>NW_027517238.1:2838461-3153846 GCF_048772815.1 Callospermophilus lateralis
TGATTCTTAGTTTTTAACTACCTTGGCTCTGAATATTCTCTGTTGTGGAAGTTCAATGTGTCAGGCAAGTAAAAGCCAGGATACTATGAATTTAATTTTCCTGAAAAAATTGAGAATCATGTACAGAGTGTCCTCAAGAAACTGCAATTTTCAAGTGGTGAATTGTGCTGCTATAAATATTGATGTGGCTGTGTCCCTTTAGTATGCTGTTTTTAAGTCCTTTCAGTATAGACAGAGGAGAGGGATAGTTGGGTCAAATGGTGGTTCCATTCCCAGTTTTCCAAGGAATATCCATACTGCTTTCCATGTTGGCTGCACCAATTTACAGTCCCACTAGCAATGCATGAGTGTGCTTTTTTCAAATGGTATGCATGGTACACGAAAGCATGCAGGAAAACATCGTTTGGGGTCAAAACTGCTATTGAAAATTCCTTAGGAGGGTTCCAGGTTGCAGACAGACTTAGTGTCTCTCAGCAAGGCTGACACTGGCAGTTTCCTCCCAAAACTAAAACAGATTGCTCTTTCTCTGGTAAGCCCCAGAAGGAATTAACTTGTGTTTAGGGACCATGTGCTATGAAATTCACATCAAACTGGTTTATTGAGTAGTCTCATCTCAGTGGGGGGTGTAAACATGAAGCAATTTGTGTTTCTACAATCACTGCCTTCCACTGCAATCTGTCAAAATGTTCTTATTGACATCTCTGACAGATTTCACAACTTTTCATTCACTCTGGTTATTTAAAATCCACTTCATTATAAGACTTTTTTTGTATCATCTCATTTGAATATCACCTCTGCACATAGACTTGAGCTGAGAGCCATGTCCTGCTGGAGTGTTGGAGGGTGGGGAAAGAGGGAGATGTCTTCTGCTCCAGAAACACTCCTCCTTTCTTTTCAAGACCTCCTTATTTTAATGTGCTTGCAGCCTGAGAAAGGAGAGGGAAAGAGACAAATGTATGATCTGTTTGACTGTAGTATGGTCCACCACTTCTTCCTCTCTTCCCAGTTGCTGATTTGCTCTAATAGTGCATAGGTTAGAAATGTAGAAGGGTCATGGTGGAATTCCATACTTCCCTCAGCTCCAACAGGAGCTCCATACCTTCATAAGGAACCATCTCTCTAGCTTTCTTGCCAGTAGAGCTCTCTGTCCCAGTGCGTAACCATTTTGTGCATAACAATGACTGAGGAACTTTAGTTCTGTTCCTCCTACATGGTCTTCTTGATTCCTGGGAAATACATACCTTGAGTCCTCCAAACAGTATAAACAAACAAACAAACAAATAAATAAAATTCAGCTGCTCAACAGCTCTGCCTCCCCATCTCCCAACACCCCTTTTCCAGTTCTCTTCTTCCTTGCTCTTATAGTCACAGAATTAGCACAGCAAAATGAGTGCTTAAGCAGATGGTGAAGTTGGATACCAAATAATGGCTTTCTGTTCTCAGTTCTCCCCATCTTTATAAATGGCTTTCATTCCAATCCTCCTCAGTTTATTGTGGAGGCTTTAGTGAAAAAGAGCATTGGTAAAGAAACAAAGTAATTAATGGACACATTAGCCATTTGCAATTTATGAACTTTTAAAATTAAATTCTAAGCAAACTATAATATTAAATATATGCATTTGAAACATAATCATGAAATCTGAACACTTGTTTCGTATTTCATGATAGTGAAGAATCTTTATGTTTATTTATTTATTTTTTAAAAGAGGGGCAGTAGTAAAGTCTTCCCTGTGTATTCATAAGGGATTGCTTCTCAGACCCCCTGACATTACCAAAATCTACAGATAGTCAAGTTCTTTATATAAAATGAAAAAAGTAGTATTTGAATATAACTATACATATTCTATTGTATTCATTAATTCCTCTCCACACTACTTAAAATACTTAACACTATGCAAATAGTTGTTACAATGTATTGTTTAGGGTTTAATGACAAGAAAACCTCTACAAGTTTAGTTCAGTCATGGGGCTGGGATTGTGGCTCAGTGGCAGAGTGCTTGCCTTGCACATGTGAGGCACTACATAAAAATAAGTAAATAAGATAAAGGTATTGTGTCCATCTGCAACTAAAAAATTATTTTTAAAAAGTTTAGTACAGACACTTTTTATTTTTTAAATATTTTCCATCCATGATTGGTTGCCATCTTGTATCTCTGAACCTATCAATGTGGAATTCACAGATATGAAGCACTTAATGTATTGTTTACATTTATAAAATTATTCTGTTCTTTAGAAATGGGCTTAAAATATTTATAGGCAAATTGATAAAATGTGTTATATTTACCCCAGAAAATTCAGATTCCAGAAAGGATCAGAGACATTCTTGAAATAAAATTTACCACAAGTTTTTTCAGGTGGGTACTTGGGAGTTTATTATACCATTTCTATTATTACACATGTTTGGAATTTTTTATAATGAAAGTCATCAGTACACTTTTACCATGAAAATTTTGATATTTAAGGAATTTGTCCCATGTAATTTTTTTTGAAGAGTTGAGATGTTCCTACCATTGCATTATTACTAATTCTATACTTTTTGATGTATAGCTTGGGCCTAATTTATCCCAAAAGAAAATCAACAGGTCTCTATCTTTCAAAAAAAAGTTATCTGGATGTAAAGGAATAATGTATATGTAGTCACCTGAACTGTTCTCCATCTTTACCAAAATGATAGGAAACATTCAGAAGTGTAGGTTCAGATGATATCTACAGGAACATCAAGCAAACCAGACTCACTTATCTGGTAATTTTTTGCACCTTTCAAAGACTCCTGGAGACTTCACATGATCATTTTGTTTCTGTAAATGAAGGACAAAATGAGAGATTATACATGAATTCAGAAATCCACACATGCCATTTTCTAAACCACATCATATACTTTTTTAAACTCCTGTTCCTGTATTTTACAAAGAAACTAGAGTTTAATATACAAAGTATATTGAATTTAGTCTAGATTTAGCAAGAGTCCAATAAGATAGGTTTTTAGATTCCTTGAGATATCACTTTTTAATAATGATAAATATTTCTGGTTTAATTAATCATCTTGCTAATTTATTCCAGCCTAATCCTGTATTTCTTAGCAATATTATGGATGCATATCTCAGAAGGATTTAAATAAATTCCAAAGGGAATCACACTTTATATGCAAAATGATTTCAAACTCAATTTCTCTCCATACTCTGTGTCTTAATTTGCTGTTCATAAATCAGTATATTTAGAAAAGACTGGAAACTTGTTTTCAACGAAGAACCTAATAATATAAAATTAATTTTGATTTATACAACCTAAAATTTCATATTGTTTATATGTAAGCATAATTTGTTTTTATTTACACTTCAGTTTTTAAAATTTTTAAAAGGTGTTATTTTTCTGTTAATAACTATACTATGATAAAGAGACTCCTTGGTGAAATATACTTATGAAATAATAAAGATGATATATTCCTCTTAGAAGTCTTAATACATGTTAGCATAATAAAGTTTCTACTAGGTTTTGTAGGAAAGAAATTTCATTTATCTGGTTATTTCTCAAGTTTATTTAATTTTTTAACATTTTTTAAAAAATGGATATTAATTTATTTCAGATCACTAATATTCATAGATCTTAATTTCAAAAATGTTCCTTAAAAAGCTTCTTAATTAAAAGAGCAGAGTTTTAAAATATAAATGCCTCATTTATTTTAATACATTAATATGAATTCAGATTTTATAAAATTTAAACTTGTAGTAAACAATTTTTACACAGTTAAAAAGAATTTGCTATTTACATTTACTATGTTTTATATGTTCTGTTGCCTATAGAGTAGGATAGACAACTATAAATTAAATTATTCACTGTTAACTTTTGGAATCTTTTTGTATGACAGTGAGAGAAGTAATGAGGGAATAGAATATAACAGGGTTGTGAGGATGGAAAAGATGGATTTGAAAATATTTAGGGGCTGGTGTTGTGGCTCAGTGGTGGAGTGCTCAACTAGCACATGCAAGGCACTGGGTTCAATCCTCAGCACCACATAAAAATAAATAAATAAAAGTATTGTGTCAAACTACAACTAAAAAAAATATTAAAAAGTTTTTATTAGACAACTCTATTGGACTTGTGGACTAAACAGTGTGGAAAGGATGCAGAGAGATGACTTGTGATTGTATGTTCATTGGTGGCACTAATGCAAACATGAATGAAGAAGGAGGAGGATGTAGAAATAGGTGGTGACTTTTGTTTGTGACATGGAATAATTGTATCATCTCTGTAAAAATCAGGAACAGAGGTGAAATAGCAATTAAGTATAATATAAAACGTTCAGAAAAAGGAGCAGCTGAGAATATAAAACTTATATATGGAATCAGAATCATTCAGTAAGTCTTTAATAAGAACAACAAATGGAGTATGAAATCACAGCAAATAAAAACAGTGTCAAGTGGTGGTAGACAGGAAAAGGAACTTAAGAGAAGTCAGAAAAGCAATGAAAACATACTAATGTCAATGAGGAAACCCATGTCAGTTCAAGCTTACTAAGCAACTAGAGATGGTGTTATAGACATTTCCTAGATGTGTCAAGTAAGCCCCATGGGAGAAATATGAAACAATTGCTACTGAACTTGGTATTTGAGAGCAGATTAGAAGATTTAATGATTCTATTTTCAAAAACCTGTGGTCAGTGAAGTCAAATTTTAAGAACTGAGGAGAAAACCGGTACTGAGAGTTTGAAATGGGAAAGTGGAGAATGAATGCAAGCAGTTAAGTTTGTTTATAGGCACTGTTTTTAGGAGGCAATGCAGGAGGCCAGAATAATGAGTCCTAAGGGAAAAAGGAGTGGATGGGATTGAAACATTGAAAGGAACTTTTAGAAGACTAGATCAAAGTAGTAGCATGCAACATTTTAGGGTGAATTTTCATGTGAAATAGGGGGCAAATTCTATATTGTAATTGAAAAAGCTGTGGGCTATAAAGAGTAATAAATATTTGGAATTATTGTTGAGGAGAATGGGAAGGGAATACTTTTATTGATTAATTTTTGATTGATTCAAACATTTTGCATTTGGAAAACAAAGTCATCTATTGCAGTATTTTGCCAACTTTTCTCAGGTGCTTTGGAATTTCTTTGCCTTGCTGTTTGTCTTCATTGCCTTCATTTTGCTTTTTATTTCATTTGATTGGTTTGTTTTGTTTTTTCTTACTTGTCTTTGCTGTGATTCTTCATATGTAGCTGGCTACTAGGATAAACATTTAACACATATGTGAGGATAGGGATGTACATGGTGAAGAGTTCTTAGGAGGTAAGGTTTTCATATAACAAATATTTTTAATTATCTTTAAAATAATTTTTTATTATAGCTTTAATATCTTTATTGTCTCTTGCATTTTATTATGTACCCAAACAACTTTTACTTACATGTCCACAAATATATATGTATCACCTGCCTTGAACACAGTCTATTTTTATTTTTATGAGAGTTTAGAAGATATTACATTATAATTTTTCTTTGCTTTTAGAAGACTAGAGCAATTTTGTCTCCCAACAAAACTGTCAAATCATTGAAGACAAATGCTTTTGGAAAAGATAAAGTAAATAATTATCACTTAATAGATTTTAAAAAGTATTAGTTCTACGTTCCTTCCATTTGCTTCATCATATAGGGCTAAACACGATATCTATTACATAATGGTGCTGGTACACTCCATTTGAATTCAGTTGATAAAGTTTTTTTTTTCTTTAGATTTTTGAAAGTTTGCCTCTTAAAATTGCTGTATATTAACCTTTTGCTATTTATCTGCATCCTATAATCTGTCTATCCATCAATTTTTTTCCAAGTTTCTAAATCATCTCTTTTCTTGTCTCTGGCAGTATTTTCTGCCTCATAAATTTGTGTGGGAGGAGAATCTGCCTCTGATGAACTAGGTTGCAAATGCCTATGTTTGCAGTTGTCTTTTATCTAGCCTAGGAAGAAATTTTCAGAAAGAACCTACTGTAATCACATATCATGTAAAAAAATGTATTAAATGATATGAATGCAGAGAATCTATTCTGACAGTTGGGGTAGTAATGATGGTGGCAACCTCTAGGTTCTAGGCACTTCTGTTGCTATGGTCTACCAGCAGTGACTGCTGCCCAGAACAGTCAGAATTTTTAGAGTCCAGACTTCTATTGGATGGGATGTCCTCATGGAATAGGTGTTGGGTATGATTTTTTCTGTGTATTTTTTTTTAATTTTTCTTATGCATTTCAATCTTGTTCTTGAATTTTTTAACTGATGTACAAAAAATGATATGTATTTATGGCACACCTTTTGATGTTCCTATACATTTACATATTATGTAGTGTTCAAATAAATAATAATTTACATTTGAATAATTATAATTTCCTTTTGGTAAAACTATTCAAAATATTTTCTTTTAACCTTTCTGAAAAAGGTACAGTAAATTATCACTATTGATATTTAATTCTTGAATTTACCTTTTAGTTCTATGAGTCATACAGTGTTGTTTATATTTTTAAAAATACATATTTTAACCTGAATTAGAGGTGGATTCTTGGCTCATTTTAAATAACTCTCATTGACAGATCAGAGCCTGCCATCATTTTTAATTTTATATTTTTGTATTTACTGACTACTTCTTCATGAATATTCATAAGGATTCAGGGTATTCTGCATATATAATTTCATATAGCTAAAGAATTTCCATACCATTGATATAGATAGTAGATAAATTGTGTCCTGTGTTCTATAATACAAAGGCTTAATGTGATTGTAAGCACCATTTTTTTTCTCAAAAGTATTTATTACACAGTTTGGTAATACAAATACACCACTAATAAAAAAAAAGTAGGTATTTTAACACAATTCTGTAGAATTCATTAGAACAAATTATAGATCATTTCAACTATCCTAATTAATTTTTGCTTGTGGCATATAGTGTGAAAACACCATGCAGGCATTTGGTATGCTCACTTTGAAAAATGAGGAAATGTAGCCTTATCACCAGGTAACATATCAAGTGTCTAGCTAAATTTAGCTGAGACTTGTCCTTTTATCTAAGTTCCTACTTATCCAAGTTGACTCCCATTAGCCACTGTGCCATAATGGCTTGTGGGAAGACCAAACGGAAAATTGAATTAATGCAAGCCATTTCTCAATCATTTCTCATTCTCATTCTCATAAAATGATTAAAACTGATGTAAGAGGGCTCATTAAAATGGAAAACATTAGGCTCATTAAAAAGCCATTAAACCATCTCACTTCTCTGATTTATTTTATCATAACCTTATTTAGCCATTGTTTAAAAGTCACTGCACCCCAAATTTCTTCTTATTGTTTTGGGAAATATTATCCACACTGGGCACTCAGGCTATGTGGCCATTTTAAGATTGAAATCATCTCATACTACTGTTGCTTAGTTAACAACTAAAGCCAGCATCTAACTACCAGTAATTGGAGATCTGCTAACAGTACTCAATTTGAATGGATTTACCTTCCAATATCTGTTTTAGCTATTTTTAATGCGCACGAATGTTCTTAATCCTATAGCTCTGTATTGTTTAAACTGGAAACTGAATTCTATTACACAGGCAAAGTGAATGGCCATTAGTTATTGTATGATAATAGTGTGATTTTCGTTAAGCAGTAGTCATTTCTTTTGCCATACCAAATAAAAGATCTACCCTGGGAAAATACATCTTTGTGAGAAGTCTCAGCTTGAGCTTTAGCTATGATAAAATTCAGATGCTAACAGCTTTTCTATCTTTCTTTAACAATATTTTATTTAATGTGTTCTTGCAAGAATAGACCCAAATAAAACTGACTTGATTTTAAAAATGACTCAGTACATATTAGAATTCATTCAGAAGAAAAATACATTATAAGTTATACTTTTATTAGGAGCATATCAAAGCAGTTTAACCAATACAAAAGTCCTGAAAGCTCAGTGGCTTAGTCCTAATGCCACTGTAACCTCTGTGCATCTTTTAGCTGTGGTTCTGGAAGGTGGTAGATGTGGTGATACCCTTCCCATATGTCCCTTCAAGGAAGGTTGTGTCTTCTAAAGATTGAAGTACTGTTCTTTTGGTATAATGTGAAATGAATGAATATGCCATATATATTTAAATCTCTTCATCTGCCAGAAAGGTTTATTAAGTGCCAGAATCTTAGCTTCAGTCTGTCTCTGCTTAACCCATTTTCCATTCCTTTTCTTCCCACCCATGTGTAGACTGCAAAGAAACATCCTTTTCACTAAGCTGGATCTCAGCGTCATTGTCACAGAAAACCCAGTCTTTGTGTGGACTCTGTAATCATCAATATTTCTAAGACAGGAAAAGAAAAAAAAACAAAGCATATATACCGTCAAATGTTACAGTCCCAACGTTACATATATGTCATTTCTGCTCTCGGGCCATTGGCTAGATTTAGTAATATGGCAATAGATAAACTGCAAGACAGACTGAAAATGTAAGAGAAATTAAAGAGTTAGTTGACACAGTCTCTAAAATAAAACTCATACTTTCATGTTTTATGTCACAATCATTCTATTGCAGTTTTGACTTCTGTATGGAAAAAATGATAAAAATCAGGGACTTGATTGGTTTCCTATGTAGATTCATAAAGTAATTGGTTGACTTTCTGGCTAAATAGAATCACTATTTGATGTAGTAGCTCCTCCTTATTTGTTATTTGACTTTTTTTTTTGTTATTGGTCCAGAAATATTACATGGAAAATTCCAGAAATAAACATTTCATAAGCTTTAAATTGTATGTTTTTTTCTTAATAGCATGATGAAATCACCTTCCTTTTCTCTCTGTCTTACCTGGGATGTGGATTTTCCCTTTGTCTAATGTATACACACTCTATATGCAAGTCTCTCCTTTATTACTTAGAAGCTATCATGCTTATGAAATCATCTGTTGTGGTACCACAACTGAACAAAAATTAATTTTTGTTCAATTAACCATTATGTAGTAGACAAAGACTACATCACAAACCTAAATCATCTATCTCAGTTTGTCTTATCAGGTGGGCATTATATCATCTCACAACATCACATGAAGAAGGATGCATAGAATACACGAAAATATTTTTAGATAAACCACATAATGTTTGTTACCATATTTTTTATAATTATTCCCTTTTATTACTGATTATTGTTGATTTCTTCCTGTGCATTATTTATAAATTCAACTTTATTATATATATAATATATATATATATATATATTATATATATATATATATTATATATATATATATATTATATATATATATATATATTATATATATATATATATAAATTTTGTTATGTCCTTGAGTCAATTGGGACATTCATCTCATAATATTCCTTTAAGAAATGAAGCAACACTGATATTATAATTTTGGCTTACTGATATTACCCTGTCACTGATATTAATAACAGTAATGTTGATGTTTATGCTTACAATATAAATAGTTCAATTACATGTTCAAATGGATTAAGAAATACTTGGTACTATATGAAATTTCAGGCATCTACTCAGTGCCTTGAACATTTCCTCTACAGATAAAGGAGCTCTGTTTTGAGTATCATAACCAATTCATAAATCAAATCTTGTGTTTATGGCACAGAATAATCGATATAGTTATAATTACCATAATAAAAAGGAAATAAAAATATAAATATTATAGCAAGTAATTTTATGGTGAGATAAGTCATAATTGCACTATTATTTTCTGTATTTTATAAAAAATAATTAGAAACCTCAAGAAATTAGAAATTTTGCCCAAGATTACCAACTACTAAGAATAGCCTGGGCTTCAATTTATATACATCTGGCTACAAAGCTTTTGCTTTTAACTATGGCACCAGACTGCTTAGAATAGTCATCCCATGAATGTTGTTCTCCCATCTGTTTTTCCTCTTTAGTTTATTACCATTTTTTAATAAAAGAAAAGAGAACTCAAATCGATCAACTGACATATAGTGCTTTTAATAAACACACATATACCAACATGCATATATACAGAATATTTGGTTTTCATTGATGTTCAAAGAGAATTTTACTTTTTGAAATAGATGTTCTGCCCAGATAAAATCATCATGTAGCTGAATGCCAATGAGCACTGTATATCTATCTTCATATTTAAACTCAAATTAATGGACAAAGACTTAACCTAATGTATATTAGTCTAGAATTTTTTTTCTTTACAAAGTAAAGAGCTTTCCACTTTCCCCTATTCTAATATATTCGTACCTAGTCTCCTACTCATTAGTTTTTTAATTTTATGTCCTTGAGTCAATTGGGATATTCATCTCATAATATTCCTTTAATAAATGAAGCAACACTGATATTATAATTTTGGCTTACTGATATTATCTTGTCCATGATATTAATAACACTAATATTGATGTTTATATTTACAATATAAGTAGTTTAGTTACATGTTTAAATGGATTAAAAAATGCTTCTTAATTTGAGGGATTAAAGAATGGGGTGAAAGCTTGAAAGGAAGTGTATGCTTTGGGTTGAATATCATTTAGAAGTCCTTAAACACTGTAAGTGGATCCACCTCAAGGATGAAACAGGTCAACTAAGCTCAGAAGAGGTTCATAAAAATCAAACACCTGATCTTTACATTTTAATGAGACTATTTTAGAACAATGGGATGGAGACGTATATTCCAATTGTTCTCGTCAGTGTAATTTTGTTGTATAAATATACATGGAAATGCTGAATGTAATCAAAAGTTAGCCTGAGGAACCGAGTATAACACAAGAGAAGTCAACTGGGTGATTTTAATGGTTCACATCCATCTAATGTACTTCATAAATCCAGCTCTCCTGATAATACAGTAGCCATGCTAGTTCTTAGTTGGCCATTCTCAGAACTGGGATGAACAAACTGTTGATGCTGAATGCTCTGAAATTCCATTTCTAGAATCCTGCTGCTTTCCAATCACACACATTGACTACAGATCCCCATGTATCCAGACAATCAGTTTCTCCTGGGGATCTTAAAATTAACCAATCTAATATTTTGTAAAAGGAAATGCCTTCCCCTCAAAGTTTCAATGGCAAATTCTGCTCTGAACCATTCAAATGTAGGGGGTTATTGTTAAATGAATATTACATATAACTAGTATAGACACTGAAGCCAATATATCTTGCAAGCACTAGAGCAAGGATTTTAACTTACCCTTTATGAATACTGAAAGTAATCACGTAACAATTTTGCTGCACAAAATCTCCATTTACCTTATAACCTAAAAAAAGGCAAATATATTTCCTGAGTTTTAAATTAACATATGACCTTTTTATAAAAAATAACATTTTAAAAGAATAGTCTTAGACTTACAGAAAATTTATGGTAATGGTAAAGAAGTTCTCATACATTCTTCAACAAAATCCTCCAATTATAATATTTTATTTTAATGTGCTTCATTAGTTGTAATTAATGACCTAGTATCAATATATACTATCTAAAGTCCATAATTTATTTAGATTTTCTTATTTTTTGCCTACTGTTCTCTTCCTTTTCTGGGAGCCTGTACAGGTTGCCCTATTATCTCTCTACATTTCTCTTGACTGTGACATTTTCTCAGACCTTTTTGTTTTTGATCAACTTGATGGTTTTGAGTATTGATCATGTATTTTGTAAATTGTTCCTTTATTGAGATTTTTCTGACTTTTTTCATTATTATATTGGCATTATAAGTTTTGGCTTGTGTACTATAAAGCATCACTTTCATCCCTTGACTTTAAGATTTCATGTCATCAATGTGACTTATAAGTGTTGGTGTTGACCTTAATCATCTTGAAAACCTTGTCAGGTTTCTTTACCATAACACTACTGTTTTCGTTTTTTTTCATATTGTAGTCTTTCAAAAGAAGTTACTATGAACATCCAGCATTTAACATGTGCTCCACTTCTTGGCCAGACAGTACCTTTACCAAATATTTGCAATCATGATGCATGGTTGATATTCTTCTGTAAAATAATAATAATTAATTATAATAATAATAATGTCAGTATGAATTTATTGCTACTATGTCATCCTTTGAGTTATAATTTTCTGCATAAATTAACCCATCTTTGGCCATTGAGAGTTTTTATTTGGCTCCTGTATCTGATGACATACTCTCATATAGGTTTTCTTTCTTCTTCCTTTTGGTATTTTCCACACAAGGACTATCGTTTATATTTTCTCCTGCCTCGTAAAATCAACCATTTCTTTCAGGACTCCTTGTTGCTTTTATTGATGATGGTATTAGAAATCAAAATTTGGACTCAGGCAATGCTTGTAGCTAGTGGAACGTCATTAAATCTTTGCATGCTTAGTGAATGGGCAGAAAAGTATAAGTGTACATATTAACCTCTGTATGTGTGTGCTTGTGTGTGTGTGTGTGTGTTGTGTGTGTGTGTGTATCTGTATATCTGTAAATATTTCTACTTGGAACCAACTTTATATTAAGCCAAGTATGAGTTCCTAATGACAGTTCCAATTGTAATCTGTTACCATGTGACTCTTTCAGCCTCTTCTCTTATCTCTAATCTTCAACTGCATGGAAGAACCTTGCTTCTACCACCTGCATCTGTTTACTTAATTGTTCCTTTAGTATTACTTTCTAGAATATCAGAATTGCAAAGCCCTAGCCCACTAGAAACATATTATCAACTAGAGAGAAATATTCATCCAATTATTTTGCACTTAATTATACAAGTTCCATTAATACCACGTTACTTAAGTCACCAAACTTACCCAGCCTACTCACACGAGGTTATTCCCTGGATTTTTAGTAGAGTTAGATTTTGTTGTAGTCTCCCTTCTTGCATTTCCCATCTAATTTCATATGCTGTGTATCTTTTTCCACCAGAGTCCTTAATAGGGTCATAATCCTTATTTCAGACTTCCACCTGATAATTCCAATATTTGTGTCATAGCTGAGTCTAGTTCCAAGGCTTGCTTTGTATTTCTGGGTGACATTTTCTTTCTTCTAATATAAATTTTTATCGTGTTTGTTGTTGAAAGCCTGATAAAATATATCCGATAATAGTAACTAAAGGAAATAGAAATCTTTTCTGCAATGTTTAAGTTAGCTTGGCTGGGAGTTTGACTGGGTTCCATATTTGTTGTGGGCGCCAGAGACTTCAGATTCCTCTAGTTTTATTCTATGTTTGTTCCTCCTCCTGTCTTTAGACTTCCCTAAGGAATCTTTCCTAGACATTATGTCTTCCAGGTCTTTTGGGCTACTAATCCAATGTCTTTTCCATGGTAATGAAGAGTAGAGGAGGGAATATATTTTCTAATCTTATGATTGCATTGCTGTCATTTATTTGACTGTGTGTGCCCTTCACAAGTATTTCTTTGGCTTCTTTTCTTCACTTAGGTGAAAGGATAGTAGGGGCTATTTGGAGGAAACTCCCCTCCCCAAGGTCAGACAGTACTGTATAAAAATATTCCTAGTAAAGATTAAGCCTGGTTATATAGGAGGCTCTGAGCATATTTCTAAATGGTTATTTTCCTCTCCTTGTACCCAAGTCACAGGTCATCTTTCCTGACTCTTCATTGTGAGAACCTGGAGGTTGCATTGTGGAAAACTCAGGAATTTGTGAGAACTCTCCTAAATTGTAGGTCCCTGCATATCTCATTTTCAGACTATTTTGTATGTAGCCTATAAAACATTGTCCAATTTATCATGTCACTGTTTCTTCCAGTTTATGGCTTCAGTAGATCTTGATAAACAAATCTTAGTTGTAACTCTGAATTCACCTGTCATTCTGGATTTCAGGATGATCATTTGTTCTTTGTTGAGTCATTAAAATATATCATTGATTTTCAATTTGTTCAACTTTTCCTTGGTGTTAAGACGAGATTGGTGGCTTCCAAATATTTGTATATCACAGCTGAAAATGGAAGTCTTTGACTTTTTAATTGTATTTGTTAAGGTCTCCTGTGATGCTCTGGTATTCATGTTAGTATGTGAAGGCCCAACACAGTGCTGGACACAGAGTAGTTAGCTTAGTAAATATGAATTCCCTTTTCCTTTTGTTAATATGACATGATGAAAAGTTTGTTTTGTGACATACTACCAGAGTCCCCAATTTTGAGCTGTCCCCTGGAGAACAGTGGTTCCTTCTTAAAGAATCAGGAGTGCTTATCTTCACTTGATATTGTATCCCAAAATTTTGTTTAATATCCTACAGCTATACCTAATGGGACACATCAAGTCTGACATCTTAGAGCTGACTACCTCTGAAACTGCCTTCAGATTATTTTCAGTTATTTCCCACCTCAGTTCAAGGCTATGTTAAAGGGAGAATTAAATCTAAAGAAATTAAACAAATGAATACAGATCCAGTTGAGATACTGAGACTTCAAACAAGTGCCCTTCTCTTCCTGCCTTCCCTCACAAATAGTTATTATAATAGAATACAATGATGGATGTTTAGCCCCCGCCCCAAATTTAATACTAGTCATGTTGTTACTGGTACCATGAAAAACTATAGCTGTACTAAATGGCTCTATGCATTGCAAAATAAAAATTCTAACTCTGGTAGCACAAAAATTCTAGAGTACAGAAAACAATGTCTTCAAGTCTGAATTCCTAAGATCAAATAGTATATTCAGATTTCTGCTCTTCTGTCACTAGTTATAGAAGAATTTTTACTCTTTCAACAATCTTTATACATGGTAAATATTTATTCTCAGGTAATGATCTAAGATGTTCAATTATAATGGAGAGACAGAATACTTTGAAAATCTCTAGCTGCAAAAGGTTGGTAATAATAGAAAAAGTATTAATGCCTGGAAATAGGAAAAGTAAAAATAAAAAAAAAAGAATGATTTTATGTTGTGCTACAAATCACTATAAACACAGTGGATGAAAATGTTATACATCCATACCCTCACAATTTCTCTAGATCAGGAGTCCAGGCAGATCATAATTGGATCCTCTATAATAAAGGAATTGGCCAGGTCAGGGTTCTATCTGGAAATGTGACTGGAGAAGGGTGCACCTCTAAGCTCCTTTGTTAAATGTAAATCTCATTAACAACAACAATATATATATATATCTCATATATCAAGGATCAAGGTCTTAGTGGTTAAGTACACCTGGATTCAAAATCCAGTACCTAAAAATTAGAAATATGTTAAACTATTGATTATGAAGAGCCTTTACAGAATAAACATCATATACAATAAAAAACGTGGGCAGAGTAAATTTCCATTTGGGTGTAGGATTCAAGACAACTTTATTCTTTAGAGTAGCAACCGAGGGAGACAAGGAGAGATCGAAGAAGGACAGGGATGAGGAGGAGGACGAGAAGGAGAGAGAAAGGGTGAGAGAATTCTATGTAACTTAGCATCACATAGAGTAACCACTTTTGTGCACATCACTTGTTAGTAAGCCTTAGGTCCCAACTGCGTTCAAGGGGGACAGTATTTTCATGGTATAAACAAAAGGAACCAGAGGTCATTGAGATTCACCTCAGTATCTGTCTACCACAGAATGTCAACCAAGTGATATTCGGCAGATGAGAAGTCTATAAATTGCTATGATATTTGAACAACATTCACAAAAATTGTATGGAAAAATATGATCTATAGTTCAGTAATTTTATTTATAATTAATTGTCATACAGGTGAAACTAATGTCATTATTGTGTATTACATGAAAGGAAATTGACTTACAATTCTAGACATTTACTTGACAATAAAGTGTCATTCAGGTAACTATTTACATGAGGAAAAATGTACTTAGAAACTAGAGCTGGGTGCAGTGGCACATGCCTGTAATTCCCGTGGCTCAGGAGATTGAGACAGGATTGTTAGTTCAAAGCCAGACTCAGCAATAGAGCAAGGCCCCAAGCAAAGTAGTGGGACCCTATGTCAAAATTTTTTAAAAAAATATATAAAAACAGCTTAGTGGTTAAGTCCCCCTGGGTTCAAAATCGAGTACAAAAAAAGAAGAAATTTGAAATATGTTAAAGTATTTATTATGAAGAGCCTTTACAGAATAGATATCACATACAACAAAAAACTTCAAAAAAATTGAAAAAAATATATATTGTGAAAGTAAACATGTATGTAAATTGGTTAACAAGAATATATTATTGTCAAAAATTGCACGAGAACTATCTCATTAACAAAAAAATGTAAATACCTAAGATAGCATAATAAATCAGTAAATAAATTTATACTACTGAAGTTTTCCATAATAGCTCCAGTGATCCTTTAAAACTCATGGACAGTTTTCTATTACTAAGCATTGAAAAGCTGTCAGAATCTGATCAACAAGACGTGGTTCAAAGACTCCTAGAAGAGGAAATCAGAGACGCAGGTGGCTTTGTAAACTGACTTAGAGTTTGGACACATCATTCAAGTTCTAATTTGGAAAAGGGAGCTTGATGGGGGTTATGGGTTAATTGAACTATGAAAGTTCTTTCTTTTCTTCAACTTTCTATTTTTAAACCCAGTATAGAGGAGGTTCTGCTGATTGAATCTTCAGAGAACAGGACAAATGATGAGATTTAGTTTTATAGAGTAAAATCACATTTTCTTATACATGTTTTCAAAGCTTATGAAAGGTTGCAAAGGAAGAAAGAATTAATGGAATGGGATCACACTCTAAATCTAACACCATATCTTAACAAACATGACCTACTTGGTTTGGGGAGGAAGATATAGACTGTTTTTATAACTCTGTGTACTGAAATATTAAACACTTAATAAAGTTGGAAGTACATGAGGTTATTTTTAAAAAGAGATGATTGAATATGAAATTTAGTTCAAACAAAGAGTTCCTTCTCCCTATTGTAACTTTTCATTCTAATATTTCTATCTTTCTAATATTTCTTAATGAAGAAATTTTCTTTTCACGCAGGTCAAACTGCAGAACAGGTTTACAAATGTGTTCAGAGTCTTCTCTGAGTTTGTATTCTGGAATGGAAATATCGAAACTTATTTTCAGAGAATCATAGAGATCCATACCACAAAATGCAAAGCAAGGTTTTAGTATTACAAGCTCATCTGTGATCAATATTATAGATTGACAAATAGAATGAACATGATCTTTCAAACTGATTTGGTTTAGAATCTTGATTGTCACCAACAGTGTGTAGTATTGGACAAGTGATTTCTCATGCTGCACCCACATTTTAAAATTCAAAGTTGGTCCTCCAATATTAGAAGCTTGCTGTGAGGATTAATGAGCTTACTTATGTAAACCACCTGGAAAGGATTTGGCACTCAGGAATGAATAGTACATAACTGAGTATTTTAATGGCAACAATGATGATTATGATCCCTTTTGCTCTAGAGCTGAAAATTGTATTAATCCAAGCATTAAACTTAGTTCTGCCTCTGTCTGTCTCACTAGAGAAGGCAAACTCATAAAATTCCTTGTGAAATTAAATGTATGTTTCTTGAGAGTCAGTACAGGAGCAGAAAAGGATTTCTGTTTTTATTACATGTACATCATTGAGGGTATATTTTAAATATTTTACTGTCCTAATATTTTCAAATTATGGAATTGAGAGATTGCTTACTGTGGTCTCATCACTACAAAGATAAAAAAGTTGTCATTCAGCATTCATTCAAACACAAAATAGTATTTTGTATTCATATAAGTGCTAGGAACACATTGATGACACACAAATGAATGAATGAGCACTAAGTGAATGAATGAGTGAATAAAATTAATAGATTTCCATTTAAGGTATTGCTCAGAGATAATTTATTTCACTCAGATATAATTTAGATACTTTTAGTATTGTTTTTCTCTAATAACAGTTTTATATTTTTCTCTATCAAGTAAATTCAAATTTTATAATTTAAATGTTTGATGTTAATCAAAGGATATGGCAGTTATATTTGTCATATTTGCTTTATTTAATCACTTGATGAATTGTGTAACATAAAACTTTTCAGTGTAATTATTAGTGTATTTTAAATTGAATCATGATAGTATGGTAAATGATACTTTCTACAACTATACTTTTCAATAGAGCTTACATGAATATGTAAATTTGTTTAGTGTGTAGCTGTTATTATTGGATTACAAGATATATAAAAACCAGAGGATCTCAAACTGACATAAACAAAGATTTAAATATTTTTAATATATTCTTAAATATACCTTCTAATTTATATTAATAGGTATATTATTTGTTTACTATTTTCAATAAATTTGCATGCTCTAGGAGAAAATGTGTCTCCCATCATAACACCAATGTATATTTATCCATTGGTATCTTGCTGGGCATCCAGTCCTTGTTTAGCACTTTACAATAAAGTTTAGTATTACATCATTAATCCACACCTCAACATTTTAAGTATATGCTCTTAGTCACATTGTACAAATAAAGAAAATGAAGATGTGAAACCTTAAAAATACTTCATCTAGATATCAACAATAATCAGAATGATGCACAAAATATGATAGATGGCAAATACATCATACAAATAGTGTTGCCTGCATTCAGAAGGTATAGGGTATAGTAAGGGGAAAGGTGAAGAAAAATTTTACAGTGTTTTTGATTTTGTCATAGTATGAAAATTCCAGAATTCAGATAAGGGCATATTTGTGATGTTGAGTTATGAGTAAAAACAAGTCAGTTAACTGTATTTGGATTAAACTATAAAGAGAAAGTCATGAGAAAATTCCTGATCAGGAATTCCTGTTCAGCAATAGATGGAAACATTCCTAGAATGCATTATTGTTGATAGGGTTTGAAAGCTATGGAGGAAAAAATAATACTTTTTTATTGCTTGTAAGAGACATTTACAACTCTCCCCTATCATCTGGTAAAGTAACTTGTTTGTGTTGGATATTGCTTGAGATCAAATTTACCTCATTATTTCTCTGGCTGACACCTGGACTTGGACTTAGGAGAGTATAGATCAACCCCTCCTGCCAATGGGAAAAATCAGACATCGTTTACATGATGTAGAGTGTTGATCTTAGTGTGGGTTTCACAGATCTGCCCAGGGATAAAGTGAAAATGGCAATGATACACACACACACACACACACACACACACACACACACACACATAGTATGTGTGTGTGTGTGTGTATGCAAATACATATATATATATATATATGTATATAGAGAGAACTATATATATATAGAGAGAGAGAGATCATTATTATATCTATCTATATATACACACACATATTTTTATTTCACAATGATGTCATATACATTATGTGTGTGTTTGTGTTTGCATGTGTGTGTGAGTCTAGTTATTTCACAAGTGCCACAGAGTAAATCAAAACTCTTACTCATGATGATATTGGTGAGAAACAGTTTCCTATATTTTATCTCTGAGTATGCATTCAAGATGACAGGTACCAGATGACTGCATTTTATTTCACCCAATCGAGTATCATGGAACCCACAAATAAAACATGTTACTAAGCCAAGGAATGATATAATGGGGAGATAAGACCAATACTTTGTACAGCTACTGCAAGCTTTGTGACACATTCTTTCCAAATTGCGCTGGCTCTACCAAGTTGTAAATATTTCATTAAAAAAGTGTAAACAACTTCACATATGCTGATTTTCATTGATTTTGAGTAACCCAATCAAATCCACTTAAACTCATAGGTTTCCTTAGCTGGTAAACTTAGTGTTAATTGTGTCTCATCAAAAATAAATACTACCAAAATCCTTAATCTGCTTCTCATTTTCTGTGTTCTCACAGTTCTTCTTCTTCATTTTTTCAAGTCATCCTTATCATTTTACTGTAGGGCAATACAAACTGATACCCTTCTTGAGTTGAAAGCAGGAAGACTTTTCTTTGTGGTAGTCATGCAGAAGCCAAACTATTGTTGTTGTAATTTATCACCTCCTAATATACCCGTGATTTCTATTTTACTTCTACATGTGTTACTCAGTTTATTTTTAGTGTGCTTCCTTGATTTCTTGTGTTTAATATAATGAAATTTGCTCTTGTTAGAGAGTAATGTGAGACATAAGAAGATAGTTTCGAAAACTTTGCAGAATATAAAATGGTGGTTAAGTACCTAATTATAACTAATAATTCTGTAGGCCAGAGAAATAAAAGGACTCCAATAACATGATTCCAGCTGAATTATAGTCTCTAAGCTTTTTAGATATATGACAGCTTTCAACATATAATAGGCTGAAGAAAAATCGAGCCATCATGAAATAGCAGAGTAAAAAGGTATAATACAAATAGTAACACAATACTACCAACAACAGAGTAACAACAATGTTAAAACATCACAATCTAAATTGAGTGCAATTGCAATTTACATGCATACTGCTTGAAAATATACAATGTGTTATTTTTTCAGGTACTGTTACTAAAATACTGGACAAGAAGAAGTTAGAGGAAGAAAGGTTTACTTTGATTCATGGTTTCAGAAGTCTAAGGTCATTGTCAGCCAACTCCATCCCTTTGGAACTGAGACATCTTTACAGAAGGAAAGGGCATGGCAGAGGAAAGCTATTCAGCTCATACATGTCTAAAGCAGAAAGAGGGAAGAGAGAGAGAGAGAGAGAGAGAGAGAGAGAGAGAGAGAGAGAGAGAAAGAGAAAGGGGGTATAGTCGGGGAGGGAAGAGAAAGAGAAGAAAAACCCTTCCAGGGCATGCCTGCAATGACCCAGTTTCTCCAAATGATCTCATCTCCTCAGGGTCTCTTTAGCCTTCAGTGAATTAACCCATCAATGGATCAATCCACTGATGAACTTAGAACCCCCCTGATCCAATCTTTTCATAAAAGACCCACCTCTGAATCTTGCTGCATTCGATCCATGCTTCCAACACATGTCAACTTAGGGCATTCTATATCCAAACCATATTATGCAAATAAAGATTTTAATGTAAAAAGTTATTATGTCAATGATGCACACTTTGGAACATTAAAGTTCTTTCACTGAGAAAGATTAAATGATGTAATAGTCAAAATGCATAATTTAGAAACATCTATGATATGAAAATAAGATGAAAAAATGGCTGAAAACAAGAAGAAAAATGATTTTTTTTTCTACTAGTCTCTGAGAATTGATATTTGATTGAGGCACTGTGGAGTATTCATTTTCTGAATCATCTAACAGCATTCTTTACAACCACTAAAAGTCAAAAGAAAACATAAAAAAAGCAAGGGCAATTTATGTAGTCACAAGATAAACAGTGGTCCTGTTAAATAAATATGAAGCATAATTATATATGCCTTTTTATCCCTTACAATAAAATTTGATTTGTAGTTTAAGAGCTATTGTATTATTCTATAGCAATTTGTTAGTATAGCTAAAATGTCAAATTAACAATCTAGATACATATTTGATATATCTATATTCTTAACTTCTCAGATGAGGAAAAAGTTATAAACATCTTTGATAAAATAAAAGCAGCAAACCTCTCTTCTTTATTTCTGTTCACTTAAAGGAAAAATTAAAAAATTCTTGTTTTTTTTTAAATATCCAAAATTGCATTGAGAAGCATTTTAGAAAACATTGTGTGCATTCATTTGTGTTCTATAAATTCAGTCTGCTGAAACTCTTCTTTTTTATATATCTTAGGTGGAGTATATCTACATTGTGGAAGATCAGTAGTTTGAATAAGGAGACAAAGGAGATTGCAAGCAATTAATTTCTAATGGATGGTTTTAATGAGTTGACAATAGCTCTTAATAGTAAAGAAAAAATGCAATTATATTCTTCTTATACATTCACTACAATTCATACAAACATTATTGTACTATTATTGCATTTCCTTAGAAATAATGGATGCTTTACTAGATTCATTTAATAGACTAATGTAAATGTCTTATTTGTTGTTTTTAGAAAAGGGAGATAAATTCTCAGACCCAGAAAAATAAACTTGAGTATATTAAAATATTTCTTCTTCCTCTCATCTGTGCTGAAGTAATAAAGGAAGACATTTAGGATCATAAAAAGAATAGTCATAAAGGTGAGGTCCTAATTTACTTCCAGTTTTATTTCAACTTAGTTCTTCATTGCTACAAGGCATAAAAGTTATGGTGTTCCAGTGATATTCTGTTTGATAGGAAACCAGTGTGAGGTGAATATAGTAAAATTCAATAACTTTTATACGTCTTTTAACTAACTTTTTAATAACTTTTGTACGTCTCATAATCGGTGGCGATGTGGCCAAGCATCTGGTGGTGACAAGCAGACGTCTTTGATTTATTGGCTAATATCACTGCTTGTTAGTGGATGGTTGAGCAGGAGACAAAAAGAGCATAAAATCAGAGAGAATAAATTATGAAGGCACCGAACTGTGCCATTATAAACCCTTCCTTGTCACAGCTGTGACATCTCATAGGAAATGGAGGATGACAGCCGCATTCATTCTTCAAAGGGCCAATACTTTTTACTTGTGATCCTGACCATAAGTAAATAAATAATGCAAACAAACCACATAAGCAAGTCAGAACTCAAGCAGGAAGTGCCTCCCCTTTCGTGGAGCTCTTGGGTTCCAGTTTTCTTCTACTTAAAAGTAGAGCAGAACAAAGCTGACTTCCATGAGAGGCACACACCAGGAGAGTGCCAGGGTACTAAGTACATCAGCATCAGCCCCCCTTATTAGGACCTGGGGAATTTAGGAGGTAGACATACCCTATGTCACTTTTTCCTTTAGTCATCTTGGAAAGGTTACTCTTATTTAAATTGGTAACATGAATTCTATTTTAGTGAGTCAATTTAGTCAATCCATTCATATTACAAGGGTCTGCCTAGCAAACAGATTTTAAGATTGCCCTACTTCAGTTAGTATTTAGTATAAAGAATGTTACAGAATAACTGAAAAATTTAAGTTGACTTTTTAAATTAGCTGAGGTGTATTAAAGACATTAAAACCTATCTAAAAGTAAGAATGAATTACCAGTGCATGATAGTGAAATCATACAATAGAAAGAACACATATCAAAGCCAGGTCTTAGATTTTTGTTTTCTAATCTAGGCTTTGTTCTAAATTCAAGTTAGACTTCTTTGAAAGGTAAAATTTATATGATTCAATATTGAGCATTTAGCATCTTGGATATTTGTATTTCTTGTATTTCTCTAATCTCAGTAGTATTGATTAAGTAGTATTGCCGCAGTTCTAAATACTGTGATCTGTAAAATAGAGTGACAATTATTAAACATATTTAGATGCTCATTGTACTCATAGCATCCATAGATAATGCTACATTATAACCAATACTCCAAATTGTTTTTTAAATGCTGAAAATTTTATTCTTACTTTATAATTGTTTTGTTCTGCTTTGTTCAGAGTTAGATTAATTATTGGCTTTACAGATTTAATTTAGGAAGTATAGATATCTTGTCTTGAAGTATACTCATAACACAGAATTCTTTAGATTGTGAATAAGCTACACAATTTATTCTACAATTTTGTTTTTTATACACACATATGTGTACATGAATATTATTGGATTGTAAAGTACAATATTATACTATCATTTTAGAAAGGATTTTACTATAATTTAAATATATATATATTAAATATATATTTAAATATTTTTATGAAATACATACAAATAATCCTATAATTCTGACTATACTTAAAATATTTAAATGGACATGTTATAGATTTTACATTTTTATATAGTTAATGCATAAGAAACATTTATATCTAATACTGGTCCTTGTGGTGATATTGAGTGTCTGTCACTGAAATAAGAAGCTTACACATTATTTTGAGTAGTCTTCTCAAAATATCTGAAAGGTGAATGACATTATTCCAATAGTTTAGAAATATGAAATATCCAGCTAAGATTCAAATTTGGATTTATTTTATGTAAAAATCCATGTTTTTCTTTGTTTATTTTATTGAAAGTGCTATTCTTTCTCTCAGTAATGAACCATGTCATGAAGAATGCACTAGGCACATTGTTATTCCAATGTATCAATGATCTAACTTCAGAAGGAGGAAATACATACAATGTTATAAAATTCTGTCTCCTGAATTGAGATGAGACTCCTTCTGAAGATTCATGGTTATTTCCTATAGTAACATTGCATATTTTCAAGACCTGACCATCTTGCTCAAATATTTTGTTTTGGGTTCTTAAGTACATAGAAATGCACATGAATATTTATTACACTGCATGATATAATCTTTAAGAAATATACGTGCATATCTCTTTTATACAAAAAAGTATATATCTCAACATTTCAAAGAAGGTACATATGTAATAAGACAGCATCAGAAATGTATACCTTCAGATAATTTGTTTCTTTGCATTGAAAAAAGTGAAAACAACAACAAAGGCAACTTTTCATATCCAACTTAACCTCTTTGGTTAGAGGTAGCATTGCAATTAAAACATTACTGAGGCAAATTCTCAGTGGCTCAGCACTAGACACTTCTTAAACACTTGAGTGGGTACAAGTGTAGCCATGTGCAACCATGTGTGGTAAATCTGTCAGAACTAACAGCAGGGGCTCTGATAAGAGTTCTCCATCAGTAAACCTGCTGAGAGCTCAAGGTCTTGGAATTGTTATCATAAGTGGCACCCAATAGTGAGGCCAATATTAAGGGTCTATTCATGTTTCTCCAGTGTGGATTTTCTTAATTTTCCATAGGTTTATTCTATCTTGGACATTTCAGGTTATGTTGATGTTTAAACCCAAGTCTAGCAATTGTCAGAATTTAAGTGAATTTTTTTTTCTCCTTAAAGAGAGAGAGCAAGAAATGTCCTATGTGAGGAGGGCATAGGAAACTATTTTCCAAACAGAACAGTACATTTAGTGAGAATGGAAGATTATTAGAAAGTTTTGTATATCCTTATCATGTTAGACAACTCAACACAGAAGCTCATATTTCATAAAATTAAGCAATTAAAATCAAATTCCAGATTCTATGCTTTTCTAGTCTGTACTTGAACAGTTTTTAAACCTCAACTTAATCTAGTCTATAAGTTATCAAGGCTGACATATCACCCACCCTTACCTGAATCTTGTCTGATAGTGCCTCTGGGTTACACAGACCACTCAACTTGGCTCTCTACTCTGTACCCTTACCACAGATTTTTTTTCTTTTCTTTTCTTTTTTTTTGAGAGAGAGAGTATTTTAATATTTATTTTTTAGTTTTAGGCTGACACAACATCTTTGTTTATACGTGGTCCTGAGGATCGAACCCGGGCGGCACGCATGCCAGGCAAGCGTTCTACTGCTTGAGCCACATCCCCAGCCCACCATAGATTTTTCTTGTCCCATAACATCAGTACTTTCTTCAGAACTAACCAATGAGTTATTTATTTGTACTTTTTTCCAATGGACTAAGATCAAAGAATTCTTTTACAGTTTTGCACACAGGTAGTACATACTCATTCATTAGTCTCATGATTTTAAAATCACTTATCCATTAAACTTCATTAAATTACATATTATAGATATTAGTTTTAGTGGTCATACAATGCGACAGCAGTTTATGTCCAAAGAATGTTAAACCAATTATAAGTAAGCTCCATACTACATAATATCAAAATTGTGTGTGTGTGCGTGCGTGTGTGTATGTGTGTGTGTTTATTACCATGTTTCATGTAGTTTGCCTCTGAACAATCATGTCAAGAATTGCTAGTGTAAAGACCTTGAAGAAGTAGGCAGTTAAAATAATGAGTGATAGGCAGGTGTTACAGACTGAAGCTGGTTGTTATAAAAGCAACAGTGCTTTTATAACCATGAACTTACATGAAACACACAAAGCCCTGATGATGGGAAGTCATAGGGAATGGAAGGGACTGTCAAGAGCAATATGGACACTGCTGAAAGTGGCTCACTTCTTCTGGGCTCTTGAGGATGACAGTCATCTGTGCTGTATACCTGTACTGGCCAGATCTTCCACTTGTATCTACAAAGACTTTGGAAATCTAGACTTATATGTGAAACTTCACCATTTTTTTCATATTGGCAACTAATTCCATAGAGAACAAGTATAACACAGCTCTTGGTTAGCCTAGTTCTGAGGCTATTAATTGTTAACTCTGAGTACTTAATATATATCTGTCTGGACAAATTATAAACTTGAGGGAATAATGAAAAAAGTGAATATTAAAGAAATTAGAAAATAGTTATCTACTATTAGTATGAACTCTATAGTTGATTTGTCAATGTTAGGCATAACATGGTAACAACATGCTATTTCAAGAATGTTCCAACTATATTTTATTTTTAGATCTATATTTTGTGATTGTGTAACAATGCATAAGTCAACGAATCTTTCAGATTTTAAGTTTTTGTTTATTCAGTTTTCTGTTGTTGTTGTTGTGGGTGGTATAGAGGCAAAAGAGATTATGGATTGTTTTAGAAAATGTTGAAAAATTACCAGCAAAATGATTTGAACACCATTTGTGAGATTCAAAATTAGAGTTTGTGGAATACCTTAAATTAAAGATATTGAATTAAACCCCTGAAAGTTTTAGAATTAATTATTTGACTTTATAATTTAACTGAAATAAATTGAGATTTTCATATCATATCACTTCAGAATCATAATAAAAAAGAAACTTCACTGTTGCAATTGACAATAGCAAATAACTTGCATTGCATTTTCACCATGGGTAGTGTTATTTGGTTTTCTCTTTAAAATGTGGTATGGGCAATTCGTAGTAGATTGAGTGTCTCCAGTTTTAATCACTTCACTTTTCATTTGAAAAGTAATTCATCATGAGAAGTCAGTGGGGTATAGAGAGCACTAATTGCAGCAAAATATCAAGGACAGTTTTCCACTCTCTTAATTAAACATTAATGAGTAAAGTTATTTGCAAATGCAGGCTGCTGGGATGGACTTGTCTATCTAAGTTTGGTAAATATTGACACTAGATGTCAAAATAAAGCACCTTAATTGATTTATACAGGAATAGTTTTAAAAGATTGCACCTGGCTTGACATTTCCCTAGGTTTTTATAGAGTAGTTTCTAATAAACTATTTATAAAGAAACTTTTCCTGACCTATCCTAATTATAGGAGTGATTGTTTCCAAACTAATCAATTTGGTGTAAATTCAACTTTTTAAGTTTTACTATAAACTTTAGGGATTCTATGGAAAAGGATGATGTTTTCCGTAGGATATGCAGGCAAGTCTTTTTTTTTTTCACATTTGGAAATGTTTTGTAAGGTTCTTTCCTTTTTCAAATTGATATATTTTTATGAATATATGCATATTATACTTCAATGTGTTCATTTACCTAATTACTTTGTTTTGAGTTATAATCCAAAAATTAAAATTAAAAACCTGCAATAAATTCAAACTTCAGATCTTAATGTGATGTGTTAAGTAACATTGCTGATGATATTTTATAGTGTATTTGATAACTCAAAACACTAACAAAAGGTAAAAATGTAAGCTTTTGGCTCTAAGTTACCCCATAGTTATCAAGAGGAGAATTGCTTAATATAATTGATAGATTAGTTGAAATGTAATATTTTACTAAATTTTCCCATGCATTTCTCTGAATGACTACCCAGCAATATTTACTTTGATGGTTATAATTAATAGTTTCAAACTATAAAAGATATAATTAATATTTTAAGTAATTAAGTATATGTTATATCAAGGGCTTTCAATTTTATATGTCAGAAAACAAAACACCAATGGTGCAATTTATGACAATAAAATTTTGTGTAGATTATTGTAGGGATATAGTCATTTTCAGAAAATTACAAAAACTTTGTATCTGCATTTTTAAACTATCAGCATGGTAATATACATTGTTTTTGAAAAGGGAGAAAAAAGGGGAAAAAAGGTTCCCGATGTGTCTTAGAATGGCTTGTAAACTCTGTATAAACTGTTTTCAGACAGTACTGTTAAATTTCACTGTGAATTCTGAAACTCCCAGTTTCCCAAACCATATGGCTTGATGCAGATAAAATTGGCTTATGGCAAATAGTGTAAACACATTTGAGGCTTTTCCACCTGTGAAACTATGTTGTACATTTTTAAGGTTACTAGAACCAGGTTTTCAGTGAATCTTTATTTTATACATTTTTCCCTTCTTGATGAAGTCCTTGCCTCATTTAAATGTGGCCAAGTGCCCTTTGCCATTACCTCAGGAAGCCCACACTTCAGCAAAACCTCATTTTCAATTTGTTTTCAATGTGAAAGTCAAATTATTCTGAGGAATATCTTTTATGCATTATTTAAAACAAAATCTTTGACTAGTAATTGCTTTTTTTCAAATCAAAGTAGATTAGAATATCCCTTTAATTTGTGTGTAAAAACAACTAACAATAAAGTCATGTTTTAAAGAAATTAAGAGATCTTTGAATGCACAAAACAGAAAAATAAGTTAGATTCCTGAAAAGCAATGATGATCATTGATGTTGCAATCTATAATAGTTATTGTTGATTTTTTTAAAAAAGCTACAGAAATGTTATTATAAATTCTGATAGCCCCTGAGTTACAGAACCAACTTTTCCATGAAGGAGGGATTCTCTGGATGAGGTTAGAAGTTTAACTGGATTTTATTTTATTTCAAGGATTGGTACAGAAGGCATAAAGATGAACAAGAAATAACCATAGTAAGACTAATTTTTAAGAAAATCTATTGTGGCAGAGGTAAGGAAAGAAAGACTATGGTAGATACACCAGAAGTGAAGGATAGATCCAACATTTATCTTTGATCATGTAAAATTTTCCTGCCTGCTTGAAAGATGAACATAGCTCATGCCTCACCTGGAAAATTTAGTTAAAATGGTACCTCCATAAATTCTATTCAAATATAGTGGAAGAAGGAGGGATCTATGAAGAATATTAAATAGAAAAATACTCTGTGTAACAAATAAACATGTAACTACCTTTAACTCAATAAAGCAAAATAAATGAAAGCCATATCCATGGAATGATGACTGTGGGGTTTTGATGTCTACCATAACTGTGTTCACATCCACTTAGGTCTATCTCTAGATTTATGTTTCATAGGCTGTTGTTCTTTACAAGAACCAATTTCACATTATTTCAATTACAGTGAATACAAAATTAAAATATTTGAATATACCCACCAACATATACCCAACCCCACTCCACACTTTGTTCTTTTTTTAGGATTTAATATTTTTTTTATTTTGTATTTCTAATTTTAATTTCTTAATTTTTTTTTTTAAGTTTCGGGATCTTTTCAAATGCCTTTTCATTGAGACATAAGATTTGTACATCTTGATGGAATTCAGAATTACTTCAACTATTCTAAGTTTTGTGTTTCCCTATGACTTTTTAGATTTCATCCCCTATACCTGTGATGAAAGTAATTGGCATTTTGATTAGGATCACATTTAATCTAAAGATTGCTTTTAGTACTATTTGTTTAAACAGTACTAATTCTTCCATGACATAAATTCAAATTATCTTTAATTTACTTTTGTGTCCTCTATAAGTTCATTCATCAGTGTTTTATAATTTTTATTGTTGAGATCTTTTACTTCTTTAAATATATTTATGCCTGATATTTTTGTGACTGTTGTGATGGAATAGTTTTATTGATTTCTTCTTCAGTATGTTAATTGTTAGTGTATAAAGAAGCTATGTTTTATGCTAACTTTGTATTCTATCACTTTATATAGATTGTATCATTCTAAGAAATTTTTATAGCATATTTAGTTTTTTATGTATAAAATCATGTCAACTGCAAATATTGATAATTTAACTTTTTCCTTTGTAATTTGATGCCCCCCCCCGCTTGCTCTTTCTTTCTTACCTGATTGTTCCTACTATGATTTACTGCATTATAGGGAATAAGAGGAGGGAAAGCAGATACTATCTTGTTCCAGATCTTAGGGAAATAATTTCAGCCTTTCCTGCTCAGTATTTTGTTGACTATTGGTTAAAGTATGTACCTTCTTTTCCTAATTTATTTAGATTTTATCATGAAGAAATGTTGAATGTTATCAAATGATTTTTTTCCTCTGTTAAGATATCATATGATTTTTGTTTTTGATTATGATGATGGGATATACTGTTTATTGATTTACAGATGTGAAGCTATCTCTGCACCCCTGGGATGAATTCCACTTGATTACAGAACATGATCTTGTTTGATGTGCTGTTGGATTTTGCTTCTTAGAATTTTGCTGAGTTTTTTTTATATGTTTATATTAGAGTAGATTAAATTATAGCTTTTATTTTTGTTATGTTTTTATATAGTTTCAAATTTGGGTACTACTAGTCTCAAGGGAACAAGTGTAGAACTTATTTTTCCCCCCTCAGCTTTTTGCAATAATTAAAGAAAAAATGGAATTTCTTCTTCTTTAAATTTTTATGAAATGTATCTGTAAAGCGATAGGTCCTCCTGGGCTTTTTTATTAAAGGAAGACTTTTCATTTCAACATCAATTTTATTACCCTTTATTTTTCTTTTTATATTTTCTACTTATTGATTCAATCTTTATAGAATATAAATGTTTACAAGTTTATCCATTTCTTTTAGAATCTCCAATATGTTAATATATAATTGTCTACAGAAGTTTCTTATGATCTTTAAATTTCTGTGGGTTCAGTTATTTCTCCTTTTTGTCTTTGTTTTTATTTATATCAATTCCTCTTTCTTTCTTTCTTTTTGATGATTCTAGCTAAATGTTGATTAATATTTTCTTTTCAAAATTCAACTCTATTCCAGTGATTTTTTGTTTTAAATTTGATTTTATTTATTTATCATTGGATGTTATTATTTATATTTTATACTTTATTTTTTTCTTGCTTTTATAGCCTTAAGGTATATTGCTGAGTTACTTATTTGAAATCTCTGTCACTTTCTTTTTTTTGTTTTGTTTTGATGCAAATATTAGTTGCTCTAAATATTTCTATTAATACTGTATTTTCTGGGTGACACAGATTTTGATATACTATATTTTCTTTTTTATTTGAGAATTATTTTATAATTTCCCTTTAATTTTTTTACAAATTTTACATCTAAGAATATTTTGTTCAATTCTATGTATTTGCATATTTTTATTGTTCTTGTTTATTTATAGTTTTATTTTGTTGTGGTTTGAGAAAATGCATAATAAGATTTTATTTTGTAAAATTTAATTGAGACTCTCTTTGTGATCTAGCATATGATTAATCCTGGAAAATTTTCTGTTTACAGAACAAGGTAGGTTCTGGTGCTCCTGGATGAGATAGTCTAAAGATGTCTGTCAAGTCAGTTTGTTCTCTACTATGGTTCAACTTAAAGATTTCTGTCTGGGTGATGAAAATAAGGTGCTGAAGTACCTAGTTATTATAGTGGAGTTCCCTTCTTCCTTTAGATGAAATCTGTTCATTTCCAGAGTTAGTTGCATTGACACTTATAATTATTGCATTTTCTTATTTAAATGTATCCTTTTATTAGTATATAATGACATTTCTTCTCTTTTTAATTTTTTGAGATGTCTTCTTTTTGATACTTCTCACTTTTGGTTTCTGTTATGATTATATATTTATTTTTCAAATGTTCACTTTCAATCTGTGTGTATTATTGTTTGTAAAGTGAGGTCCTTGTGGAAGATATATAGTGGGTAATTTTTTTAATCCCTTTTGCCAATATTTTTTTAAAAAACTGGGAATTGAACCCAGGGGCTGGCCTTGAACTTGCAATCTTCCTGTGTCAGCATTCCAAGACACGGGATTTTTAGATGTGCATCACTGTACCCAGCCAATCTTTATATTTTGATTGGTAAATTTAGTGTGTATATATTCAAGGTTATTATGGATAGGATAGATTTCTTCCTGAATTCTGTTAATTATTTAATGATTGCATTCTATGTATTTTCTTCTTTTCCATTTATCTTATGGTTTGCCTTTGTGGTTTGGTAGTTTTCTGCTGTGATAAGCTTTGATCTCTTCTTTTATCTCTTATATGTCTCTTCTGTGAGTGAGTTTCATACATCCATGTTTTTCATGATGATAGGAATTGTCTTTCTTTTTCTTTTCTAGTGTAGGACTTTCTTAAGCTCTCTTACAAGGCTAATCTAGTGGTGTTGGAGTTCTTCAATTTCTGCTTGTTTGGGAAAGACTCAATTCTTTGTTTCTGAAGTTTTGCTGCATATAGAATTCTTGTTTTGCAGGGTTTATTTATTTATTTTTCTACCCTTCTTTTCATTCAGTACTGAAAGTGCATCATTTCATTCTCTTCTACTATGCACATTTTCTACTGAGAAATCTGACATTGGCCTAATGAAAGGTCCCTTGTATGTGGTTTGATACTCTTGCTATTTTTAGAATTCTCTCCTTGTCTTGTACATTTGACATTTTGACAAGAATATGCCTTAGAGAATGTCTTTTGGTTGAATCTTAGTTAAGATCCTTTGAGATTCTTAAATGTGTATATCCATATTTCTTTGAAGACTTGGAAGGTTTTCAGCTATTATTTTATTAAATATGTTTTTAATTCTTTTTCTTTTTGTTCTTTCTCTTTTTGATTTTTCCTTTTTTGAAATCTGGCTTAGTTTTATCAAAATACCTATCTTAAAGTTCAGAGATTATTTCTTCTACTTGGTCTAATCCGTTTTGGAAGATATCAGTTACATTTTTTATTTCATTGATTGAAGTTTTCATCGCCAAGATTTCTGAGTGAATCTTTTTTTTTAAAATGATTTCTACCTCTTTGATAAATTCATTCCTTACATCATATATTTTTTTTTCTCATTTCATTATATTATCTACCTATATACTTGCATTTCCCTGAGTTTCTATAAGGTTGTAATTTTGAATTATTTTTTTCAGACGTTTCATAGATTTTCTTAAAATTGGGTTGTATTTCTGGATAATTATTCTGTTTCTCTTTGCTTTCTCCTGTTTCTTGTGTCCCTGTTTGATGTATGAGCATCTGGTATAGCACTCACCTCCTCCTATTTTATAGGATATCTTCTGAAGGAAAACATAAATAAATTTAGGTAGGATATAAGGTGTCAGTTGAGCTTAGATTATAGATGAGCTTGAAAATGTAGTTTTTGCATTATTTATTCTTCTGCCTTAGTAGACCAATCTTCACTTGTTCCCGAGGATTGTTGTGTGATTGTGAGTGGTTTTGAGTTTCCAGAGATGCACAACCTCTGGCCCCACCATATGCTCATGGCACTGGAGTTCTGTTGCTGCAGGGTGAAGTGTAAGACATCATCCTATAAGGTGATCTTGGATGACAGACACTGAGGATTGTGTTACCAACAGCTATGAAACAGACATAGAACATGAAGGACACCTTCCACAGGTCCCTCAATATAAATGTATAAATGTTAAGCATATGGAGCTGGTAACCGTGGTCCTTAACCATAGAACATTGATGGGCTCTTTCTTAATTCTCAAGGTAGTAGTGCAGATGGATTATTGCATCATAACACTGGCAACTGTAGTGTTACAGTTGTAGGATGCAAAGGAAAGCATCGCCAGGTCCCAAGGTGTGAACAAGTGATGAGGAGGCTTCTGTCACTTATAGCAATGATCCTAAGCTAGAGGACATGGATAGAATGTTCCCCAGTTCCCATGTGACAAGTGAGTGACTCTGGGACACTACAGTGGTGTCAGTAGTTGTGGTGTCAAGGCCAAATGCAATGGATGAGCCACAGAATGTCTATGATACAGAGTTTGTGAAACTAGTAGCCACAGTTATGGTGATGTGAATCCATAGTGGGACCTTACCCAGATTCAAAGGGATAAAATAGAGTGATGCTGGGAATTTGGGCACAAATAGTTGTCATCCTAAGGCCATGACTGTGCCTGAGACCTTCTCTACATTCTATGTTATGGGTGGTACTGAGACTTGTGGCTCTTTTGGTTACTGAAGCTAAGAAACAGAATACTACAGGACCTACCTGTTCACCACCTTTTCAGGTGCATATAAGCCCAGGGCTGTGGAAGCATCATGGAGCAGCTTCTGAACACCAAGATGTGATGGAGTCTAGCAGTGAGTCTTGTAGTGGTCATAGCTTGGATTTGGGGGGTGAAGGGTCAATGTATGTTTCTTCTTTGAAGCAAAGCAGTCACTTAGATCCAAGTTCATTCACCAAAGTGCATTTAAACCGTGAGATGATGGTACAATTCTCTGTAGCTAGGACCGACAAGTTCCTGCCCTGACGAGTGTAGCAGGTATTTCCCACTTACATTTTACTGGCTGTGTGAAGTCGCCACTTCACCCCCATCCTGAGATCTGTGCTTCAAGTACCCGTGTGCTTTCTTCCTCTCTTTAGGTTGCCTTTCTGACTCTTGGTGTGGCTTAGGGCTTCTGTCACTATCTTATTTCTTTCCACAGTTCTCTTTTAGTAACTCTCCTTGAAATGAATACCTTTTATTGTTGCCCTAGTTCTTCTATGTGGCAGAGATAAGTGCAGAACATCTCTTTACTGCCTTCTTGGATTCTTCCTGGATTATTTTTTCACTTAGGATTCATAATCAATGTTTTAAGCTCTAGGAAAACCAAGGGGCATTAGAATAATGTTATAAATTGACTTAGGGAGAATTGACATTGTTATGGTGTCAGGTTTTCCTCTCCAGGGCCTACATGTGTAATTCCATTTGTTCAAGTCTTTTTCAAGGAGTGTTTTGCTTCACGTTTCTTGTTAGGATTTATACTTCTGCATTTTTTATTAAAATCTTTCTGTTCTAGAGTTTTATTGTCTTGTTATTGACTTTGCATTTGAAGACCATTGATTACTTTACATTTTATATCCAGTGATCATTCCAGTTTATAGTTATTTTAATATTAAATTATATTTCTCCACGTTAACCAATCAAAATATCTGCAATTAGATACTTTGAATAATATTTCTAAGACAGTATGAAAGAAAATTGAAGATAATGAATACTCAAGTGTCATACATAATTTTATTTTAGTTTCTTCAAGGTTTTTCCACTAAGTAAAATAGTTTCTTTAGTACTGATGTACACATTTTATGTTAATGAAGCATATATAAATTACTCTTTTTATTTAGTGTTTCAAACATGAAAATTTCCTATGAAATGCATTTCTTCATACTCCATAGAAAATTATATTATTGTCTTATTTTTTTAATTCACTGAATTATATTAATATATTTTCTTATATTAACTTACTTTTGCATTTATAACACTTAGATAAAATTGATTTATTTAAATAACATCATAGATTTTACTTCTTGGTAATTTTTCATATTTTTTCTCACTGTTCAGAAGAAATATTTGCCTGCAGTGATTTTCCATATTCTATTATCTTTAAATATTTTGAAATTATTTCTCCTTTTGGTTTTCTACAGAATATTTGCAATAATTAATTCTAGATTCTCTCTATATCTGTGGTAGCATAACTATATAAAAACATCCAAGGCTGATTCTTTTTCTGCAAGAGAAATAAATGAAACTTCTAGTTTTCTTGCATGACAAATTGTCTGTTTAGACATTTTCTGTCAAATGCACTCAACTTTAGTTATGTTTTCAGAAAATATCAATTTTATTAGATTTAAATTTTTATTTGCACATAGTTTCTCAGAGGGGTCATTTGTGATTTTTTTATTTTAAAAATGTTTTATAAGCACATTTTTGTTGTATGTAACATTTGGGGTTTACATAATTATATACATGCAACATAATAGCTCCATTTCAGTCCCCACTATTTTTCTATTTCTTCCCTCCTCTCTTTCCCCATTCTCCTACCTCTACTCTTCTCGTTTTCCCTGTATTTATTTAATTTTTTAAAAGTTGTTGTTTTTTTAGACATACATAAAATTGAAATTTACTGTGGTAAATTAATATATGTATATAACAAAGTTTGGTCAATTGTATTCCACAGTTCCTCTCCTTCTCTTCTATCTTCCCAGCCACCATTCTCTTCCTGTATTCTGCTGTCCATCTTTCTACTTTCATGCAATCTGACAATCATTTTTTTTCTGCTAATATTTCTCTAACTTCTATATATGAGAGGAAGCATTCAACCCTTGATTTTCTGAGTCTAGCTTATTTCACTTTGCATGATATATTCCAGTTCTAGTCATTTATCAGGAAATGCCATGATTTGATTTCTTCTTTCTTTATGACTGAGTAAATCTTTATTATTTATATACACATTTTATTCATTAATTGATCTGTTGAAGGCACTGGGATAAACACCAAAAAACAAATAACCCAATCAATAAATGGGCCAAGGACCTAAACAGACACTTCTTAGAAGAGGATATACAATCAATCAACAGATATATGAAAAATGCTCATCATTTCTAGCAATTAGAGAAATGCAAATCAAAACTAGTCTAAGATTTCATCTCACTCCAGTCAGAATGGCAGATATTATGAAGACAAACAACAATAATTGTTGATGAGGATATGGTAAAAAAGAAAAGGTATACTTGTACACTGCTGGTGAGTCTACAAACTGGTATAGCCAATATGGAAAACAGTTCGGAGATTCCTTGAAAAATTGGGAATGGAACCACCATTTGACCCAGATCTCCCTCTCCTCGGACTATACCCAAAGGACTTAAAAACAGCATACTACAGGATCACAGCCACATCAATGTTTATAGCAGCACAGTTCACAATAGATAAACTGTGGAAATAACCTAGATGCCCTTCAGTAGGTGGGATTAAGAAAAATGTGGCATAGATACACAATGGAATATTACTTAGCAATAAAAGAGAATAAAATCATGGCAGTTGAAGGTAAATGGTTAGAGTTGGAGAAGATAATGCTAAGTGAAGTTAACCAATCCCAGAAAAACAAATGCTGAATGTTTTCTCTGATATAAGGAGGCTGATGAATAGTGAGGTGGGCAGGGGGAATAAGGGAGGAATTGGTGAATTCTAGATATGTCAGATGGGTGGGAAGGGAAGGGAGGGGTCATGGGATTAGAAATGATGGTGGAATGTGATGGACATCATTATCCAAAGTACATGTATGAAGACATGAATTGGTATGAATATACTTTGTATACCACCGGAGATATGAACAATTGTGCCCACATTCCACTGTTATTTCTAAATTAAAAAATAGAAAAAAAAAGAATACAAATCCTGTGGATGTTTTGTTAGAATTATACCTAAGCATTTTATTTTAGAGGGGATGTACATGATATTTTATTTAATTTTAACATCAATAGGTTCATTGCTATTACAAATACAATTGTTTTTCAATGTTCATATTACATCATGTTATTATGTCATAAAAAAGATGTTTCCATCTATGTTTATTAGAAATATTGATTTAAAGTTTTCTTTCCTTGATATATCTGTGTCTGGTTTTTCATATCAGGTTAATAAAATTAATTTGGCAGTATTCCTTCCCTTTCTTTTCATGGAATAATTTGAGGAAGATTGGCATTAGTTTTTCTTTAAAGGTCTGGTAGAACTTGTCAGAGAAACAATCTAGTCTTCAACTTTTCTGTGTTGGAAGACTTTTAATTGCTGCTTTAATCTCATTGGTTGATACTGGTTTGTTTATGTTTTCTATATCCACATGATTGAATTTCTGTAGGTCTTATGTCTTTAGAAATTTGTCAGTTAATCCTAAATTTTCCTTCTTTCTGGCCTTTCAGAAGGTCAGTTGTTTAGGACGTTCTATGTATACATAAAAAGCAAAAATGTTTCCTGTTTTTAGATTTCAGGTTAACCATCTAGTTAGTTGAATGTGTAAACATGCATTGTTTCCTGACTCTCTAATCTGTTTCATTGGTCTATTGATATGCTAATACCATAACTTATTTATTAGTATAGATTGTTAGTAAAGTTTGAAATCAAGAAGCATAATGCCTCCGGATTTTTTTTCTTTCTCAAGATTTCTGTAGCTATGTAGAATATTGGTTTTTTTTTTAAATTTCTGCACAAATTCACAGTTGTTTCCTTTCTCTCTCTAAAAAAAAATTGTAGTTTTTCTAGCAATTTAATTGAATCTGTAAGTTGCTGTAGATGGATAGCATGGGCATTTGAACAATGCTATTTTTTCAATTAATTAATTAATGTGAGATGTCCTTTTTTTATTTGTGTCATCATCAATTTCTATTGATGCTTTAATTGCTTTTAATGTATAGATCTTTCCTCTTCTCAATTAAATTTATTCCTATGTATTTTAGTTTTCCATGTGATTATTAGATTTTTTTAAAAAATTTCTTTGTTGATTGCTGTTGGTTGATAGATGTGGAAGTGATTTTTGCATGTTGTAGCTTGTAGCATCACTGAGTTTATTTTTTTGTTTTTTTTTTTTTTTTTGGTGGAGTCATTAGGGTTTTCTATAAGTAAGATGATGTTGTCTCTGGAGATGATTTTACTTCTTCCTTTATGATCCAGATGTCTATAATTTCTTTTCTTAATTTCCCTGCCTAGATCTTTCAGCACTATATAGAGTAAGAGTGGGGACCTTGGCCTACTCCTAATCTTAAAGGATAAGGGCTCTGTTTCTTTGCTGTTGAATGTGATGATAAATGTGATCTTGTCATAAAATGCCTTTAGATGTTGAGGTTTATTCTGTATTTCTATAATTTTTTATATTATGTCATAAAAATGCTGAATTATGTCAAATGCCTAAACATCCTCTCTTGACATGATTTTTACACTCTTTTCATTAGAATGGTACATCATGTTTGTTTATTTGTATATGCTTAAACATTCCTTATACCAGGTATAAATCATTGGATCAAGTTGTATTATCATTTCAATGTGTTGTAAAGTTTAGTTTCATGTACTTTGTTAAGGATTTTTGCTCCTTTTTACATGAGGAATATTTATTTTAGTTTTAGAAATCATAACACATACATAATTGGTTTTGTTGTTTAAACATTTTTCCTTTTATACATGGTTTAAGCCCATTTGCATTATTTGATAAAACCAATATCTCTCATCTTAATTCTGTTATTTTGTTTTATAAAATCTTTCATGTGATCTTTTTTATTTTCATGACTTTATTATTCACAAATCATTTTTTTATTCTAGTATCTCACATTATAATGTTACACTTAATTATCTGTTTTTAAAATACTATTTTTCCTACTTCAGGCAATTGTGGATTTAATTTGTGACTTCTTAATTCTCCTTTAACTTAATATCTAATTATAAATGACATTTTTGGCCATTAATACTGAAAATCAATCAGTAAGTTTATTTGGAACCAGAAACCCTATCTGAATTCTTCCTATTTGATTATTCTCTGCTTTCTTCATATTTGACAATTCACAACTTTTCTGTCAGAATATGCATTGCTTCCTGAATATTCTGTACCTTTACTGCTTGTTCTAATTCTGGTGGAATGCTTATGTACAGGAATGCTCACCTTGGGGGAAGCCTACTTCAACAATCCTGATCAAGTGGTGCTCCTTTATGAATGTTTTGGTCAAGAAAAGTTCATGGAAAAAAATTTCCTGATCCTTTGAAAGCACGTAATTATTTTTCTATATTTCTTTTAGATGAAATTGAACTTGTTTGAATGTGAAATCCTTATTTCTTTGAAAATCTTAAATGGATGTTTCAATTATGTATGAACAAGTACTGTTCATAAGTCTTGTTACCTTACCTGGTATTTGTAACTTTTATGATATCCAAGCATTTTAGTTTAACTCCTCCATTTAAAAAGTGCATAGAATATGTTTTGGCTAATATAAATAATATTTTTGAGTTATATATTATGCTATTTATTCTGCTCCATTGGTTTCATTTGCTACTCTGGTGGAACTGCAATTATATATTTGTTAAATCATCTTGGCTTTCTTAATTGATCATTTCTTATTTTATTTTATTTTTTATTTTTGCAGGGAAGTGCAGGTGATTAAACTCAGGGGTACTAGACCACTGAGTCACATCCCCAGCCCTATTTTGTATTTTATTTAGAGACAGGGTCTCCCTGAGTTGCTGAGTGCCTCGATTTTGCTGAGGCTGAACTTGCAATCCACCTGCCTCAGCCTCCTTAGCCACTAGAATTACAAGCCTATGCCACCACACCCAGCCATCATTTCTTATTTCATTTTTAATTAACTTTCTGTTGCTATTTGATGATTTTCACATTTCTCCTTTTTTTCCATTATCATAAATTCTCATATACCTCTCTTTACTTAAGTTCCTTCTTGCCTATTACTCTTAACCACTAAAATAAAATTCTTACCTTCCATTTCATTCCTGAGATTGGTTAGTTTTATTTCTTTTATTCAGCTACATCCTTCAGAAATTTTCTATTTGTACTTATGCTTTTTTTTTCATTTCAGGTAGTATTTTAAAAGTTTATTTAGTAAATTTTGTTTTATTAGATTTTTCCAAGTACCTTATATAGACCTATTTTTCTATTTTGCACTAATTATTAGTGCCTCATTCAAATTATTTTTATTTTCTTATAATGCAGTTTTATATGATACCTTTTATTTCTTTTTCTTCCCTCATTTTAAAATGAAGTATAATTTTCTCTTCTTTGAGAGGCTGTACATTTGAATATCTCCAGAAGTCTCTCTTTTGGTGATGTTGTAATACTCTAGAGAAATATGTCCTTTAGACATGGTTATGTCCTTAATCTTATATCCATATTCTCTGAATCTCATATCCATATCCATTTATCTGAATATTGTATCTGAGCACTCTTATTGCTGTCTTGATCAATTTAGACTTTATTTCCAATACTATCCCTCAAAGTGAATTGAATTTGGTCATTCCTTGGTGCTACAGGATATAGGCTGTTCAGGATCTTCTGGTTTCCTGTGGTCATACAGGGGACCACATACTCTTTTGTAGATATAATCTACTGAATGAAGTCTATAGAAATTTAATCAGCCTATCTAGTCATCCTTGCTGAGAAATCCACTCTGAGTGCAAACCTAAGCTTTTGAAAATCAGCACATAATAGTAATTTTGCTTTCTGCGGCTTTTCCCATTACCAGGTGAAATGACAGCTATTAAGTCTAAAAATTTAATAACATGGCATGAATTTATTTTCATAAGTTTACTTAGCCTGTGATTTTTCTTTCTCCTAAGTCCTTGTCAGGTTTTGCCACAGTCTGGCTGGGCACAAATCAGGAGCCACTTGTCAAAAGAAACTAACTTTATTTTTAGAACCACGCAAGATAAACAAAAAAGCTCCTTAGGGAAAAAACCCTCAGAGCCCAACTGCCACCACCGGCTTCCCACCAGCCACACACCCCAACAACAACCTCCTCCCACAATCCTCCTGCTCTTGAGGCCAATTGGCTGGGTCGCATGGGCAGAGCCAAAAAAGTTCCCCAATGAGCAGCTCCGTGGTCTGAAAGGGCAGGGAAACAGCCCAATGAGCATCACCGCAGAGGAGCCAATCAGCTAGATGTTGCTAGATGTTGCTGGAGCGGCTGTGAGCCAATCATCAGCTGGTAGTCTGAAAGGGCAGGGAAACAGCTCAATGAGCATCTCCACAGAGGAGCCAATCAGCTAGGTGTTGCTGGGGCCGCTGTGAACCAATCATCAGCTGGCAGTCTGAAAGTTTGCTGGAGCCCCTTCGGCTGTGGCTCTCAACAGGTTTTACTTTCAAGGTTAGATGAGCCTCATAAATTCAAAGAGCATTTCCTCATTTCATTTTTTTTCCTTGAAAATGTTTGTAAGGTTCAAATTCGTTTAGAATTCATTTAGAATTCATGTGTTCTTTTAAAGATGTCTGATTTTTTTTTCAATTGGCATACTCTCTATAATATGATAAGGATCATTGCTTTTTAACAAGTTTTTATGTATTTAAATGTTTCTAGAAATCGACTTATATATTTTATCTCATGTTTTCAAATTTACTGGCAGAAAAGTTATTCATAATGAAACATTGTTGAGGTTTTATTCTTTGTAGTATTTATGGTTATATTTGTAATATTTTTATTTGTGCCTCTTTATCCTTCTTCTGTTTCTTTCTGTATCTCTCCCTCTCTCTCTTTCTTTTGCTTTAATAGATATTGCCAACTTTGTTGGTTTTTTTTTCCTCCAATGAACTAGCATTTGTGTTTTTTTGGGAAAACAAATTTAACAAGTAAAAACTTGGGTATAGTTGGAAAAACTGCCATGTACCGAACGGATAGACTACTGAAAGAGGTCCCATAGTGCAAGCAAGCATTAAGTGCCTGGGATGAAGATTGCGGTTCAGCTACTGAAAACAAAGATGGTATCCTGGGGAAAATGGAATGAAGTCTCAAAACAACTTCCTTATCCATCACAGGGCCAATCTTGAGTCAGTGAACTAAGCAATACTATGGTACTCCTATGTCAGAGAAACAAAATATTAAAATATCATTTGTGATCCCTGCTGCCTGAATTTTGGATATGAAAGGTCCAGTTATGCCACAGGACTCTTGAAATCTATAGATGCAGCAAGGCACAGTGTCACAGGGAAGAGGAACCATCTCTCCTTTGCACTTTTCAGTGGTAGACCCTCCGATGGTTTCCACAGAAACTAAATGAATTTTTGCACATTGATGGTTGGCTGAGCCATGAGATGAAACAAGCTCACCACAAAATCAGTGCAGAGTGTTAAGAACCCAAGCTAAGGCACTAGGCATTGAAGCATTAAGTGATCAAGGACAGGAACCAGCAAGAGACCACAGAACAGCAATAGAAGAGCAGGATTCATGGGCATCGGGCCTGTGCAGAGTCTTATCCTTAAAATGACGTTGTCTTAGTTTGTGTAGGCTGCCAACAAATGTTTACTGCTCCCAGTTCTGAAATCTGGGAATTCCAAGATTAAGATAGCATCAGATTCAGTGTCTGGTGAGGGCCCATTCCTCATAGGGGCAACTCTCTCAGTTGAATTCTCACAGGCTGGAAGGGCAAACCAGTTCTGCTGTCTTGAAATAATTTTTGAACAAGGGTCACTATAGCTCATGTAGTTCTTCTGGATTCCATTCCATACAAGTTACATGAGGCACAAGTAAGAGACCTAACAACTAACGAACTTTGATTAAGAAAACACAAAATGGGGGCTAGGGATGTGGCTCAAGGGGTAGCATGCTCGCCTGGCATGTGTGGGGCGCTGGGTCCAATCCTCAGCGCCACATAAAAAAATAAAATAAAATAAAGATGTTGTGTCCACCAAGAACTTAAAAAAAAAAACTTCACTCTCTTAAAAAAAAGAAAAGAAAACACACAATGGTATTTTTCATGTAAATATACATAGGAAAACAAAGAAATGTTCAAACTATACAACCATTTTTCTTCCTTCACATAATATGAACCCATTTCTTTGAAGTCCCATTTCTATTTATTTCTTAATATTTGTTTCTTCTCCAGGATGCCTACTGAAATTTAAGCATCGAGTGTACAAAAGTTCATTTGTGTTCACTTTATAATCTTTATCATGCCTAATCTTACAACTTCTCACCCTGGCTCAGTTTCTGGCACTTAGCATCCCACGTTCATTTTCCCTTGGGTTCTTTTGAACTATATCTGTGCTCCTGTCCTTCTCCCCAGATGTTTCTTTGATGACTTTTTCTTCCTCTCTCTGTTCTAAATAGATAAATAGATTTGATGTAAATTATTGAGATTGACCATCAGTCCTTAGCCATCTCTTCTCACTTTCTGCTGCTTCTGTGGTCTTCTCTGTCACTCTACCTTCCACATAGAGCTGTTCTGTGTCTCTGCAAATTCATGTCTGACTGCTGAAAACAATATATAAAATTTACTTACTATGAAATTGTGATGTATTTATAGACTATCTTATGTAACCCTTATAGACAAATATACAGTCCTAGAATTTTTGGACTTTGGAAAATTGTATATGCTCTATCATAAATAGCATTTGCAGGAAATCTGTGGAAGTAAACACAAATTAATAATGCAGGTTTTTTCTAGTAAAATATGTGAAATAAATGTTATATTTAACAAAATATATATCAAATTATCCCACAGAATGTTTTGCCTTCAAACTGATGTAGATGTTGCACTTTGTGACTACAGATCAGGGATTTTTGATATTAATTTCAATATTTAAATGAGTGGTTATATCAATACAATCATTTTTTTAAACTTAAAAATAATAACCTTCATCATTATGTTAAAGAAGACTGGTAATGTTGATGTTCATCATTATGTTAAAGAAGACTGGTAATGTTAAAGGGTAAATTTATACAATGCATATACAGTAGTTAAATGTCAAGACTTATAGAAACCTAAACCTTCAAAATGAAAAAAAATCTCTAGATATAAGATTTGTAAGATTTAAAACATGCTAATTACTTGTTAGAAGTCAAGCACAACAAGGTAAAGTTCATTTGCTTATAATAAAAGAATGCTTTTCATTTTATGTAATTATGTCTGGAATTTTAATGGGTGTAAAAATCCATATATTGACTTTTACATATTTCTGTCACCACCATTATTTTTAATCACATTATATTATGGATTCTACAATATATGGTAAAAGGTCCAGAGCTTGAAAAATAGCAATTGATTTCCACTTAATTGGAATTTGAGTGTGATAGAAAACAGTAAAATTATTCTTGAAAGGTAAAGTTTTAAATATTTTCCTAATGGAGATATCAAGCTAAGTATTTGGCCTTGTGTCACAAGTTTAAGAACACTCATGATCATAAAATACCAATTTCTTATGTTATTAAATATAATGTTAAAAGATTGTTACAGTATAAAAATATATACTTCTAAAAATAATAGACAATTGATAGAAGTAGTATGAAAAACTTCTCTTAACTTCCTATAGTTAAAATATTGAGCTTTGAAAAAATGGTAAGTAAAAATCTACTGGATGTAAAGAAAAAAGATATTCATACAATTAATCCTCAATTTATTCTCTGAAATGCTACAAGAAAGTGTTAGCTTTAAGCAACTATCAGCAGTTTCATATTAAAAACTATGAAATAGATAATAATTTATTCTGTTCTGCATTAGCATGGATATAATATATCATGGGACAGAAATAAGACAAGCACTAGTTTATGGTTAATATAAGAAAATATTTTAGAAATTAGCATTGTTAATATTTGCCCTAGGGCTTCAATGGTTTTTCATAAAGAATAATTTAAATTAATAGCTAAGACATGCAGTTATATTTAGGGTATACTAAGTTAATTACTTGTTCTTAAGCTTCTAAATTTAAATTTAATAAAATTTTCATTTGTATTAGAACTAATATTTAGCATTAACAATTTTGTCTGAAAACATCTTGAATAAATTATATAATATAACCATTGTTTTTATCATGCACATATGCATACATAGTTACAAATATAACATATTCATATATATGCAGGTAGATATGGTTCCTGACCCAACTTATGACATTTCAATTTGTGCTAAGTTTGTGAAAGTGTTAAATACATTCTAACTTATAATATTTTTGGCATATGTTGAATTTTTTTGTGATGTATCACATTTATACTTCAAGAAACAACTGTATATAATATATAATACATACATTTATGTTTCTGTGTGTATATGTAAAAATGATATGTGTGTGTATGTGTACCTACAAGCCAGAAGACTTTTACAGATGTTTGTAGTCAAAATATTAATAACCATATTTATTAGTTGTTACCTCCATCTGTTCTATAAGTTGTAATAACACTGATGGGGGTTGTATCCCCTGCTTTCCATTTACAGGTAACTCAGCCCCTCGATACCTGATTCACTCTATTTTAATCAAGAAATTCAATTTGTGACCACTTTCTTGCTGAGCTTTTCCAGAATTTCTGCAATGCATTTTGGAGTGTTTATCAGTGTTGTGAAGGTAATGATTGATGTTAGTAGGGGTTGGAGGTGTCAAAGTCAGGTGTCAACTTTTTAAGAAACTTTTATATTATCCTCAGTCTCTGTAAATAGAAGTTCTATTTCTGTCACTCCCTGTTTTTTTTCAGATTGTTATAACTCATTTTTTTTATTTCCTAAGTACAATTTTTTTTTAATATTCATGAGTTCAAAGAATATAGATGCATTAAAAAGTGTTCCCAAAGATCTGTATCTGTAACTTGGATCAGATTTTTAAAATCACATTTGTAGTAGTTACTTTGTAGGCTAGTATATTATTCAAGAATTTCCAGAGAAATAACTGAGAGTATGGTGGATAAGTAGATAAATGAATGAATGAATTTAGATAAATAGATAAATGAATAGTAATATCAATACATTATTTCATATTTGAATAAATATCTATAATGACAGAATTAGGTAATATGATCATGGCATTTGAGAAATTCTATGATCTGCGTCTTCAATCCGGTCGCCTGGAAAACCAGAGTGTATTTCTAGATCTAATCTGAAAATCCAAGAATCATGGGGGCCAATGGTACAGTGATCTCCCCTCTACCATTCTCCCTTATTTTTTAAGGCAACTTTTCCTACAGGAAATATTACATCTTTTATTTCACAAGCTACAGTCATCTACAGAGTTTTTGGCAATGTTGCTTGAGCCAATAGAACTTGCCTTTCAAACAAAAGATGAAGTTGAACTTCATGGGCGTAACTAGGAACATATGTGAAGAAGGAATCCAGGCAAACTGGCTATAGGTAATTCCTCAATGTGCCCTGAAAGTGTCTCCTGAAAACTTTCCCTGGAGGTTTTAGTCATTTACATAGACACGGTATTTAAGAAATTGCATTGATTAAACTTCTACATATCAGTTTGACATTGATCTGATTGACTTTCCTACCTCACCACAACCTTAACACTTAATGAAGTGACAGTATTTCCTTATTGCCCCTGTGGATCAGTTCTCCAGAGATCTCCATCTAATTCTCAGGAGCATGTCCTCTGAAGATTATTTGATCAGTCCCCTTCCTCTTGAGTTTCAGGTCTTGTTTAGTCCTAAGCCAGAGATCTGAGAGAGAGGAGAGTGGCAGTGCTGAGATATTTATTTTCAAGTGTTGAAATTATCAAAAAGAAAGCATTCCTTCACTGAAAAAAAGGACATTTGTTGTTCTCCTCTATCAGCTTTTTTGCCTCTCTCTCTCTCTCTGATAATCTTGCAGATCTTGCTTAATTTTATTTAAGAAAATTGAATGTTATGTTATTTTAGGTATTGTTATTATTGTCATTTTAAAAATTATGAAATCATTTTGTGCCACAGTCTCAGTCAGTGACGGGTATGATCTAATTGCAGTGGTATCAACCTAAGACAGGAGGCTGACACCTAAAGGTCAGTTGCCTAAAGGTCAGTTTTCCGATGACGGGTAAGAACCATATGTTGAATTGGACAACCTACCAGGCACGGTCCTTAAGCCACATTAACCTCACTCCCCCACTGGCACCAAGGCCAAATTTGGGGGCCAACAGAGGTGAGGCAAAGAACCTCACCCCCCCACTGGTGCATAGACCTATCCACAAGTATGGCTGTATGCTGGACTGGTAGTCAGTGACGGGTATGATCCAGTTGTAGTGGTATCAACCTAAGACAGGAGGCTGATGCCTAAAGGTCAGTTTTCCAATGACGGGTAAGAACCACATGTTGAACTGGACAACCTACCAGGCACGGTCCTTAAGCCACATTACTTGTTGTTTGATTAAACAGAAGGGGGGAGATGCTGGGAGCCATCAGCCAAGTAGGTATGACAATTTCCTTGCCAGCGTACGCCCATGTTTCTTTAGTGGAAGGACTCATGGAAATAGGACATTTTGCAGGACATTGCATTTTAGGTGACCTTGCTCAAGGACCAGGGCAGATCCGTGTTTAGGGTGTTCCCCCTTTAGAATAGGGTGGTTTAGCATAATAGGAGATTAGGGTGTTCCCCCTTTAGAATAGGACAATTTAGCATAACAGGAGATTAGGGTGTTCCCCCTTTAGAATAGGGCGTATCCTGCTGCTGAGTTCCTCTTGAGTTCTTAGGGTCAGACAGTATATTTGGGAGACAGAAGCCCAGGAGTGGTGGATTTGGGCAGAGAACGTGGATTCCCCCAGAACGTGTTTGTAGACGGCTGGTGTGAGTTCGGGAATAAAGAATTGCTATTTGAATCTACAAGCTGTGTGGAGGCTCGTGATTTGTGCCCAGCCAGAGACTGCGGCAATTTTGAGGGGATTAAATGAGTTGCACAAATCATTTGTCATTTTAACAGCCTTCAAACCATAGCAATTAAAATAAAACTTTGTATAAGCAATTTATAAATACTTGTGCATCTGCATTTGGAGTGCATGCTTCTAAAGAGCAGGATTATTTTATTTCCTCCCTCCATTCCCAGCTCCCTTCCATCCTTCCTTCCTCCATTCCTTCTTTCCTTTCTTCTTCCCTTCCTTTATTCCTTCCTTCCTTTTCTGAATCTTCAATTTTTCAGAGCATTGACAAAAATTCAATGGAAATTTATTGAAAACTCAAATGATGATAATATTGCCTAGCTTGAAGCATTGTCTATAAGTAAAGTTCAAATATGAAAATGTTAGCAAACAATGAGACACCATACATTTTAAAAGTATTTTATCCAACTTTAATGCTTTTATTTAGATACAATGATATTTCCATAAAGTATATGCCTACATTATAATATGATTTAATATATTTTGACTTAGACTTACCTCTTTGATAGAGTGTTCTTCGTCCTTCTTTGGTCAGCACAAATTTTCAATATTATATCCAAAGAAAGGCTTTACTTTCAAATATCTGTACCTTTTTCTGTACACACAAATTTATAATTTTAGATTTAGTAAGCATCATCCTATATGGATAATTTTTTCATTAATGTTTTGATAGTAGATATTTATTATGTTTTCAAAACCAGAAAGTACTTGTAGACTTAAAACAAGAACACAATAAATCATAAAACAATTCAACAATTTTACATGACTCTGACAATATTCTTTTTATTTAGTTTCCTTATCAGCTTCTATTTTCTTCAATAATATCTCCATTAGCATTTCTATTAAATTTTAATTTTACTAACTAGTAATACCAATGTCTATTTAAATTTTGGCTTTTATACAATTATTTTTTCCATTCAGTTTTTACAAAATTATTATACAGCTCACCATCAGATTTATCAAATTCTATGTTCATGAATATACAGCCTATCTGATGTTCTTTGACATAAAAAATTATGAAAGAGGGAGAGAATGGGAGAGAGAGAAAGAGGGAGAGAGAGATCTCCCACACACAGAAAAAAACTGAAAAGAATAAAACTTTTCTGCTCAGGAAATTATCATAGTTATCTATATTTTCAAAGAACTTACATAGGAAGATCATTTTATAATATCATATGTAGTATTGTTTTCATACTATACACTGTTTTCTTCATAATTATTCCATTACATTGTACATAGGTTTGAGACAGTAAGATATCCATCATGATGTATGTTTTTTAAATTGTTGACACTAATCAAATGAAGTTAATATGAGCTATTTGATTATTAGTATCAGCAAACTTGTTGTAAAATAATTTGAGAATATAAATGTCTACCACATTGGGGTTGGGTTTGTGGTTCAGTGATAGAGTACTCACCCAGCACGTGCGAGGCACTGGGTTTGATGCTCAGCACTACATATAAATAAATAAAATAAATTTATTTTTTAAAAATGTCAACCAAATGTACAGTTTCTAGCCTTGTGCATGAGACACAATATAATGTGTTATACCATTATTTTATACTTGTATTGAGTGATTAATTTAAAAGTTCCAAAAGAAATTCATTGTTATTATTTTCACTTCATAGAAAATGAACATGCTGAGATATTCCTATAATGATGATTTATTTTAATCATATTTTCAACTTTCATATCTCCTGTCCTGTGGAGTACTGATTTCTGAAAAATAATTTATTTTTTTAATTTTATTTTATAATTGACTAAAATGTTTCTCTTATGTAAGGTGTTTGAATATACTTTTTGAAATTTTAAATGCCTAAAATACAGGGAATATATGACTTAGCTTTACAAAGAATGAGGAAATCTTTTAATATAGCATTGAAAGAAAGATTTGGGCAATGCAGTCTGACAATAGTCAATTTCCCAGAACTTCAACTTTAATTTCTATAATAAGGAAACAATGTCCTAATATACACTGTCTGTGTTGATGATTATAATCAATAATAAAGGCATTGTGTATGTATGTGTGTGTGTGTGTGTGGTTTGTTTCATGTATGACAACAAATAATTAGAAATGTTAATTATCTGTGATTTTCATTCACTTCTCTACTTCTACATGTGCCTTTCAGTTTACTTTCTAAATTGATTTAAGACCATTTTAAAACAGGATCTACTAATCTGTTCCTCCATTACATCTACATTTTGGATGTCTCTCTGTTTTAATAAGATTGAGCTTATTCAATACGTATTTTTTTAAATGCCCTTATTTCCAAGAAACTAATTTTGGATCCTACCATTATATGGTATTCTATTCCAATCCTGTCACTAAATCAAATTCCTTTCAACTTTCAGATAATAACCAAGTTGGATCATCCTTTTATCTCATTCCTGCATGCTTGGCATTTCAGCATTTGAAATATAATTCAGATAATGATGAACTTACTTAGAAATGAATAAAATGGTCATATGTAGGTCTTTTATTTCTAAACTTTTAGATATATATCAAAATGATACTTGATATTTCCTCCTTGATACTATTCTATAAAATCATGTTGTTCCTGCAAAACTTTTCTAATATTCATAATTTTAATAAAGTTAAAATTTACATAATTTTAATATCTAAGCATATCACATTTATGTAGATACTGCTGTAATCACTTCTATAATATGAGGAATATTTTTCTTTGTAATCATCTTATTTTGAAACTTTTTAACTATGTCACATAGCATAAACAAATTCTGTCAATATACAAATAAGAGCATGTTAAAATACACATAAGAGCATGTTAAAATACTGACTATATAATAAAGATTTTACCAAGAGTACTGATTTTTAAGAAGTTATTTTTATATAACATATATAACATATTTGCAAGAAATTATTAAAATATTTTATTGGTATTCACATTTAACAGATACTATGTAACCAAAAGCTAATCAAATCAGAAACACACAGTTCATTTATAGTTAGTGTTACTTACATGTAGTGTATATATTTATATATTGTTAAATATATTATGTATATGAATTCCCATTTCCATGTTTTGAATTTTATTTCTTATTTCTAATTATGGGTATTTTTAAATACAATAAAAATGGTAATGTTTTCCAACTATATATGCAAAACATTAAGATCCAACATAAATTTGATTGACAGCTAATAGGAGAAATGAAACAGCAGTCCCATTGCTGAAGTACAACATAACAAAACTTTTTATCATGTCAGTTTCCATTTCAATATTGCTTTAATTTTATATCCAATTCTATATGTATATTTTAATACATATTTATTTCTCCTTTTCTTTAAATATATGTACATATATACACACATACATATATATATATATATATATATATATATATATATATATATATATGTGTGTGTGTGTGTTTATAGCTAATCTTACTAAGGTTGTAATCCAGGTATCACTAGCTCTTTCATCATATTTCTCTGAAGCAGTTTGAACTAGAAAGAAAATTTATTTTGCTTGTATCTGTTACCTGTTTCTCATAGGTTGGCATGTTGTCTGAATTAGTGAATAAACAGACCAACACTTGGAATTTTATCTTAACAGCTCAAACTTCTCAAACTTCTCAAACTTCTTAATGTGCTTCTTTCATATTTGCTATTCATTAAACTTTTTATTCTTTTTTTTTTACAAAGACTTTATATTCTCCTTATAAACAAAGAAAAATTACCTACTTGGGAGCAAAAATGACATGAATCTTTATGCAAAATATTATATTGAAAAACACAAACATAATATTCAAGAACTATTCCTAACTCCATTGGCTGTGAACTATTAGAGCCTATTTAACTAAAGTTTTAGTTAAAATGTGTAATGATTAAGAATATTTCTTTTAATTTAATCCCCTTCCAAGGTTAATATGACAAACATTTTTAAATGAAAATGTTGAAAGCAATTGCTCACAGAAACATTATTCATAATCATAATGCAAGCTAATTACTCCATATTATACATCACAGCCAGTTCTTATATTGTTATCCTTCTTCCAGGTCTAAGATTATAGAGTTAGTATTTTGCTAATCCTTCTGTAGTTTCATCAAAATAAAACAATGTACAGACTTAAGAAGCATTAAATCCATGTCTCTGGTCTTGATGAATACAAGATCTATAACATTTCTCAAGTTTTTTTTTTTCAAATAACTTTTTATTTGACAATCTTTTTATTAGATTTGTTTTATTTTTTACTTGATTTTCAAAAAACAGAGGTAAGAAGAGATGAACAGAGATCAAAGCCAAAATACCCTTTCTAAGCACTTTTATCCCTTCTGACCTCATCTTTTCATTGATTTATTTACTTATGTATTTTATGGGTGAGATTGAACTCAGAGGCACTCAACCACTGAGCCACATCACCAGCCCTATTTTGTATTTTATTTAGAGACAGAGTCTCACTGAGCTGCTTAGCACTTCACATTTGCTGAGACTGGGTTTGAACTTGTGATACTCCTGTCTCAGCTTTCCCAGCTGCTGGGATTACAGGCATGGGCCACAGCAGCGGGCTCCATATCTTTAGTTAAATCAGGTTGCATGTGCAGGATGGTCCTACATTTTAGAGAGGGGTGTTAAGGACTTGAAATTTGACCTAAAGCATTAAAAATGAATCTGGATTGTAAAAATGGGTATCTCTGAAAGCCATTTGTTGTCTTCTTATTTCTTTCAAACTGTCAAAAATATTTCTCAGAGAAATTATAAGACAGAGATACTTTGTTGTTTTTCTGGAACACATAGGATAATATCAACTGTATAGTTAAAGAGTCAATAAATAAATAAAAATAATAATTAATTATTTTTTTAGAAAGTCAACAAACTGAAACAGGCATGTGCTGACAGAAAAAGCTTCAATGATGATGGGGCACAATTGTAATCCCAGCTACATGGGAGGATGAGACCGGAGTTGCACAAATTTGAGACTAGCCTCAGGAACCTGTTAGAAAGTAATTTTTTTAAGGAAGCTTTTATTGTTGTTGTTGTTTATTTTTATGTGGTGCTGGAGATCAAAACATGCCTCACACATGTCAGGAAGTGCTCTATCACTGAGCCACAAACCTGGTCCCTCAAAGTAATTTTTGTAATAGGGGATAGGGGTAACTCAGTGGTAGTGTCCCTAGGAGAAGAACCACTGATACGTAAGTTTTATTCATCAAAATGAAGAGTGGTAAGTTGAGAAAGTGGTAAGAAATCCAGATGGAACTTCAGAAAATGACACATAGAAACAACTAAAGTAGGGTAATGGAGTATGAGACAAAATGAAGGAGAAAACAGTAAGAAAGAAAAAACTTCCCATTATTCATATTAGTATTTCATGTGGTGTTATTCTTCTGAATTCTTCTTCTTCTTCTGAATTATTTAATTTTTACTATCCATGGATTAACTAAATCTGATGCTCTTCCTTATAGGCACCAACTAAAGCAGACATCTATCTTTCACTAGTCTGGCATAATTTCTAATAACCATTGATGTTACACCAAAAATACTGCCACTTTTTTTCAAGTATTATCTGTATATGCATATATCACTGAATGTGGACATTTCAGAAACTGTAAATCTTAGAAATTATTGCTTTACTTTTTAGATAAAGAATAAGCACAAAATTTTATTATTGTTACCCATTTGTTCATATATTGAACTAAAATGTTGAGTTTATCATCACACAATGAGTATACAAAATCATTTAAATTGTAAGTAATAGTAATTTTTTCTTTCTTTTTTTTTGAGAAAGAGTGAGTGGAAGACAGTGGCCATATTACAAGACTGGGGGAAGTCTCTCTGAAGTGATGGCATTTGAACTGAGGAGACCCATGGTATTTAAAGAAGAAAATGATGTAAGCAACATTGCAAAATAATACAAATGTAAAAAAAAGGTGGGGAAAGAATTTGGCATGTTCCAGAAGTCAAACCAAAAGAGAGAAAGGGGCTGAATAAATACAAATTGTCTGGTCACAATCAGATGTTAAAATGCATCCTATGTGAAATAGGAAGCCTTTGGAGGTTCACAGTGAAATAGTAACTGTATCTGATTATCATATTTCAAAGGTTTTAAGGTAGACTCTGTTTTACAAGTTAAAGTATTAAAGCCAAACATTATGGTGCATACCTGTCATCTCAGTGACTCAGGAGTCTGAGGCAGGAGTACAGCACGTTCAAGACCAGTCTCAGATACTGAGTCAGCTTCTGTCTCAAAACAAAATCTAAAAAGAACTTAGGGTGTAGTGCACTGTAAGAGTGTCCCTGGGTTTGATTAATAATACTATCTTAAAAAATATTTTAAGAGACCAACTAATGGTGATAGTAATGAAAATGGGGAGAAAACTTAGAGATATAATAGCAATAAAAATCATGGATAAATATTGGCAATGGTAAGAAATCTGTACAAAAGCATCCATGTTAGGTGAATTGTCTATGAATAATCCAAACTGCATATCCCATTTATTTTTTATTGCATAATACATTGATGAATAAATGTCATAAAGATTGCATCTACTATAGAGGTTCTGGAACACATAAATATTTTTTCTACCTCTTAAAAATCTTTAAATACAAATACCAGTACAAATTTCACGATTCAGGAGCCTACAGAAAAGAAATACTAATGACATATTTTCTGCATGCTTAACCAAGCAAATATTTTGTTATAGTAAATAAACTTTTCTCAAGATCTGATCAATATTCTAAGATTAAATATATTATCTTCCTGTTTACAGAAATTCAAAATAATTGTGTTTTATTCACATAGAATAATATAACTGACTAATAATGGGGAACTTAACTACAACCCTTCAAAAAATAGTACATGCTTCTTGTCCCTCACCAAGAGTCTGATTCAGACACAGCTTTTACAAAGCACTTTACCTCAAAGGCACAGATTAGGCCTCTTCATTTCCATTTGAAACTGTTTTCTTGAGGATTCCCAAAGGAATGCCCGAAGGCAAACACCTCCCTGACATTCAGGGGAACAGAACAATAGGGAAGAAAGAAGCCTGGAGAAAAACTTGGCTTTAATTGAACACTGTGGCACTGACAGCTCCTAATCATGCAACTTGGGTTGCCATCTATCCAAGCAGGGATTCTCCAGAGAGATCCTTACCAGTCATGCTAATTTTTGAGTTTTCTGAGATGCTTGGCATTCCCTTCAGCAATCCAGTCCATGGGCAGGTCACACAGCTTGAAGGTGGTACACATCTTGGACACAAAACCACGAACCCCTTCAGAGAGTGGTCAAAATTCAGGAAGAATACAGGAACTTAGGATCTTGGTAGGTGTTGCCCATCTGCAAGGCAAGCATCAGTCCATTCATTAATTGGCCATGAGAAGTCCTGCAAAGATTTCCACTAGAAAGGACACATTCATGGCTGCATTCTTCTCTCTACTCTCTGTAAACACAAACCCAGTGGGATCCACTGACATAGAAAGACTCACTAGTCTACAGCCCATTTTAAACCAACAACAACAACAACAACAGAAAAACTTTTTTCCTTCATGTTCTCAGAACATGAGACAAAATGACAAATTGCAACACACACCCACTAAGACACACAAACTGCCCTTGTATTTGGTCTGCATCTATCCACTCTGTCCTCTAGGTGGTGGGTGAAAATATGTTCCCCAGCTGTGGCCTGCCCTTTCTTAGCTCTGGTCTCCTTGGCCATCTCTGCATAGTTGTCAGGAGCCAGCAATGAGCCAACACTTCTTTCTCAGGAAAGGTCCCTGTTCAGACCATTTAAGGCATTTGGCTCTCCACACATCACTAGGTGCCAAGAAAGGATGACTCTGGCCTTGGTACAGACAAACAAGTGAGCCCACTGAGACTGGAACTGCCTCTGGGTGCCTTGCCTTCTGGATCCCAAGTTCAGAGAGTTCCATCACCAAGGAAGTGAGGTGAGGTCACTTCTTCAGGGAAGTGAATGAGGTCACTGCCTTGGCAACCACTTTGTCCTAACAATTGTTTCCAAGGGTCCCATGAGATGGAGGCTGCCCCACCTTCCTGTGACATTTTCACAAGACATAAAGCTCTATATACCCTAGGAGCCTGGGATCAGCAATCCACACAGGCCTGATTGTGTCCATCTTCCCTGCATTGAGAAGAGAGAGGCTGATTCAGCCACATCCCTTCATCCTGACTGGGTTGTTGGCCATGGAAGAGACCTCACAGGTCCTACCTAGCTGCCTACATTTGCTCCAGGAAGCATTTCGGCATCTACCTTTGAGCTTCTCAGCAGCTGTAGGATTCCCTACATACCCGTGTGGCAAGATCAACTCAGGACCTGCTGTTATGTGAAAATAGATTGAGGGAACAGAGTATGGTTAAGGGTCATATCATGTTCGATTTGGGTTAGGAGTCATTCTGCTGGATGAATACGGGTATTGGGCAACTGGGATATTTGTAAGAATGTAAGGTGAAATGTAAGTATGAAAATAGAAAAGTAGGTAAGATCTGAAGCACAAAAGGGTGTTGGGCCCTTGATTTGGATACATAGTTTTTAATTATGTTCTGCAGAGATGAATCCTGTAAATCCATATACAATGGCATAAGATCTTGTACCTGGGACTACTGAATGTAAAAGAAAACTTCCAGTGAAATAGAGAGAGTAGGCAGGATTCCAGACTAGGGTAAGGAAGAAGAGTGAGTTTTGGATTTGGACTAAAGGCCCTTTTTGCAATCCAATGAATTTCCATTGGAGTGTAAATGGGAATGTCAGCACACAAGAAGAGTCAGTCACAACAAGGCACTTGGGGAAATAGATATCCATAGGGATGTTAGGAGATTGGGCAACGTATAAAATGAGTGATGAGATCAGGGATATTTTCAACAGGGAGATGGGTGAATACACTATTCTAGGAAGAAACAAGTGTATACTCACCGTAGGATTGAAATTTGAAAACAATAGGCAATGCAGATGTAGATGATTTTAGTAATTCATGCTGTGATTAAAATTAGGCTTTAGTAGAAATATAAGATAAGTGTGAGTTTTGCATTTTGTGTCCAGAAGATGATGTGATGAAAAGAATACATGGAGCAGGTGACATGCATATTTCTTCCACCATTTCTGGGAGCATGTTTTGATACCATGTCATTCAGAGTTCGGGGATAAAAATAGGTGTACCCTGGGTCTACGTATATAGAGATGATGCATGAATAGACCATACGGTGAATAAAAAGTATAATAGTTTACTATTTTAAATAATGGATTGAAATGATATTTTCAAAAATACATGAAATCTGGTATTCACATACAAACATTCAATCCAAGTAGTCATACATCTACTGGTAATATTAGGGTTACTAATTACAACAAACTGTGTTTGAGTTTTGCTTCGAAAATGATATTAGGACAGTACGTGGCACATCAAAAATGCTCACAAGTGTTAGCTATTTCTTATTTACATAGCAATTGCATGTGGAAGAACATTTCTTCTGATCTTTGCTCTAGATCTGTGAGCAGATGATCTAGCTGGAATAGCACAGTTTACACTGGATTGTGTGTAGTGATTTCTTTCTTATCCTTGTTAGTCTTCAGATTTTATGAATTTACTTGACTTGTTCTCATATTACACTATGAAATTGGATATGTTAATTCTTCACTTAGAAATCTTCCTTTTAATGCATTGGCTCAATTTACAACTATCATGGTTTTATCTTTGATGCAAAAACATGCAACCTTTTTCATCTAACCTGGGAGCTATAGATGGTATGGTATTATTTTAGTATTTGATCTTCTTTTATGTTTATTATTTCTTCACTCATTGATATAGATTCTCTAGCCATTTGTTTACTAGAGCATGATAACCACTAGAACTGGAAATTCAGTCATTGATTCAATAAAATATTTCTTCAACAAAGATCTGTTTATTCCTTGTGCATACTACAAAAGGAACAGTTCCCACATCTTTCAGTATGCTTACTGTGTAGTCAGCAAGACAGAGCCAAAAGCACATGATTATGATTAGAGATGTGCACCAATGTCATAGGTTGGCAAAATGAAGGGCTGAGGGAGTTCAATAAATCTAGCCAGATTTAGGACTCACTGAGTATGTAGAATGTTGACCATGCAGAGAGAGAGAGCACATCATAGACCATTCTGAAACACCTTAAATAGGCACCTTTCTATGTAATCTATGATCTTAATTATAGTCAGCTTCCTTCATCATGGAGCACAATATTTGACATTCTACCTTGAATTAAACAAGAAATACAGACTTGCAATCACTGCCTCCATATTAAATTATTCGAAGCATAATGATTACATTAAACCTTACTGTGTAGTCTCAGGCAAAAAGATTGTTGGTAAGGAATGTAGCATCAGCCCTACCATTTCAACTGAAAGATCTAGATGATGACAGGTTATAAAATTGACTCACCCCAAAGTAACAACAAGTTTAATATCAACTTGGAAACAAATAATCTTAACATCAAAAAGACTTTGAAAGCTGTAAAGCAATCGTCTTTTGACTGTCAAAAAAAGGATAGTAAAGAGGTAAGACATAAAAGAGGTAACATTCTTGGGGGTTTTGGGGGGTGGGGTAGGGTGGGTTCTTTTTTTGTCTTTTTTGGAACTAGGGGTCGAATCCAGGATTTTGCAAATGCAAGGCAGACACTTTGCCACTGAGCTACATCCCAACCCATCATTCTTAATATATAAAGAAAAATTTTAATTGTAATAACCAAAGCGGAATACATGAGAGGAACAGACAACATGAGTGAGTGTGCACGTGTGTGCACACACACACACACACACACACACATTTAAAAATACCCGTTAAACATATAAAAAGATACTCAACTTTATTTTTAATAAAAAACATAAATTAAAGCTACTGTTGGTGAGTCTTAGGGGAAATAGGTACTTATTAATCACTGGTGGAAATAGAAAAATGGTACAGTTCCTTTGGAGGGAAATTGAGCATTCTCTAAGAATATATAAGTACATATTTTTTCCTTAGCAATCCCATTCCTGAGAATTTACTCCGAAGATGCACCCACAAAATACAGGAAAAAGAGGGGGAAACACTTGCATATATACCAGATTCTCTGTTGAGGTGTTTTTTATAATGATAAAAAGTTAGAAATAATGTAACTGCCATATGAAGATTGACTGAATAAACTATGATACATAGGATGCTGTAGAAAATAATTCAGAAAATCTCCATGAACTAATGAGTGATTTTTCAAAATATATTATTAGCAGAATTTATCAAGGTAGTTCACATTAGCAGATTAAGGGGAAAGATTTCATAATGTTGTCAACAATGCAGGAAAAGTTCCCAGTTAAGTTTGAAATACAGCCTTGATTTTAAACAATTCTTGGCAAAGAACAGAAAAACATCCTTAACTTGATAAAACATGGCTACATGACATTTACAGCCCAAAATCATTTAATGATGAATTTGAACAAAACAAGAGTGTCTATTACTTCTTTTCATCAGAATTGTTTTGGAAGCCCTAGCTACTGCACTAGGATAAGAAAAATGAAATATAAAAGGGGGATGTTCTTTATTTGCATATTTATGAATATATAGAGAATATGCAAAAAAACCTATTCATAACTCATTAATAAGATAATGCGGTTTCTGGATATAAAATCTGTACAGACAAATCAATTCTATCTCAAACAAGTAATAGTTGCTTAGAAAATGAACTATTATAATATTTATAGTAGTATTAAATAATATCAAGGACCTTATTATAAATTCAACAAAATATATATAAGAATTTTATGTAGAAAATAAACCTTTGTTGAAAGAAAGAAAAGAATATCAAAAGGAAAAGGAAACTGAAGTAATCTTGAAATTAGGGGAAAAGATGGAAGAGTGACTTAATAATTGTTATGGTTGGTGAGATGTTTAATTGTACGTTCTCTTTTACTTTTTTCATTTCTCTTGATTGAATTGTTTATGAGAATGCATTTTATAAAAACAGTGAAGTCATTATTCTTTTTTTAATTTGTTCATAATAGTTATTCTTGACATTAGATTCATTTGGACTAATTATAAATGCATGGAATATAATTTGCTCCAATTCAGTCCCTTCACCCTCCCCATCCTCCCTCCCACTGTTCCCTTTGATCCACTTTACTGATCTATTTATTTACATTTTTAAGAATTAGTATCTTATAGATATTCAAAATGATGAGTTTCATTATAGTATATTCACATATGTGCATTGGAAAGTTAGTTTGGGTTCATTCCACAGTTTTTCCCTACCCATTCCCCATTCCCTTCTTTTTCTTTTATTGATTTTATTTTTTTTAAATACACGACAATGGAGTGTATTACAATTCTTATTACACATATAGAGCACAATTTTTTATATCTTTGTATAAAGCATATTCATGCCAATTCACGTTATACATGTACTTGTTTTTTTTTTTGCATTACAATTCTTATTACACATATATACCACAATTTTTCATATCTCGTTTGTATATATAGTAGGTTGACAGCCAATTTGTGTCTTCAGACATGTACTTTGGATAATGATGTCCATCACATTCATTCCACATTCATTAGGAGGCTAATCCCCTGCCTCCTCCCTTTCCCTCACTCCCCCCTTCCCTATCTAGAATCCATCTATTCATCCCATGTTCCTCCTCCCTACCCTATTATGAGTGAGCCTCCTTATATCAGAGAAAACATTTGGCATTTGTTTTTTGGGGATTGGCTAACTTCACTTAGCATTATCTTCTCCAATGCCATCCATTTACCTGCAAATGCCATGATTTTATTCTCTTTTAAAAAAGTTCATTGTGTATATATGCCACATTTATAAAAATCCATTCATCCACTGAAGGGCATGTAGGTTGGCTCCACAGTTTAGCTATTGTGAATTGTGCTGCTATAAACATTGATGTGGCTGTGTCCCTGTAGTATGTTGTTTTTAAATCCTTTGAGTATAGTCCAAGGAGAGCAATAGCTCAGTCAAATGGTGGTTCCATTCCCAGATTTCCAAAGAATCTCCATACTTCTTTCCAGATTGGCTACACCAATTTGCAGTCCCACCAGCAACGTATGAGTATGCCTTTTTCCCCACATCCTTGCCAACACTTATTGTTGTTTGTCTTCATAATAGCTGCCATTCTGATTAGAGTTGTATCTTAGTTTTGATTTGCATTTCTCTGATTGCTAGAGATGTTGAAAATTTTTTCATATATTTGTTGATTGATTGTATATCCTCTTCTGAGAAGTGTTTGTTCAAGTCCTTGGCCCATTTTTTGATTGGGTTACTTGTTTTTTCAGTGCTTAGCTTTTTGAATTCTTTATATACCCTAGAGATTAGTGCTCTATCTGATGTGTGAAGGGTAAAGATTTTCTCCCAGGATGTAGGCTCTCTGTTCACCTCACGGATTGTTTCTTTTGCTGAGAAAAAACTTTTTCGTTTGAATCCATCCCATTTATTGATTCCTGGTTTTAATTCTTGTGCCATAGGAGTTTTATTAAGGAAGTTGGGGCCTAACCCATATGATGAAGATTAGGGCCTACCTTTTTCTTCTGTTAGACACAGAGTCTCTGGCTTAATTCCTAGGTCCTTGATCCATTTTAAGTTAAGTTTTGTGCATGGTGAGAGTTATGAGTTTAATTTCATTTTGTTGCATATGGATTTCCAATTTTCCCAGCACCATTTGTTGAAAATGCTATCTTTTTTCCAGTGCATGTTTTTGGCACCTTTGTCTAAAATAAGATGATTGTAATTTTGTGGGTTAGTCTCTGTGTCCTCAATTCTGTAACATTGGTCTACCAGTCTGTTTTAGTGCCAATACCATGCTGTTTTTGTTACTATTGCTCTGTAGTATAGTTTAAGGTCTCATATAGCGATACTCCCTGCTTCACTCTTCTTGCTAAGGATTTCTTTAGCTATTCTTGGTCTCTTATTTTTCCAGATGAATTTCATGATTGCTTTTTCTATTTTTATGAGGAATTCCATTGAGATTTTGATTGGAATTGCATTAAATCTATATAGTGCTTTTGGTAGTATGGTCATTTTGATAATATTAATTCTGCCTATCCCAAGAGCAAGGTAGATCTTTCCAGAAATAGTAAATGAATTCGGCAAAGGAGCAGGATATAAATCAACACCCATAAATCAAAGGCATTTCTGTATATCAGTGACAAAGCCTCTGAGAAGGAAATGAGGAAAACTGCCCCATTTACAGTAACCTCAAAAAAAAATAAGATACTTGAGAATCAACGAAAGAAGTCAAAGATCTATACAATGAAAACTACAAAACCCTAAACAGAGAAATCAAAGAAGATCTTAGAAGATGGAAAGATCTACACATTCCCTTCTTAAAAGGAGAAAGGGAGGAGGAGGGAGGGAGAGGGGGAAAAATATGATAGCCCAAAGGGTGGGGTTTTGGCCTGCTGAGAACTTCTAACTGAAGGAGATTGGAATCCCGAAAGCAACCTCAGAAGCAAAGCCTCTGCCCTCCTCCTGCTCTCCTGTCCTTCACCCTTCTCTCCCAAAGCCTTCTCTCATAAAACCTAGAAAGCTCTCGCTCTCTCTCTCTCTCTCTCTCTCTCTCTCTCTCCTCTACCCTCCCTGCTATTTCCTTCCTGTCCCCTTACCCTCCCTTCCCCCCTCCCTTAAAAACCCTCATTCCAGACAGGACCTACCTTAGGTCCAGAAGGAAAGAAGGCTATACAGAGAGGCCAAGAAGAATCTGACCAGACAGGGCTTGCTAGGACCCTGGCAGCCTTTTACCATTAGCTCACACCCCCTTTCCAGTCATTTCTACATGGCCATCCATTCTTCATGGAACATAAACATAAAAACAGGAGTTTTCCCTGGATCTGTAGGTCTTTATTTCTGAAGGCTTTTAGGTCAAATAAACTTCTATTAAATAAATGTTATGATTTTTAAAATGTAAAGACATATACTAGCTCATAAATTAGAAGAAGTAATTTATAAAGATAGACTCTTTCTGAAACTCATCTGAATTTTTATTGCAGTTCCTGGACCTTTTATACAGCTATAGAATTAAGATGCTGTATTAGTGATAAGAGGATAAACAGTTCGGTAAGACAGAAAACTCAGAAAGTGATTGCCACATGATTTATGATTGAGGTGGGACTGCAGATCAGTGGTGGAAAATGTCAGTCTTTTTAATAAGTAGTGCTGAGACAATTGAGTATTTATGTGAAATTGAATGAAATTAAAGCTCCTACTATACACCATAGACAATAATTCTGTGTGACATATAGAATTAAGTGTGAATGGCAAAACAATAAAATGCTTTCAAGATAATACCTTTATGATTTTGGAGTGGGGTAAGTTTTCTTAAATATAACATAAAAAGCACTGATTGTAAAGGAAGATATTAAGAAATTTGATATTACTAGCAGTAAGTATTTATCATAATCAGAAGACACCATGGCAGACAAAAGTCATTCTTAACATTCAAAACTAATACTTGGTGTTAGAAGTTAGCAACCGTTGCTATCTTTTGGAAGAGTGAATTGGATAGGGTGTGGGGAAGGACACTCCCAGGAGGCTGATCATATCTTTCCTAGATCTGATGCTAGTTATACAGGTGTATTCACTTTGTGAAAGTTCAGCAAACTGTGCTGACAATTTGTACATTTTAAAATGTATATGCTCTACTTCAACAAAAAGTCTTTATAAAAGAAAACTACTAAGAAGCTATTTGTAAAACATTTGTCTAGCAAAAAAATAGAGACCTCCTACAGCTGAATAAGATAGACATCTCAATAAAAAATTGAGCAAAATATTTGAACACACTTCAGAAAAGAGGAAATCATTTATTTGATTTATTCAAAAAGGTGCTCAACCTTATTAATCTTCAGAGGAATGCAAATTAAAATGATTGATCTCTTTATACCAAAATTGGCTAACATGAAGAATCTGAGAAAACAGTACCTAATGAGGAAGTGGAGCAATGGGAACACTACTGCACTTGGGCTAGGAATAAAAATTGGCACAACCACCTTGGAAAATGGATTGTTGTTACATAGTAGGTATGGAGGTAACATGCCAGGTGACTTAGTGATTCCTCTGTTTCAGAAATGGGTGCTTATGGGCACCAGAAGATGTTCAGAAGAGTATTTATAATAGCCTTGTTAACTATATCCAAACAGTTGAAGTAATTCAAATATCTATCAACACAAGAATTTGTACATAAACTGTAGCATATTTATACAGCCATGTACTACATAATAGAATGAACTTTTCTGCAGAAAAATTCATATATAATATACATACATGTGAATATGTATGTATATAAATATAAATGTATACATATTCACATTTTTCATAAAATTTCAGAGGTGTTTCTTAGCTCTCTGAAGTTCATCCCAGATGTCCAGGTACAAGCCCCTCTTGGAAAAGTACCCTCATTTGTCAATCAAAGAAGATGCATAAAAGGTATTATGCATATATTTAATGATATCAGCCTGAGCCCATTTAGGTTTGTTAATGCAACAGTGGAATGCAGCCTCCAGGCCTTCCCATTCTTGCATTTGTCTGTATTGTCATCGTATTTGTTTAAATTAGAAAGTAATACATTTTTAACAGCATTGTTGAGGTATAATTTGTATATCATAACATTTCCCTTCTGTAAGAATAAATTGATTTTTGACACCTCTATAGAGTTTTGCATCTGTCATCACTATACAAGTTCAGAACATTCCCATCACCTCCCAAAATTTCCTCAAGCCACATTTGCCATCAATCAAATGTGTATTTTCAAATATAGTGTGTTGATTGCTTCATTTATTTCAAATAACTCATCATTAAACGTAGCATAACACATTGATGAATAGAAACTTGAAAAACATTAACCAAAATCTTTTGTTAAATGTATTTTGAGGTTCTGTATACATACTTGATTAAAATCAGATTATTTGCATCTGTCCTCTATTGGTAGTTTCGAAAAAGGGAACATACTGAACAGTTGATTTCTTTCTTCATATGTTCTTGGTGGGTGAATGTTGTCATGTTGTTCTGGGTGGGTTTTTAGTTTTAAAAATTTTAGTTGGTTTTGGGGAAAATGTTCAGTTATACAAATGGCCCTTTTATATGGCAGTCTGTATAGTACTAATTTCTGAGAATAAATCATACAAAATAGAATGAAGAATAGAAGTTAGACTATATAGTTAAATTAAAACATAAATATCAAATTGTAAATTATTCTTTATTAGGAGTAACTAAAGGAAAGAATGTATTGATCAACTCTGATATTAAATGTCTCAGACTTTAGAACAGAATAACAAGTATTTTAAAAGCTCTTCTTGTCTTTGTTCTACCACTTCATATTAAGATGCTGAGTATAATATAGAAGTACATATGGAATATAAATATTATGTGAGCATATTATACTATTATGTATAATTGGGCTTCCTCAAGTGATGTTTTTAACAAACTTTTATTATACATACTATACACTATTATTATAGAAATTATTATTTCTGCTTAAAGGTGATTGTATGGTTGGGAAATGCAGATATATTATGTGTAAAATTAAATATTTTTCTAAAAAAGTATAAATCAGATGTTCATGAATTTTGAAAATAAAAATACATAATGCCTAGCTAGTTCTTAAGAGGTAGGCTATATCTTCTGTTTGTCAAAGTATTTACTCTGAATTATTGGTGGAGCTAACTTTTATTGAGGTTTCTCTGTTGCCAGGTACTTTATTACCAAGGTTGCCATCAGAACCGGGAATGACATTACTCACTATCAGGATTGAGAAAATTGGTCTGAAAGACGCTGGACAGTGCATTGATCCCTATATTTCAGTTAGTGTAAAGGGTAAATAACTGGCAAATTGCATTATGCTTTTTCTTATATGGGACAAAGTTTTTGACAGGGGATGGTGTTTTATATGTGACAACTTACTTTAATGCATTCTATAATGAGGCAAAATCCTAGAAGAGATCATAACAGAACATAGTTCTGAAAGACTTACAAAATATATTTCCTACTTGCTTTTGAGTTTGTATAGATTTTTGCTCTTCAGATTCCAGCTAATGTGCGGACTAAACATACACATTGTCCTTAACAGCAGCTACAGCCTTCAGGATGTAGATTAACAATAGCACTTCTCACCTTCCATGGGTGTGTAGTTTTCTACACAAAGCCCCATGTCCTGTTTTCCCATCTCTCCTGCTTCAGCCCCTCTTCTTCCTGTGCTACTGAGGTATCTACATAGGTGAGTCCTACAGAGGCAGATGAAAATCAGGGGACAGGGAAGTAGGGTGCATCCATAACATCCATGCCCTGAAAGCAATCCCGTGGGATGATGATATGATTAAGGAATAAATTATACCATTTTACAGAAATAACTATAATTAGTACAAATGGCTTATTTTAATCTGTAGTTTTGCACCAAAGGAACAGATCGGTGCTGAAATTAAATGGAGGAACTTTTATCAATTGCAGAAATAAAGTCAGATCCATGGGTTAATTAGTGCTAATTAAAAGAAAAATATGACCACAAAGAAAAAGATTTATTTAAAGAACATAATCCACAGCACTAATACTGGTACACTTTTAAATTCCGATGTTACCACTTATCAAATATATAGTATACTGGAAAATATTTACATTGTTTGATAGACCATTTGTAAAACTGCATACTCATTCATAAAGTATACTTAAAACACAAAAATATTTAATGATGTTGTAAATGTTAAGTTACCTTTGCATATGTTAAACTGAAATATTTTTATGTAAATATTTTTTAACTATTAAATGTACTAAATTGTTTTTGAGCTTTTTGAGACACATAAATGAATAACACATAAACACTGAGGAGTTATTAAATGAGTCCATGTTGAATTTCATTAAACTGAGATTTTAAAACAGAGAAAATTAAAACTATATATAACGTACGATCTGGTTGTTGTAAATTCAGGGTATGTTGTAAACAGTATAACCAGAATTTAGATAATATATATGAAAAATTATTCATTAACAAAAGGGTTTTTGTTGGCTGTTCTCATCCATTTTTGGTTCTTAACAGGGAAATTATGATAAGGTTAGGTTTAAAGGCTTTTCTAAATAAGCCATATACTTGATCAAAGTTAGAAATTGGTGGCAGAGCTCCATTGTGGCAAATTATATACTCCAGATTTTTTTTTTGCATAGAAAAATATAGTGGGCTATTCCCTAAGGAAAACATGTTTGTTCTTTTTACCACTTCACTATGAAGATCAAGTTTTGTCCACTTGGCCATGTAAAGGCTTCCTTGTCCCCTTCATGAGGACTCCTATCCAGTCTATATTCATTTCTCTCCACATACCCCATGAACTTCAACAACTCTCACATACTTGCTCACACCAAATAGGAATTTCTTAGCCTGAGAATCTCCTCTCAGCTCTTTCCATGCCTCTTTAGGAACTGTAACCTTTGCAGTTTCTAGATTTTCCGTCTGTATATGTGAATGTTCATAAGCAGAAACTTATTTGTTTCTCCAGATCTGAATGGCATAGATTTAACTCCTGTGCAAGATACTCCTGTGGCTTCAAGAAGATAAGATAAATATGTTCATTTTAATGTGGACATTGAGCTCCAGAAGCATATTGAAAAATTAACCAAAGGTTTGTAATTATCAGTTACTGACTTCTTAAGGACTTCTTAAGGAAAGTACTTATCTGGGTTTGTGTTGATAGTGTACTTAAAACAAGATCTTATTTCACATAGTTATGAATATTGACTTAAAGTCAAATCAACAATTTTTTTTAAAATATGAGAATTAGCAGTTGCATTATCTAGTTGTGTAATAATGTGGTTAAATATTATTTGACAGGGAAGTATTTCTCATAATACAGAGTTAAGGAAAGCAGGTTCTCTAATAATTACCTTAAGTCCTTTTAGGAACCTAATGATTACTTTCTAACAGTTAAGGAATTATTTTTTTTCTTTCAATAAGATGCATTGGGTAAAAAGATACTATAACTGGCAGTTAGTTTGTAAGAATATGGAAAGGACAATCTGGGCATGGTGGTTTCAGGAGGGAGAGAAATAAAATATCAAAGGAACTCTTTTAAATTTCTATTGTAATATAGGTGCTTATTGAAACCATTTCTATAGGTACTGCTGATACTTAAGTAACTTCTGTTTTTCTTGTGGTATTTAATATTTTATATTCTTTGGTAGTTTATGATTCTACCTGTGTACATAACTTACATTCTTGCTATACAATTTTGTTGTACTTTGTAGAATTAAATGATATGGAGAAATGTCACTCAGACATGGTAGAAGAGCTTGGAGTGACAGCCACAGTGAGTTATCAACAGTTGTGTCATCAGACTGTTTGACACATGTTACTTTGTAAAATCATAGGCTTCTGGTGACACATAAGAAATGTGTAGTCTCTGGCTTATGTGGTTTGTTTTAATTCCTTAGGTGCAGCTATCTTCTTTGAATTCAAACACTACAAGCCTAAAAAAAGGTTTACCAGCACCAAGTGTTTTGCTTTCATGGAGATGGATGAGATTAAACCTGGGCCAATTGTAATAGAACTGTAAGTGACATACATATAGGATTCATACTGTACTAATGGTTACTAGTTCATGTTTCTTCTTAGTCCCTCTTATCTAGAATGTAACATTGGAGTAAATCAATCATCAAAGTATTTTAAACAATCATCTTTCTATTGTGGTTACAGATACAAGAAACCCACTGACTTTAAAAGAAATTGCAGTTATTGACCAAGAAACCACTTTATCTTCATCTACATCAAACTTTGCACAAGGAATGATTCTGACATGAGTAATGTGGAATTTCTGTGAATTATACCACTCAGTAGAAACCATCATAGCTCTGGGTAGCATATTCATCCTTCAGGAGGCAGGAAGTGAGCCGTACCTATAGGCCAGTGAGTCCATTGCAAAGCTGTACCACAGAACTAAAGTCCAGCACCTCATTGTTATGACTCCTTTGGATACAAGGTTTATTGTAGATTTGGAACATGTTTTTACTTTTCTATTAATTCTGCAATTAATAGTCTTTTTCCTAATTTACCACTGTTCCTACCCTGCTTCCTGGAACAATACTGCTGTAGTAGGTATGCTCATCTTCAAACTTTAAAATACAGCAATAAGAATGTGCTAGAGTTTACACATTTGCTCACTTTTGCTCCAATATGGTCTTTTGATTTGAATTAACTTCAAACTTTTGAATTGAATTGGGTAGGATAGTTCCAGATTGCTTTGAAAGGAAATTGGATCAGTTATGGTCTGTCTTATAGGCTGTTCCTTAGAGCTGGACTAAATTCACCCTTATCTGATAGTTCTACTTAGAAATAGTGTGCCTTGACCAGATCAATATCTTATAGGGGAGTGCCCCCCAGATTGTAGCTGTGATTTTTTTCCAGATGACCAGATTGTTTTTCTGAAAGTAAGCATATTTTTAGTCATGTTGATTAGTTGTTCTACATCACATTGCTATTGTTTCTAGGGTTAACATTAATGATTCTAGGGTTAACATTAAAACCATCTCTCTCAGAATAATTACAAATTTTTGGGTGGGTTTAAATCATGTCATCTAAATACAATTGAGTCAGATGCTAATGAGATACTGCAGGAACAACTGCTGTTTTTCTGACAACTGATAGTGAAACCTTAAAACCTGCATACCTTGTCTTTATAAAGTGATGGGTATGCAAAATCTGGAAAGATATTCTATTTTTTTTTAAATATAGGTAGATACAACTGCCATTTATTTCCTATTTAGATATATTGACATTCATATGAAAATATGCAGATCATTAGCCTATTGTAATTTCACCATTTACATTACTTTTAACTTAATGATGAGACATAAATAAATCTTTCATAGTACACAAGGTGGATATTTGATACACAGAACATAAAAGTTTTGTGAGGAGCTTTTTTGTGGGTTACATGTAGAACCCATGTATTTTAATATTCACTATTTTAAATGAACAATGCATGAAGGGAATGCAATACTTGGCCTATTTTTAAACTAGTGTAAACCCTAATCATACCATCTGTTTGCTTTTTAAAACGAATAACAGTTATTTTAGCCCTTGCACTTCAAGACATCTAGTCTTTAATTTTTCAGTTGTCTGTTAGGTCAATTTTGTTTACTAGATGAATGTTAATAAAACTATATGAGGCTAAAAGAATTCTCAACCAAATTTAGTCTTTTCTTTCATCTGGATTGGGTTAATTTCACAAGTGCAAAAATAGTTCAGTTTACAGTAGTTCTAGGAAATGAAGAATTTGCCTTAATAAAATGTTCACTCAACTGAAACTCTGAGTAGTCAAAATTTCCAGACTGTAAACTTCTCCAGAGAAGGGCCTCATCTTCTCCATGTCATGCTTTTCAAGGTGCTTGGCAGCAATCTGTACCCTGTGGAGTACTCAGTACCTTTTTGTTTGATGTTACTGATGTTGAAGTTGCTCCCTTAAAATCTACTATTAAAATGTAGCAAAACTGATACATTGTTCTTTCTGTTTTTTCATAGACTATAAAACATGTATATCAAAGTAATAATTAAAAAAAAAAACCTTTTTTTTTGGTTGTAGATGGACACAGTACCTTTATATTTATATGTGGTGCTGAGGATCAAACCCAGTGCCTCGCAGGCAACCCCAGCCCCTCAAAGTGATAATTTATATGAAGAGACATTTAGCATCCTTCACATAAGAATGCTTTTTTTAACCTCTATTTATTTATGTGATGCTGAGGATTAAACCCAGGGCCTTGCCTGTGCTAGGCAAGTACTCTACCACTGAGCCACAACCCCAGCTGCCACCAAAGAATGGGGTTATATGAAAAAAAAGGAGGATGCTTTGTATGAATGTCTTTCATCAGCATTAAACAAACTTAAATTGAACAATGTCATTAGCTTAGCTTTAATTCAGACCTGAATGACCAAACCTCCCCCGCCAAAAAAGGTGGTTTTATCTTGAAGCAATTAACACAAAACAATCTGTATCTCACAAATTAGTTGTTTAAATTTACTTTCTAGTGTGGGAGAGGATGAGTCACTGGACAATAATTACAACTATAGCAGTAATACTTTCAGGTTGAAACACTACTGCTTCACAAATGAAATGATTTTAGTAACTAAACTCAAACACAATTTGCTGGAGAGGACTTCTAAAACTTTTGAGATACAAAAGTATAATTGAATCAAGGGACAGTATTCTCTCACAACTGGTATATGGGCAGCTACCTTGGGCTTTGCTACAGAAGTGGTACAATCAGATGGATGTAAGGAGAGGCAACTATGGGTGGGTTCAGAACTGCTCAGATAAACTACGTAGAATGCATTATAGCTTACTAATAGAATAAATACAAAAAAGGCTTTAGAGGGAAAACTACTGTTGCTTTGAATAAAAAAATAAATCTGGCTTTCCTTGAAAATCTATCTTCCGAGCTGACATCACCTTTATTTAAATGCTATTTTAAAATTAGAAGTTATAGTAACTTCAGCATTGCCTTGTGTCCTGTAGAGGTTGAAAGATACATTCAAAATTGGTGTTTGTGACTTAAATTTTATTTTACATGGTTAAAAATGGCATAAGCTATTATATGGTTTTCCTCTTACACACAGCTGCTGCTTCTGATATTAAATGGAGGCTATGTAGATTGAATTCTTCCTAACGGACTCATTCTTTTTGATTCTGAGTCATCTTCAGAAGTTTAGAGATTTTGTTTCACAGAGATTTTGTTTCACACTGAAGCTTTTGCCCCTATTTTGAGAATACTTAGGGGACATAAAAAGAACAATGATATGTTCTAGGTTTCAACAATCCTATTACTTTCTAGTAAAGAATAGAAGAATATGGTCTAGCAGTAAACATAAGTACCAGGCTTTTATAATTTTATTTAAATCTTAAACCTCTTAAAATGTACTGTTAAAATTGCTGTAATTAAAATTACAGCTCTGGAGAGCTAGTTGTTAGGAACATTGTTTTAAAGACAGTAGTTACAGATTCAGGACTTGCTTTAATTGATCTTTAAATAAAATATATTTGAGTATCTATTAAAAAAAAAGAATTTAATTCAGCCCATAGTTGCTGATTAAAGACATTATAAGCCTTAGAGTTTCATTCATTCTTTCTCAGAGGATTATACTTTTCTAATTTTTTTATCATATTCCTTGAAAATCAGTGGCAAGGTATGGGAAAGAGAAGAGTGTGTGTGTACATTTTTTTTTAAAGAAATTTCCTTATTATTTTTTTTAAATTAATTTTTATTGTTGGTTAATTTCCTTACTTTTTATAGACACAACATACCGCCCTATATTTTACTGTTATAATGCAATAATGGCAAAAGCAGTAGAACTTCAGGCCAAACAACTCTTGCTACTAATGTAAACTCATTTTCAGAAAACCATTCTCACATGAACAGTGGTTAGAAAAAAGTACATGAATGTGCTACAAAAATAGAGCCACAAGACTTCTCACAAGTAAAAGAAATTCCTCTGTATAAGTCCACAGTTGACCAAGGTCCAGCCTCCTTAACAGTGAGCAACAGGAAATATGCTGCCAAGTCACCATCTTCAGTTCTGAGAGTGAGTTTACATGCTTCCCCAATGGCACAAAGTCTCATGACGATCCAATGAATCAACAGACACTTGGGAAATATTAATAAACAATTTTTTTATGAACTATTACAACAAAGAACTTCAGCAAGAAGGAAAATGAAGTTTATGATCTTTGAGTAAACATTTTTAGCGTAACAGTCTCTGTGACCAGATATTTAAAGAGAAAAATCAAGGTTATAAAACACCATTTCTCTGTTATCAACTGGAATACACTAAAAATAGGATAATGGAAATACATGTTCTTAAAGCATTTCCACAGGAAATGTCCATAATTATGACATTCTAAATCATTTAGCAATTGTATATGCTACATTAACTAAAACAAAAGTATTCCTTATTGCACGTTTTAAAGTTGGAAGGATACTCTAGTTTAAGTGGGGGATATTTAGGGGGAAAATATTTTGGCTCCAAATGTATACTGCACCAAGGCAGCTTCATTCTAAAAACATAAGGCATTTAAAATAAACTTTTATATTTTCAAGCCAATAATCCTTCAACACAATGAATAGTTCATAGTCCACTTTCTGACTAAGTGTCAGAGGTTAATTTTATGGGCCCTGTTTTAAGGCCTGTGAACAGCCCTCACTACTCTGAGAATCGGGTGTAGGTGGAGGTTCATCTTTAAAGCCTGAAGACATTAAGTCTTTTGCAGCAGGTGGTGGCCCATAGTCTTGGGGACCATGAGTTGGAGGTGGTAATGGGGCACCAGGAATGAAGTACTCTCTTGGGCCAAATGAGCCTAAAGGTCTAAATGGTGCAGGTCCTGGAAAAAAATCACGAGGGTCAAAAGGCAAATCCCATTGTCCAGGTGGAACACCTGGTGCATATTCTCTGAAGCCTATTGGTGGACGCATACAAGGACCTGGAAAATAAAAAGGAAGTGATGTAAATACCCAGAAATTTCTGAACTTGGGTGATTTCAAGTATGTTAATATAGTCTTTAATTTCTCCCAAGCCTAGAACATCAACTGGTGAACATCCTGACTTGCCAGATGAGGCAAACTGAAATAGAACAAGTTTAGGTTATAGCCTGGCCAACCAGCCATGAAGCAACATATTAAGGATTTAAACATGGCTCTACCTAGCTCCAGGCTTACCTTTTTTCTTTCCCTACTATATAATTGCAGAATTATTTCTATCTCAAAAGAGCTCCATTTATATTTGGAAGTACTATATTACCATGACAAGATGATAGATTATGAAATAAGAACGTTACTACATCAAAGAAATTTTGATAAAAGGAAATCCCACTATTTATTATTGTATCCATTAAAAATTCATGAAGTATTTCAGCATGGACTTTACACATGCCATCAGAATCAAGGTGCATGCCCCCCTGGAAAAGGCCTTCCACAGCCACCTAATTAAATCAGCAACATTTATTAGGTCACTGTTAAATCCTCCTCTTTAACACTTCCCTCTGACTTTTCTCAAGGTAAGGAGGGTTTGACTTTTCCTTTTCTATATTCTATAACCTACTGCTTATGCTTCCATTATGGGTGATTACAAACTTTATGTTATAGGATTTTCATATCTGTGACAAAATTTTAAGTTATGGCATGTGTCTCATCCACCTTTCCATCTATTGCAGTGCATATCAACATATTTTCAACAAACATCTGCAGAAGTAATATTTGTGGCTTTTCTCTATACATCCCCTTATCCTTGTCTATGAGATAGCTATTGCCTATCTCAGTATAAGATTATGTAGTGTCCCATATATCACAGAAAACTGGAGGAAAAGTTAAAATGTACTCAGTTGTATCCTTTCATTGTTAAGACCTGAGATAGCAACCAACTGTTTTAGCAAGCAATAGAAATGAAAGATGAATGTGATTTATAAGTCAATCACTACTGTTCAGATCATCATACCAAATGGTGGAGGAATTGGCCGAGGCCCAAAAGGCCCACCGAGCTGAAATGGCGGTCCATACCAAAAGGTAGGTGGTGGAGGCCGTCCCATTGGGGGTTCCATAGGGGGGCCCATGAAGGGTACCCCTGAGAAAGGAGGGGGCCCTTTCATAGCCATATTAACCTGCAATTTAAGATTTGAAAGCAGTTAAAACTTTTAAAATTCCTATGTATTAAGACAAAGTACCAACACCGATAAAAGCTAAAACCCAAAACAGGCACCTGTCCAGAGAATACCATCAGTGCAACAAAACTCCACCCACCCCTCCTGTGTATTCCCACTGACAGCTTACAGAAGTTAGAAGGATTCCACAAGAGGGAGCAGTTTGTTAGTGATTATATCTGCACAGGAAAGGGAAAGGCAAGAGGACTGGCAGAGGTTATTAACAGAGGTGATTTCTGACCAGTATGTCATGCTGTATTCACTACAACCTATTTCAAAGGGAGTCCCCCCCCTCCCCATCACTTCCCTTTCATCACAGTAGCTCATTACTTCCATATTAAGAATGAACAGAATAAAATGAAAAATACATTCTGTACCCATGTAATAATAGCTACTATTCAGAGTATCTTCAGTAAGTCTTTCATAATTATTCAACCTCTGAGATCTTTAAGTAGACTGTCTTGTTTTAAATAAGAGGGAACAAAAGCAAATGGATTATGATAATTTGTTGAAGGCCACACTGCATATTAAAGGGTCTCAATCCCAGGTGTGCCTCCAAGCCATGCTTTTCCCACCTCTACTCCTCTATAACAACGGGTGTTTGCTCTCTTTTAAATCTTCTACTACAAAGGGGTTTGGAGGTCTTATCTAAGCTGCCCTTAGATTTCTCCAGAAATGTATATTCCTGGAATATGTATACACTGGAACTTGAGAAGTATTTTCCAACACAATGCTATATACACAAATTAGGAAGACAAGGCTTTAATATTTACTTTCATTTTACTGTACACCATTTGAGGTATTGATTTATCATTTCCTATGAGTAGTGAGTTTGAAACTAAACAATTAAAAATTTATTTTATTATAGAGCTGCAGAAGACCTACCAGATATAATAGCAACACAGTTACAAGAGAATGCACTTATGTGAACAAATGAGACCATTGCTTGGGACTGGCTCAAGAGGTCATTTCAGATTATCATTGTTGCACTGAAACAGTATTTCACTTTCAGAAAATCTGATACCAATCTAATTCAAATCACTCAAAATAGGGTTTGCACAAATGGAGGAATTCTTAAATAGCATTCTTCCAAACAAAAATAAAAATGATGAATTATATAATTTATAATGAATTTACTTTGCCTTAGAACATTCAACACAAAACACCATATAAAGTTAGAGTGATAACTTTTCACATTCTGTAGTTCATTATAGTTGTACACACTTAAGCCACATTTCCAAGGAGAAAAGTAAGCTCAATATTGCATGCAGTTTAAAGCAAACAAGATCAGTGTCATGCTCTGAATATCCTTCCCAGAAATGCACAGAATAAAACCCAATTCAGTTCTCAACCTGTCTCAGGTTCTTGGGGAACAGTTTGCTTTTTAAAAAACAAATGGGATAGTACAAATAGAACACAAAGAAGGATAAAGCAAAGAGCAAGTACTGTAGGAAAGCAACATGTTCCTGCACGACCACGTGATTCACAGTAACTACAGAACTTACCTTGCCCTCATCCATCACCTTAGCTGGAGAAGAACTTTTGGAGCTGCTGTTCATGTGAGCTGGACCACATCCTGGGTCTGTTAGAGATCAAAGAATGGATTCAGACTTATTCTAACATGAAGAGAATAAAAATCCTGCATCCACAATTATAGATTCTTTGAAATTACTTGGTCTCTTTACCAGAGGCAACGGGTTTCCCAGATGCCTCAGAAGACCATTGAGTACGAGGTAAAGGTCCATCCATTGACCCTTGGGAAAAAAGATCAGAGCCCTTGTATGTATTTTTCAGAAGAAATAAACCACTGGTGGACAGGTCAGGGTTCAACAATAACTAGAAAGCAACATTAAAAATGGGTTGCTCAGGGGTTGGGGTTGTAGCTCAGTTGCAGAGTGTTTGCCTAGCATGTGTGAGGCACTGGGTTTGATTCTCAGCACCACACCATCTACAATTAAAAATATTTAAAAAAAATGGGTTGCCCAATACATAAATCACAATTTATGAAGAGACTTAAGTAAAATAAAGAACTGCCTTGGGTTGATAGAACAGTAAATTAATACGTACTGGTCCTAAACTTTAAGCTACAGACTTGAAGTATGTGTAAGTTGGCTTTTCTTTAGTCTGTATAACCTGACTTCCAATCTTACCAAGACTACAGTCCTATTTAGAATTGGAAATAAGACTCAGTATTTCATATTGGAAATATGTATGCTACATAAAGTTTAAGGCTACTTTTATAATATTTGGAAAAGGAACACCATAGAGATTTAATTTAAAGATAAAGGTTTACACTTCACAGTGTAAAATTTAAAAGAAAAAAACAATACAGGGACCTCGAGGAAAAAAAAAATGTTTTCTATTCTAGAACAGATTTTACAGAAAACATTCATTAAGATAAAGTAAGAAATTATCTTCTATATATTGTTCAGGCCCAAATTCTATGTTTTCATTAGAATATTCAAAAGGGAAAAAAAACCAAAACCTTGAAGTAGTTTACTATAAAGCAACATGTAAATGCTCACCAAATCCATTTCTAGGCATATCTCTTTGATTAATAGTAGCAGAAGGAGGTCTCCCAGCTGGCTCTGCTGTCAGTGAAGGGGAACAGTCTCCACCACTCACGGGGGATGGACCAAAAGAGCCATTATGGTTCAGTGGACCTAAAGACAACAATGCCGTGTTACTACTTTAAGGCAGCCTTCTCCCTGACACCAACCCCCACACCTCCTGCTTTAGCAAATCATTCAGATTATTTCATAACCATTAAACACAGAAATAAAAAGTAATTTACATACATTCTGCACCAAGAAATAAAATAGCTCCTTTTACAAAGTGCCCCCTACCTCTCCGAGGAGGATTTTGTAAATTTGGTCTCCCTGGCATTGGTTTTACAATCACAGGTTCATCTTGCCGCATTGCCATCTTTTGGGTCATTTCCAGTAGTCTTGAATATTGAGAAAGAATGGGCTGAATTATGAAACAGCAATCATAGATAATATCTAGCATAACCTTAAAACACTATAAAACATACAGTAAGATACCAAAAATCACATACTTCTGTCTCAAATTAGCAGCTTCCCTTTTCTCTTCAGCTATAGCTCTTTCTGCAGAACGAGCTTTGAGCTATTAAAGAGAAAATATTCAAATTCAGTTGCGGTAGGCTATGCAAAAAATAAAGAAAAGGGGAAAAAAATCTTACCCAATTATCATGAGCTTTCTTCTCATGCATAGCAATCTGAAAAAGACAACACATTAAAAAAATGTTTTTAGGAATTCATTATTATAGCCTATAATTGTCTGTATTAGATATCAAAGAATTCTGCAACTACAGGACAGTATTAATTACTACCTGGTTTTTAAATGAGCGCTCGGTTTTCTGTAATTCTTCTTCCATCTCTTCAATTCTCTGCCTAAGAATTACAACAATTGAATAAAATTTGAAACATTCTGACCATTTTCCCTTTATTCCATCAGCTATACTTTTAAAGACTTTTATCATACATAAGAAAAACATTTCTATAGTTATATGAATCCAGTGTGATCAAAACTAATACTACAGGCCAGGTGCAATGCCATATGCCAGTAGTCCCAATGATTGGGAAGCTGAGGCAGGAGGATCACAAGTTCGAGGTCAGTCTCAGCAATTAAGTGGGAACCTATGCAACTGAGACCCTGTGTCTCAAAGTAAAAAAAAGGTCTAAGGATGTAGCTTAGTAGTAAAGCACCAAAAATAAATAAATAAAATAAAAACCTAATACTAATAACTTCTTTATCATTTAATTGCTAGAGATTCTGAATTGATAAATTATAATTTCCTTAACTGTTCATCAGTGTGTTCTCAAGTAATTCTGCTAGAAATATCTTCCTCCTTAAAACTTTTTCTTTTTTTCAAATTATATCCATAGAAGATTTCCAAGGTCTATCAAATGCCACACTTTTGTGGGTCTTGATATAACACACAGCAAACTGATTTCTTAAAGAATTACTACAACATACAAAACCCCCAGAACTGTTTGCATTGACCAAGTTCCCTATGGTCTTGCCCACTGGGTACAAGTAAATTTTTGTTAACATTTTTCATTTGTTAAGTTGAAATTTATTTTTTCTCCTGTGTGAATTGAATGTGTTCATATCCTCTTGTTATTTATACTTCCATGCTATTTTCTTCTATCTACATAATGTAAAAAAAAGATTAAAAAGAAAGCTAACAATAATTCATTAGACACTGACACCCTCCTTTAGAAACTGAACTCACTTGTAATTTTTAACTTCCTGTACAGCGGAAACCACCTTTTCATCTGCAGCTGAAAGCTGCTGCTCTTTTTCTAGTCTCTCACATTCTTCTTGACTCTGTTTCCTAAAATAAAACCAGTTATCAAATCAAAAGTTTCTCTTTGTGAATATCACTTCCCACAATTCTATAAAATGCTTAGGCACATAAAATAGGAATTCAAACCTGCAATTTCATAAATCAAACTCTGGCAAATCAGTTACATTTTCTAACTTCTCCTCTTAATTCTCTACTTACCAGTAAATAAAATAAATGTGAAGACAACATGTGCCCCAAGGGCAAGTCTCCTGTGTGTAAGATAATAAAAACTCACTTTACTTCAATGTGGAAGATCAGGACTGATCAACCTAACATAATTAAACATATTAGGATAAAGCAGGGGATAATTCTTTTCTCGTTTCTGCCATGGGTAGGACACTAAGTATATCTTTGTCATGGAGGAACTCTTTTCTCAATCCAAGACTGGTACCATAATAAACATATAGTCAGTCAAAGAAAAAATCTTCTAGAATATATCTTTTAGCTATGCAATTAACCACAGAACATTTTTCACACTTTAGATATCTATTTCAAAAGAATTGTAAATTAAGCAAAAAGACAAATCTGAGTTTTGATAATGTCTATCAACCAGAAAAAGAAGCTAAACTGACCCACTATCAGAGTATTATCTACTGACAAGTTTTAACTCTGATCATGAAACTCAAGATGTTCATCTACTGACACAAAGGTAGCCACATTTAAGGATTTAAAAAATACTATTTTCTGCTATCCTTGTACTACTTTAGCCATAGTTCCAATTCAAAAGATAATTAACTTGAAACTTAATTTTCCATAAATCAGAACTACAGTAAAAAAGGATTACTGATACCAAATAGAAAAAGGGAATTATATATTTTTATATAGCTTCTCATTTAATTCTTCAGCAAGTATTTTATGAGTGGCTATAATATACTAGTTACCTTGTAAGATGCTAAAGAATAAAAGAGCTCACTGTTTCAGGTATAAATGATGCCTAAAGGAATATAATAATTTTCCCCACTGGCTTAAGAAAGAATATGGAGAAAACTGAATCTTGAAGGACAGAGAGAATTTTGTTTCCAATTATCAAAGAGTTAGTCTGAGAGCACTAAGAACAATCAAAACATCTTTATAAGAATATAAAATTGTGTTTGAAGGGATCCAAGCTAAAAAGTCAGTGAAGATATACGTATGTGGCCAAGATCCATTAGAAAAAGGAAACTCAGAATTACAAGTAAGGCTGGCACTTTAAGGTACTTTTCTCCTATTAAAGATAACACAAAGATATGAGTCTGAACCAAGCCTTCATTAAATTCCTGGGCTTAGAGGAAAAAAGAGGCTACCAATAAAGGGACCCTTAATAAAAGCCCTAGTCTTTGAGTTTAGATTAGAAAGTACTGCACACTTAAGTGATGAACAGGCAAAAAATCCAAAAGGAACAATACTGAAACATTGAAAAGACAAGTAATTTTTGAATTATCTTAATTGCTGACTAAGTTTAAAGTGACAAACTTACTCAAGTAACCTCAACACTTTTCTATAAGAAGATAACTTCGTCTTAGTCCTCAAATTTCATCTATAATTATTCACAACAATGTTGGCCAATCAAAACTGACCAGGCACTCCATAAGACAAAATTCTGTGAGAAAAAATGCCACAGAAAAGGAAACCAGCTAATGGGGTTATCCGCACATGTTTTAAAATCACTGCGCTTTATATAGTCAAAAAAGTAAAGTCAAGAATATGAATTTCAGGGCTGGGAATATAGTTTAGTTGGTAGAATGCTGCCTTGCATGCACAAGGCTCTGGGTTCAAACCCCAGCACCACAAAAGAGGAAAAAAAAAGATTATGAATTTTGTCAAAGGATTAGAAACTATAAAACCAATAAATAGTTGGGTGTGGTGACCTACCTACAGTCGAAGATACTCAGGAGGCAGAGGCAGAATTATGAGATTAAAGATAGCTTGGAAAGCAGTAAGACCCTAGTCCCTTATGAGAAAGAGCAAGGAGTCTGGGGAGGTAGCTCAATAGTAGAGCACATGGCTCAAGGTCCTGGGTTTGAGCTGTAGTACTGAAATAGGACTGGGGTTGTGGCTCAGTGGTGAAGCACAGGCCCCACATGTGTGGGGCACTGGGATCAGTCCTCAACACCACATAAAATAAATAAAATATTGTGTCGGGCTGGGGATGTGGCTCAAGGGTAGCGTGCTCGCCTGGCATGCATGCGGCCCGGGTTCAATCCTCAGCACCCCATGCAAACAAAGATGTTGTGTCTGCCAAAAACTAAAAAATAAATATTAAAATTCTCTTTCTCTCTCTCTTAAAAAAATCCTATAAAAATAATATATTGTGTCCATTTACAACTAAAATAATATTTTAAACCCTGAATTTTTTAAAATCCTAAACTCAATGAATGATTTTAGCAGCAGATTTGGGAAGTAAAATAAATCCTAGCACTTTTAAGACAAGTCAGAAGAAAATATCCAGAAGAAGTAAATCCAGAATGTAGGAGGCAGGGGAAATCAAATTCTAATATGCATTATTATAATCAGAAGAGAGAATGAGGTAAAATCAACATTTAGAAAAAGACTCAAAAATTCATCCCAAGCAACATAACTGCAAGAGGAAAAGTGGGTGGGGTGGGGAAAACTACACCTAGGCACTTCCCAATACAACTGTTAAAAAAAAGAGAAAGGACTACAGAAACTAGAAGAGGGATAAGACCAAACAACAATGATAATGGACTCCTTAAAGAAAAAATTTAAAACAGATGGTAATTAATTGGATATTTTTAAATTGCTAAAACTAAGTAACAGTCAAAATTCAGTAGCCAAAAGAAAGATCCTTTAAAAATGGAAACTGGTTTTAACTCTAATCATGAAGTTCATGTCAACCTAATACAGATTATAAAGGTAGCAATATTTAGTGAATAAAATACTATTCTCTGTTTATCCTTGTACTACCTTTGATACACTAATCAAATCTATCATGAAAGGACAATGTTCAAATAGAATGAAAATAATTTCAAATAAGAAACCAACAGTGTAGAATGCAGAACTACAGAGACTTTAAATATGTGTATAAATTGAATGAATGTCTTGTGGAGTTCACAGTATATAAAGTACTAACATACAATGCCACAACAGTTATCTGATTCAGGAGCTACTTAAAGCCCATAAAAAAAATAATAAACCTATTAATCTATGTCAGGTTTTTATTAAATCCAGAATATATACCATGGCCTTTAAATTATGAGAAGATGAATAAAATTATAATTATATAATTATAATTCCATTATAATTTATGATTACATCAAGCTTATACAGGGGATGAGGAAAATAATTAAAAATATTTAAACTATTAAAAAGATACAAGGAAGAAAAAAAGAACAGATCATCAAATAGAAAGCAAATTCTTCATAAACCACACGGACATATTGACATGGACAGACTTATATTTTAGAAAGTCCACTCAAGCGGCTATAGAGAAAACTACTAAGAATTTGAAATAAGTTATACACAAATATAAAAAATGGAGAATGAAGACAGATGATCTAGGTTAGAAACAGAAAAGATGACACAGGCATGAACTAACATAGTACCTGGGGATGAGTAAAAAGAGTAAAAACCACCGATGATGACTGAATGAATTTTGGAGGAGTTGAGAAAAATAGTGCTACAATTTAACTGCATTACAAAAAAATTAATTGCCATTTAGGTCATTCAGATTACTAGTAGGGACAGAGAAAACAAGTGTTCTTTTTTAAAAAAAAGTGATAAAATGAGAAATGTTTCTTTGAAACAGGCCAGGAATTTAGAACTGGCCTGAACAAAAATTTGAGATTCTAAAAAGGTCGCTTGGAGATCACAGAATTTTAGAAAAGTTAATGGAAAGGTTTCAATATTTAATGCATTAATTAGGCAACAGAAGTCAAAATACCTAAAAATAGTTAGGTCTGTAAGAAGGTCTGTCTTTGCTTTACAAGATTATATATATATATATATATATATATATATATATATATATATATATATATGTATATATATGTATATATATATATATATATATATACCGAAGAGTAAAATCAGGTGCAAACAAATAAAATCTGACACAACCTATTTTTAGAGAATCCAAGTATTTTTGTGGATTAAAAACTTCAAATGAACTTTCAAAAAATAACTAGCTCCACACTAAGAAGATTAATATATAAATATATTCTACAAACAAGTACTTCTGTAATCATAACTCCTAAGGTCCTTGCCACAGTTCAATTTTGTGTGAACATCTGAGATATTCAAGTCCAAAACTTGTACCATCAATAACACTCAGTATTTTTAAAGGTCCAGAGTTAGAGATACAAGTTCAAAACATTAGAATTACATAACTGATCACAATGAAAGGTAATTAAAATAAATAGGGAGATCATAGAAAGGGTCTAGAACTTTGAGAGGTATTTCCACATCAGTGACTGTTAATACCATTTTACCACTTCCTGCCTTCATATGAATTTGACAATTGATTATGATGTCCTCACAGCCTTAGTTTATGGTTCCAACTACCTCAGGACTCTTAAGACTGACAATGGAAAGAAAAATGCAACTTATAGGAAACAAAACACAAAGGAAAAAAGACAAATCTCTACTTATTACAACTAGAAGAAATTGTAAATAATCTTAAGAAAACATAAAATTATCTATTAGTTCACACAGTGATAACAATAACAAACAATGAAAATCTTACTTTTGTAGTGCCATCTCATTTTTCTGGTAGAGTTCATTTAAAATCTCCACTTTCTGCCTTAGAGTTTTGCATTCCTCTTCCAGTCCAACTTTAGAAGACTGTAGTGAATTGCAGTCACCTTCTAATTTCTTTATTTGGTCTGTAAAGGATAAAACAGCTTATCTCTATATGTGTACAAGGACATAAGAACTTGTTTGAGGGAGTAGTGCCAAGAAAAGTAAGAAGCATGAAAGCAAGAAGCCATTCTTTATCTTTCCAATAAAATTTTATGTCTTTCCAACATGGCAATTTCTTCTCAAAAAGAACCCACCTTCTAGATTACATTTTGTGGACATCGAGGCTCTTAGCATAAGTTGTAAAAGTTTTAGATCCTCTTCAACTACTGATATTGTAGTTTGTGTCTAAAAATTGCAGAAAAGAGAGGTATTCTTAAAAGTGAGGCACAGGAAGAATTGACAGGCACTATGGGACTCTTACAAAGAACTATACCCGAGAGACATCCATCATCTGCTTAATTTGATCTTTGATCTTCTCGTTCCGATCACCTAAAAAACAAAAGACTTTAGCTTTTTCTTTCCTTACTTTTAACTCTATATTCTCCAAACTTCCCCAAACTAAATAATGATTGTGTTCAAACACCAGAAGAAAAAAAAAATCAATTAAATAACTAAACTGATTAGACTAATGACTTTTAAGAGAATTGCAAGCTTAGATTTAAAAAAAAAAAAAAAGGAGAGAGAGAGGTGAATTTCAGGCTGGGGTTGTGGCTCAGTGGTAGAGTGCTCACCTAGCATGTGTGAGGCACTGAGTTTGATCCTCAGCATAAAAATAAATAAAAGTACTGTGTCTGTCTTAAAAACAAAACAAAAAAAGGTGAATTTCTAGTTTGCACAACTAAAATGTTATCTATGCTATTCTTGTAAGATAAAAGCTATTCTTCTCTCTCAGATCTATCTTCACCTGGGCAAGTAAGTGTCTTATTTAGAAAGATTCAATCCTCTATTTTCTCCCTGAATCATCTACTACCAGGTGTGGTTTGAAATACTTGCTATGTAAGCAATATCCAACTTGGGAGAAAACATCTGGAAATATTTTCCTCATCAGTAAACACTGTTACACTCCCTCTCTCTAGCTTTCTGATAGTCTCTAGCCTCTGTTCTCACAGCCTTAGTTTATGGTTCCAACTACCTCTGGACTCTTAAGACTGACTGTGGACCTTAAAACCACAGAGCCATAGAGATGATGAGTATCAAAATCAACTATCATCTGCATAAAAAATAAATTTCTCTTACTGTACAATGTTCAATACTCTAAGTATTGTACAGGATGTGACTATTGTAGCTGCAGTGTACTTACTAGTTTTCAATGGGATAGAAAAGGTCAGTGTTCTTCACATGCCTATTGCTATATTATACCCCAGCAACCCACCTCTGCCAATGCAACAGACATATCTATAGATCCAGTGATATGTGTCTACAACCCTGAAGCTTAAGAAGAAAATCAGCCAGCTGAAAAGTGGCATCTGTATAAATATTTAATTAAAGACAGGAAAGCAAAAAAAGGATTCAACCTCCCTGAGACTGATCTTACCTGCTACCTCTCCGTTGGCTAATTCATCTGACTCATCTTCTCTATTTTGATCCTCAGATTCAGATTCACATTGTAACCGATTCAACTGTGTGATATAATTAGTCAAAGCCTAGAAAAGAAGCAAAAGGTTGGAAGACTCTCGATTTTAATTCAGAAGATTTCAGGAGAAATCATGAGATGAAACATGCATTTGGAGTATAAACTTACATTAATAGTATCATCTTTGTGATTAAGAAATACAAGTAAATCTTTCTGGGACTTCTCAAATGATTTGATGTGTTCACTGAGCTCAGCGTGTGATGTACACCAGTCTTTGACTTCCTGCTGCAACTGAAAAGTCAAAACACATGAATTCCTGTGGGTTAGGGAGGGGTTTCTGCACTGGATACATCAGGACTACAAGACTTAGACAAAGAAATAGAGAACCATACTCCTCGGTGGCCTGCCTCAATTGAGGGGGTTGAGACCTTGGTTAAGGAAGAGGGCAGAGTGGCCCCAACTCTCACAGCTGCAGTAAGAACATCAGAGTTCTCAGGAAGTTGACCCTGTTTATTGCATTCCCCAGAAAATTGCTGCCAATTCAAATAATTTACCTCCAGCAGGAATGGCTGGGCACATATGACTGTCTCCTAAATTTAGACTCCTTATCATGTAATCTTCCCTTGGCCAGTGAATCAGTAACTACTCAAAAGAGGATCATAAAATACTTAATTTTCTGGTTTAAAAAGTTTCTTTGAGGCTATGCAAGTTAATAACTGATTGACATTTGATAAGAAAAGCAATAATCCAAAAATCCAAAACAGATGGAGAACATATATATGCACTCAATTTAGGGAGCATGTTTAAACTTTGCATATCTAGAAAAGGTCCTACATGAATATTCCTTACCTCAGAAACAGATCCAAGAAAGATACAAGATAATGATATTCACTTCTCTAGTTTACATTATGTATGACATCAAATTTTCTTTACCTGCTCTTTCGTCGTCTTAAGTATGGTATTTTCTTTCTGAAGCTGACAGCATTCCAACTTCACCTTCTCTTCACGAAGCCTAGCTTCATTAAAGACAATTTGAAGCTAATGCAAAACACTAGAGTTAGTGAATTAATTCCAAAGAAAAAACAAAGTTATACTTTCCCAAACCAGACATCATATAGTTCTCATTTTTTGCACATTTTAGCACACTTCAAATTTTTGGTCCGCAACAAAACTAAGATGTAGTATTAATATCCCATTATGCCAACTATCCCATTAGCAAGAGTTGGCAGCTTTACCTCTGAAAATTCAGAAGTATTCACTGAAATGACATCTTCAAGCTTCTCTATAGATTTCTTATTTTCAATTATCTGCCAGGTGAAAACAGAACACAAAATATGCATTAGGATTTCAGTAGAAATAGTGATATGTGTGTGTGTGTGTGTGTGTGTGTGTGCGTGTGTGCGTATGTGTGTGTGTGTGTACACACATATATATACTAAAAAAGATAAACACAACAAAATATTTGTCAAGCCATCTCATTACATTTCAGTAATGCAGGGGATCCAGCTTTGAACTAAGCAAAAAATCAAGAACTGAAAGAGATGAGGGAAAATGAAGTCATAAATATTTCATGGCATCCACAACCTTACTGTTTATGAGATAACCAGAAAAAAAGGTCAAAGTATAGAAAATCATAATGCAATAATAAAATGTTTTAAAGCATAGAAAATTAATTAATTACTGTTTCAAATAAACCAGTTCAAATTAGTAATTTTTTTTCTAGTGATAGAGAAAAAAATTTCCCAAGATCATTTTTAAAATTTTCTTATCTGAAGTAAAAAATGATAAAATTTAAGGGAGAATAGACTAATCTCACATACAGAAGAATTCCCAAAAATTTATAAAGATATTCGCTCCTTAAGGAAGTGGACATAACTCCCCAATCTTTGTTTGCAATGCCTGGGATTGAATCCTGGGCCTCATGCATGCTAGGCAAGTGCTCTACCATGAGCTGCATCCTGAGCTCGTAACTCTTCATACTTTAACTGTGGGCTGTGCATGGTAACTTCCAAAGAATATAATATGAAAAGGATTGGAAAGAATTTTTACAGTGAAGAAATCTGATAAATACTACCTCAGCTAGGTGATCAAGCTTACTTGGGGGTAGGATATTTCAGAACACACTCTCTACTATCTTTTGCAACTTTTATGTAATTACAGAAACTTATAGAAATTGAAAATGAAATATGTAGGTAAAATTTTTTTTAAGTACAGAAAATTGATTAATTCATTACTCTTTCAAGTAAAAAGTAAACAAATACTGTTCAATTGGACAATAGTTTTTTACTTGATCTGCATGTTTCCAAGGGCAGAGCAAAGCAATATGAAAATTATCCAAGGTTGAGAATAAAAATATTTCCTAGGCCCATAAAAATAATTTGTTGTATCAGTACTTAAAAGTTCCACAAAATGGGCACAGATGTGGGTTCAACTTCCTTGACTCCTAATCTTACTTTAGTTAACAGCTGGACTAAGTTCAACTTAACCAATTTTACAAAATATTTCAAAAGCCAAATTAAAGCAACACTTAGCAGCAAAACTCTTACCAAGTCGTGATTCTTAGCATTCTGTTCTCTTTCAGATTCTAACATAACATGAAGACTTTTAGCTCTCTCATCCAGAAATTCTTTAGCTTTTTCAAGAAGCTTTATTTTATCCTGGGAAAAAAGGTGTCAAGATTACTCACTCATTACATTTACTTTTGAGTTTAGAATGTAAATCCCCCCAAAGAAGGGATTTTTACCTTATATTTAGTTGCTTCATCAGAAAGAATCATATTTTGTTTCATGGTTTCTTGGATCTGTTTCTCTGATTCCTTTATCTATGTAAATAAAGCATTCAGAATTAAGATACACAAATTATAGTGCTACTATACAAGTTACTTCCAGACAAGTGACCCTTTCCAGAAGAAAGCAGTACTTAATACATATGACTGCTTAGAATTTGGATGATTTGTAGGAAATAATGAAGTGAAAACTTTAAAATATGATTTTTAAATTAAAACAGGTAGAAATGATTCAAGCTAGAACCAAGGGAGAAAGAAACAAAAAAATAATTATACCTTCTCTTCATACTTTGAAAATTTCTGTATCAGTTCTCCATCTTCTTTCATGAAATTGATTATCTTTTGGGCAATTTGCTGTTCAGTGACTAAAAGGGGGAAATACACAAGATTATTACAATCACTAAATGAAATCCAATTACTCAATCTACTAAAAGCAAAGACATGTTATATGGTACTATGAGGAAATACTTCTTAGCATAACTATTATGCTTTTAAAAAGCAATCTATGCTTATTAGCAATTAGAGTATAAAATTATTAAAATTTAAGAAAAATATAAGAACAATGATATTTTACTGGGCGCGGTGGTGCATACCTGTAATCCCAGTGGCTCAGGAGGCTGAGCTAGAAGGATCCCAAGTTCAAAGCCAGCCTCAGCAAGAGCAAGACACTAAGCAACTAAGTGAGACTTGGTCTCTAAATATAGGGGGTTTGGGATGTGGCTCAGTAGAGTGCCCCAGAGTTCAATCCCAGGTACCCTTCCCATCCAAAATGATATTTCAATTTAAGCTTATTTCACAGATGGGAAATACAGTAAAGTGTTGTAGCTTGATATTCCTCCCTTCTCAAAACACTTTCTTTTCAGAAAATGGAATCATTTAATTCTTTGCAAAGAAAAACAGAAATGAAAGCATACTGATTCACATTACCATTCTTTAAATTATCTATTCAATTACTTAATGCATGATTAAATCATTAGCATAGAAATACTCTTCAAATATAATACATCTGCATTACATCAATATTCAAAGTTAATCTGCCCCAAATTAAAACTTATCATCTCCCTATCCACAATTTGTTCCTCCTCTTTATCTCCTATCTCAGAGTTGGAACCATCATCATCTACTCAGTTATCCATGCTAGCAACCTAGGAATAGTAAAATTTTCAGGAGGTAAAAAAAGTAATAGACATTAAAAGTCACTGTATCTACTTCTAACATACATAAAACACACATCAAACACCAATACAATACAAGTTTAAGAAACCTAAAAATTTACCTTGATATACTCTATCTTTTACCTAGAAGAGAGAAAAAAGATTAAATTTGATGTCAAACATCTGCTCAATAGAAACAGCATTCCTAAAACAACAGTCAGAATCATAACCAAGTGAGAATTTAATAACATTCTGGTTCAGAATAATAAATTTATAGGATTAAAAATAAGTAAAGGTTAACAAGCATTTTAAATTTAATTGGTAGTTATATTTCATAAATAGGCTCTGACATAAAAACACTAAGATATGTACCTTATTTCACAGTAAAGATGTGTGTGTGTATGTGTGTGTGTGTGTGTGTGTGTGTGTGTACTCAAAATCATTTACTTGAGAATTCTAAATAACCAGGACAAAGTCTAGAAACAATGACTATTCAAAAGGAATTTGAGGAAACAATATTAAAGGCATAATCTTTGTACTAAGATATGCCACTTTCACTCACCAGAAAACATCTTAGAACTCCAATTTAAATTTGGCTATTGGCTGAATATAGAAACTAATAGGCTACATCATCTTGTTTCTACAAACCACTAAATATATAGCAAGAAATCTGAAAGGGAAGACTGCTAGAAGAAAATGCACAAGCAACAAGAGAAATGACAATTAACATATTCTGGAAAGGACAAAAACAATCATTTCCTAAAGACAGCAATAAACTGCCTGATAATAAAACCTAAGCAGAAATTTTTTTAAAAACATCACTAAATTTCTTTGTAACTTAGCATATACTTGTCCTTTCAAATGTTATAAATGGTGATGGAATACTCAGATGTGTCCATGGATCATCCATGGGATCTTCGTAATAGGAAATTGCATTCAGAAAACTCCAACACAGAAAGAAATGGCATTTCTTTAATGTCATAGCCTTGCTAACCTTTTACTCAAAATGACAACAGAGGAAAATGGGAAGTAGCATAAAAGTGGTCATCTAAGGAAGAGACTAAAGCTCCAAAGTCAAATGCTGAAACTGAGGAGCAACAGCTAGGAACCAGATCCCACATAACCTAGTGAAAAGAGAAACAGGTATTGTTTCTTTCTTGAAATGAAAGAAACAAGAGAGAAATATAAAGGGTTTTCATGTTTTTCCCTTCTCTTTATCCTTCTATTTCCTTTTTCCTTTTAGCTGAGAAAAAGTTCAATGAGATTGAACTGTGAAAATTCCTCAGAGGAATCCAGGCAAACGATTCTTCTATTTAAGAAGGGAATGCTTTTTAAGAGATCTTACACTCAATTGTACAAGGAGAGGAAACTTATCTTAACAATGATATGTCTGATATAATTAAGAAATCAGAAAAAGAACACTCAGATTTGAAAAGATTTGTATCCAATGCTTTTGGCCTCTTTAACTGTTAGGCTTTTCATATGCAAAGTCCATTTACCTAAAATAATTTTCTTCCAATTATGTTAAATAACTATGAAACAGAATGACCTACAGTACAAACATATGTATGTATAAGCTTATATATATACGCTTATACATATATGTACACACATACACAGAGATAGACTAATTCTGCTCAGAAAAAAAAGACTTAATGAACAAAACATTTAATGGATTTTTGGACAACACATAATCTATACTTCCAAATAAAAAGGTATTTTCTGAACATATGATCAAATCATAAAATCTGGGAAAAATATATATAAAAGACTGGGAAAATTATCTTATCTCCTTTTTCTCATATTACTGTATTTCTTTGTAGCATTTTCCCCTGTTTATATGTGTTTATATTAACATACAGTTCATCAACATTTAAATCTTAGTTTCTGCTTTTTTTTCCACTTCACATTTAATTGTGAGCATTTTCTGTACCTCAAAGCTTTGAAATAGATAAATCTGCCTACTATTCCATTAAGCGAACATACAATATCCCCTAAATGAATTATGTTGTGCTAAGTCTTCAATCTAATACACTGTTCCACTGAAAAACATTACCAAAATCTTCAAAGCATAGTTATTTCTTTAATATAGATTACTAGACATATATGCTACATAAAAGGATATTTATCTAACCTATCCCATCTTTTATCCCACTTTTAAGACTTATGATACGTATGAAACTACTGGTCAGGATGGCTGTAAGAATTACCAGTTCTACCAACTGCACCCACACTAAATTATTTTATAAGGTTAGTTTGACTTAAACCACTAATTTGTGTTTTAGCAACTGAAAAGGAAAAAAAGTGGGGGGGCAGTGACTATATAAGATAATCCTTGTGCTTATGTGCTAAGGTATAAGTAAGTTAATTTACTCACAACAAGAACAGTTCTCCAAAAGAAAATGACAAAGGATACCAATCCAAAGAAAACAGTGAAAACTACAGGCTCCCATGGTAGTCCATAAAAATCAGGCCCAGGTTGATACTCATCAGGCAATGTAGTAAACAGCTGAAACAGACAAATTAGAAGAAATGGGAAACCTTAAATTTATAACAAAACAGTCACAAAGAATCATGGCAATTCTAAACCAACCTCCTCGTCAGAAATCCACCTCCTCAATATTTTCCAATAGTTTCTTCAAGAGAAAGGATACTGACAGTCTCATATTTTTTGTTCACTTGCAGTGTTTTCAAGTATAATGAATCTAAATACTTTTTTAAAAAATTTATTTATGTATCTTTAGTTTCAGGTGGACACATTATTTTGTTTTTATATGGTGCTAAGGATCGAACCCCTAACCCTAACCATCTAACCCTAACCCTAACCCTAACCCTAACCCTGTGCCTCATGCATGCTAGGCAAGTGCTCTACCACTGAACCACAACCCCAGCCTGAATCTAAATACTTTAAATTGAGCATACTTTAAATTTTCCAGTTTGTAACAGGCCCTATATCATCACATTGTCTAACACCTGGCTAGAATCCCTCTGGATCATTCTTTTCTTTTAGATAACCTGGTTTTTATAATTTAAAAAATTTATTTAAGACAAAAACTTAAATATATGAAAGAACTAATTAATTTTATGGCAACAAATAAAAACAATGAAACAATAAAAAGATTTCAAGCCCCTTTGGGTATCATTTGATAAGCTAGAAGAATACCTTACTATTCTGAAAAGTGTTTAAATAAAGAAAAGGAATCAAATATTTATCTCCTGCCTTAACTATACAAACCAAATAACTGTGTAAAGAATAATCAATCATAGCCAGGCGCCGTGGCACACACTTGTAATCCCAGTAGCTAGGGAGGCTGAGGAGGGACGATAGCAAGTTCAAAGTCAGCCTCAGCAAAAGGGAATTGCTAAGCAACTCAGTGAAACATTGTATATAAATAAAATACAAAATAGGGCTGGGGATATGGCTCACTAGCCAAATGCCCCTGAGTTTAATTCCCAATACCCCCCCCCAAAAAAAAAGAATAATCAAATTTTTATTTGTGTAGGCATCCCATCCTTTAAATGAAGAAAGAAAAATCCAGCAACTCAGACCATTGCTATTTTGCAACCTATAATATATTAGCAAATCTCACCAACGTCACTGTTGACTAGTAGTCAACATCAAAGGAGAGGATATGCATATGTCAATGCAATATTTCCTATTAAGTTTTCATAAGAAAAAGAATTGAACCTAAACCTGACTATGAATTTCCAAGAAATATAAAGCAACAGAGAGAAGCTGAGGTTGTTAGCTCTGCACTTGCCTAGAATGCATGGAGCCCGAGGTTCAATCCCAGCACCACCAAAAAAAAAAAAAAAAAAGGCAATAGAGAAAACAGGTTAAATTGTTGTACCAGGGGGATGTCATTTATTCACCAAAACTACAATATATCCTAGAAGTCCCACAAACATATTTTTTTCAATTATTGAAAAAAGTTACAACAAAAGGAGAAATCAATTAACTTATATGAGACTTGTTCTCCCACTGAAAGCAACCAGAAAGTTGGAATATATATATATATATATATATATTTGGTACCAGGGATTGAACTCAGGAGCACTTGATCACTGAGCCACATCCCCAGTCTCAGCCCCATTTTGTATTTTATTTAGAGACAGGGTCTCACTGAGTTACTTAGAACCTCACTTTTGCTAAGACTGGCTTTGAACTCATGATTATCTCTCAGCTTCCTGAGCCACTAGGATATTAAGGCATGTGCCACCATGCACAGTCAAAATATATTTTTAAAGAGCTATTTTTCATATAGAAAGCCACAAGGGACATGCAACTGTCACCCCTAAGAGAAGGAGAACAAATAGGTGAGCATTCTACCTTGAGGCACCCTCTAGACCTCAGTTTGGGAAGGGGAACCCAAATGGGGCCTAACAGTCTCACTGAGGAGAAAGAGACCAGAGTTCCAGGAGATTAAGCAGCCAAAAACATGTAGAGAAAACTACCAGAAAGATGGGAGCCACAAAGAAAGAGAGTTCCAGAAATCTGCATGGAGGTGGTCTTGAGTTTGGGGCTACATTCTAAGCAGTACCTGCGAGGGCCAAGAACAACTATAAGCTAACCAATCCCACAGTTGGCACTGAGCTGGGAGAAGTCTGGATTCCAGCTAGCCAGAGAGAGTTGACATACAAAAACAGTATGGTCAACAAGCTCATGAAGAAGTATTTGATCCAGGCATGATGGCACATGTCTGTAATCCCAGCAGCTCAGAAGGTTGAGGTAGGAGGATCCCAAGTTTGAGGTTGGCAACTTATCAAGAGCCTAAGCAAGTTAGTGAGACCCTATCTCAAAAAAAAAGTTCACTCAATATCATTAATTATCAGGAAATAAACTCACAAAGACATACCCACTAGAATGGCCCAAGTGCTAGTGAAGATGAAGTCAAGTGGAAGTCTCCTAAATTGCTGGTGGAAGTATAAAATGATTGTGGTCATTTATTAGCATGGCTTGACAGTATCACATAAGATAAAAACATACATTAGACGTAGGAGGCAATTGCACTCCTAGATATGAGTCCACTTATAGGGGCATACATATGAAATAGTACTGTAGGAAAAATGAATCTATAGTTTAAAAAAAAGTTATCAGTGGTTGCCTGGAACAGGTGGTGAAGGAACTCACTGGGAAGGATCCCAAGGAAACCCCTTTTCTAGTGAAAAAACTGTTCTATATCTTGATTATGGTAGTTTTTACATAGGTTCTACATTTGTTAAAACTCAGAGTGTGATTGCTTTGGCAGCACATATACTAAAATTGGGACAATACAGAAAAAATTAGCATGGTCCCTGAGCAAGGATGACACCCACATTTGTGAAGCATTCCATAGTTTTGTGGAAACAACTCTTCAACAGATGAATGGATAAAGAAACTGTGGTACATATACAAAATGAAATGTTACTTATAGCATTAAAAGAGAAAAAAATTATGGCATCTGCGGGTGAATGGGAATATCAGGCTAAGGGAAGTAAGCCAATCCCCAAAACCAAAAACTGTATGTTCTCTCTGAAAGTGGATGCTGACCCATAATGGGGGTGAGGTGGGTGGCAAGGGGCATGGAAAGAATGGAGGAACTTTGATTGGGCAAAGGGGAGGTAGGACAGGCGAGAGGGCATAGGGATAGGAAAGATGGTGGAATGAGATGAACTTCATTACCCGAGGTACATGTAGGACTACTACACATGTTGTGTACAACTAGGAAAAGTTTTGTTCCATTTATGTACAATGAATCGAAATGCATTCTGCTATCATGTATAACCAATTAGAATAAATTAAAAAAAAACTCACTGATATTGGCTATCAAGGAATTACTGTTAAGTTGGGTGATGGCCCGTGGGTTCATTATACTATTCTCTATGCTTTTCTTTAAAGCTTTTCTAATTACATTTATTTTTTAATTAGTACATAGAAATAAACATTATAATTATTGAAGTAGGTAACATGACATTTTGATGCATGTATACACTATGTAAAGTTTAAATCAGGTTAAATATATCTACCTCCTCAAACATCATTTATGGTAAAACTTTCACAATCTTTTCTTCTAGTATTCTGAAATGTACAGTATGTTATGGTTACCTATAGTCCCCTACTATTCTCTCTGCTCTTATTTGAAAGTTTCCATGATAAAAATACTAAAAATAATTTTTAAATTAAGATATAACTTCAAATATTTAAAGGATTTCTATGTAGAAAAGAATTCAATTTTATAGAGGAAATCATGTGGAGGAAAATTTGGAGTCAATACAAGGATGAACTAGACAACAGAAGAACATATAGCCTTGTAAGAGAGTGACTCCTGCTAGGAAATACTGGTGTACAGGTCTCATAACTACTCGTCAGGGCCACAGTAAAGAAAATTACACCATTGAGTGAGAAACTAGACTAACAGCCTTCCAAGGTTTCTTCTAACACTAAGATTCTACTAAGATTCCATTGATCAATGAATCTGATTGGTGCACATCTCCCAAACACATCAGAGCCTATTACTCTCCAGTCCTATCAGATATCATACTACTTGTTTAAGATTTTACATTGACTTGTTCATAATTTTTGCATATATTTGTTAAGTCCTTTTCTTAAGACTTTCAAAAATCACAATCATGCCTTACACCTGTTAGACTCTTTTAGTCCTCGCACAATGTCCTGTACATACTGGGACATCAAAATGCCTTTTTGAAGGCTCCTTTCAAATCAGTCTCATAACATTGTGCCTCTTCTTTGCCACTCACGTCAATGTCTTACCTATCACTGCAAAATCACTGAGCATACCTGCACCACATTTGTGTACCCCGACCTAGACCTAGAGGAGGGCTCTGTGCATACCTAAAAATATGAATAAAGAAATCCTTCCCATATCGTGAGGCTGTAAACTTTCCAAGTGATGTTGATTCATTCTGATAATCAAATTATGACTGTGGAAGACTGGGCTTTAATCACTGGAAATATCATTATTCTAACTGCCTGGCTTGTACATACTCCTTACCCAGGTGGCTGCCACCACCATGAACAAACATGGAGCCAACTGAAAAATGATTCATTTCTCCCCATCACATCTTTTCCACCCTGGTGGTCTCTCCTCCCCAGGTATTCATTGTCTTTATACCACCTCTGACTGCCTACATGAGAATTAGGGGGTGTGTGGGGGTAAAACCCTACAAAATGCCAGACACCTCACCAGACACTTTACCTTGTCAAATCATTTAATTCTTAGATTGGAGTAAGCATTATCTACATTTTTCAGATGGGGAATCTGATATTCAAAAGTTTAGTTATTTGCCCAAACTTCTAAATGATAACCTTGGGATTTGAAACCAGATCTACCTGGCTACAAAAATCTATACATTTTACAAGGAAAACAACAACATCACTTTTCTTACACAAGTCTTGAAATAACACAACCTACAGGGAACAACTTCAGTTGAGAAGGATTACTGTCACAATGGCCCTAGGACCATCTTCACCTCCAAGCTCTAAAAGCTTTCTCATTCCTATAATTAAACTCTAAAAGTCCAACATCAACAAATACCATGAGGGGGAGGTAAGTCCTAAAATGCTTAGATAAGCTTCTAGGCAGATTAAATGTCTTGTTTGGATCATGATTTTCTTTAGAAAGGTCAGCCTTAAGTGACTCTTTCTAAGAAACAGATCTAACCTAATTCCTTTCATTCTTAAAACTTTCTAAGGATCCCCACTATTAATGGTCTAATGCTACTTTGGCTCATGACTTCCTTTAAGATTTGCTGGCCTCTCCAACAGACCATTCCCCTCCAACTACACACTTTATACAACACCAACTATTCACCTTCTCCTGGCCTCCCCAAATATCCTTTTCTTCATGTTTCCATTTCTCTGAACACATTTCTTCTGACTGCCAGCTTCCCCCACCATCCTCCACCCCAGCCTGACTAATCAACAACAAACCACATGTCACACTCCTGTTTGCCCTTTGCCTGTGCTTCAAACACATCTCAACTACTTTCTGACCTTATTGATCACCCTTCCAACCATAATAAATGCATTTATGGACAATAATGTTCTACCATCAAATAAATACCTCTCTTTCTGCCATTATCTTACTGTGTTTCAAGAACGAAAGGTTCTGAGAGGAAGAACCAAGTTTTTACAGGTGTACAAATGTCCAGCCTTGGTAGACAGCAAATCTTCCTCATATGCTAAACTAAGTAGCCATTAAGTCACACCCCTATGGCTTTTGTTTTAGGAGCTATCTACTCAAAGGGTCAGGAATCTTTTTCATAAAGACATTTTAAGTTCTTCACTTCATGACTAGAAGCCACTTAAAAACTAATAAATAATCAACATTCTAATTGAAGAAACTATGTCAAACTTACCATCTTAGTGAAATAAAGCAAGTATGAATATAACAAGGAAAGCATGTTGTCCAAAAGGGTGGCATCTGGTGGCTCTTCCACCTTTATCTCCTTTAGTTTTTCTTCTGTATCAGCATCATCAACAGGAGTACCTTCTGTTATAAGTAGCTCTAAAATTGAAAGGGGAAATGGCTATTTTATTTTATGCTATAGAATAAGAATTGTCTCTCTTCAGTTTCAATATTCATCGAGTGTTTCACTAAATATATGAGTCACAGTGCCTGGAATATGTGGCTCTCCTAAAGACAATTAACACAGAGAAAAAAATTTCAAAATCCTAATTAGAGCTGTCAGACCCTTCAATTATAAAATGAACAATCTCCAGTCTACTCTCCACTACTTCCATGGCCATACAACTGCTACCAGAACAATATTTACTAAAGGAAAATTTTTAAAACCAGAGATATATAGACAGGGTCACATTCAACAAACATGGATTTAGTGCTGGTGAAACTTTGTGTTAAAAATTTTAGGAAAGCTGAAAGAGAGGGAGTCTTGGTTTGCAGATTTACAGGTGGAATGAGCCAAGGCTTAACACAGCATCTGGCACCTGGCAGAGATACTCAACAACTATTTATTGAGTGGACAGATGACAGCTATTTAAAAAGAACACAGTAATACCAAGAGAGACTAAAGAGAATTGGGTACAGACCTGCATTGAGGCTCTGTGAATGAGGTAGAATTCCAGTTAGACCTGAGAGTTTGTAGGGGTGGAATTTCAGTATGAGTTACATGAGCCTGGAATATGTTTGATTAAACAGCTAGGAGTCCAACATGCAGTTATTAAGAAGTTGGACCAGTTGGGCTGGGGATGTGGCTCAAGCGGTAATGCACTCGTCTGGCCGTGCGGCCAGGGTTCGATCCTCAGCACCACATACAAAAAAAAAAAAAAAAGATGTTGTGTCCGCCGATTCCATTCACCACTATTTTTTTAAGCTTTTGCGTACTTTTTAAAATTTTTTTTTTAGTTTTTGATGGACCTTTATTTTATTTATTTGTATGCAGTGCTGAGAATCAAACCCAGTGCCTCACATGTTAGACAAGCACTCTACTACTGAGCTACAACCCCAGGCCCTCCATTCACTATTGGTCTATGAATTTGACTGCTGGTGAAGTCTGCCCATTGGCTCAGCATCTCAGCACCTGAGACACATTAAATGACATTTGGGAAGATTTTACCTATAAAGGTGATTGACATCATTTTGTGGTGGAACCTAAAAGGCCAGGGAAATAATTCATGCTTAATTTTGTAAGCCAAGTTTTCCCTAATCTTGAAAGTTTTGGAGCATGAAAATAACAAATCTTAATGATGCGTTATTCATTTTCAGAACCTTATGGAGTTAAACACAGTTCATAAGTCAGTAGTGTTCATATATGGATGCAATGTCTTCTGGAAAATGGGAGAACTGATATGTTATTCCTTCCCAAATTAACTGAATCCCGCACTGCTATGAGTTCTCCTACACTCTGTGTGCAGATGTGGGGGGTCAGGATCAGTGCTGCTAAGCCCTGCACTGGTGCAGGATAATGCTATAGCTATGCTTACAGACCAGAACCTTTAAAAACACAAAATACAGTAATTATGGCTTCATAGCACCATACTGGATGGATAAAATAAAACAATTAGTCATCATCTAATTTACTGATAAAATGAGAGTGAGCAACACAAAAGTAGAATGCTGTTGATGCCATTATTGGGGATTTTTTTAAAAAATTGTTTCTCATCTCCCACTGGATACTGTGCACTATGATGAAGTATTCATAAGTGTCAGTCTAAAATGGATTGCAGTTCTGTACTGTTTTCTGTAAGTATATAGTATAAAGATCTGGACCATTGACTGCATTTGAAAAAGTTTAATTACCATATCCAGGAAGCAAGTCAAAACAGGACTTGAGGTATATTACATTCCATTTAGAAGAAAAGGGAAAAAACACAGAATTTATGAGACTATGAACAGTGATTCTCAAGCTAACTTGTACCAGGCCAGACTTTCCTGGAAGGCCTGCTAAACACAGAATGTGGGTCCCACCCCCAGAGTTTCTGGTGCTGTTGCTCTGGTTGAAAATTAGTTTTAGAGCATAAGGCCTTTGAAGAAAAATATTTTAGTTGTAAATGGTTTACACAAGCTAGTCATAGCTAAACATTTGCTTTTAGGTGAGTTACAGTCTCTGGCCTATTTTTGATTTCTAGTCATCTTTATTCTTTATTTTCTCTCACTTAAGAGATTTTTTTTTTGAACTCACATGTACCTATATCACTCTCTGCTCTATTTTGTACCTTTGGCAACAAATATCCTTGAAAGCCTTCATTATGATAATGCCTCTACTTTGTAGAGAAAAATTGACAAGCTTTACCTGGGTCTACTTTCTCAGTATTTGGGATCTGAGACACTTCTAAGACACCCATGTCCTCAGTCACAGGTTGACTCAAGAGGCTGGGCTCTTCAGGATGGTTCATATTTAAATGATGACTCAGGAGGCGAGGCTCTTCATGAAGATTTCTATTAAGATTATTTGTGTTCTCTTTAGGAAAATCATCTTCATGGGGTGGCTGCATCTCTACAGGGGAGAAGAATGCATTGAGCCAGCTGTATGACACTATCTACCCCCACTTAAGCCCAATGATCAGCACTCCCCCTCAGCACACAGCTCCAGAAACCTCAACACTGCCCTCCATGTCCTGGCATGCGCCCATGAGAACAACTGGGCAAGGATATGGGAGGGTTAATTGTTTTCATCCCATTTAAAGGATGACTAAACTATACAGTCAAATTTATAAAGAAGCCTTTAATCCAAAGTATTTTATAAACAAATACATTTATGATAGAGGCTTCAATAACTTACCTTCCCTTGGCAAACCAACATACACCCACATGAATAAATGTGCAGAAGAGAATTCTGGTCCAGAACAAAAATGTGAAATGTCTATTCTGCTCAGAAATAACAGGAACTCTTTCATCTACAAGTGTGCTGGTCTCACCGAGCCAGTATAGAGAAGGGAATTCCGTAAGTCTAGCTTGCTAATGTGCCTTTCAAATATGTTCAAAGTAACCTAGGAGCCAAATGGTGAACCTATCTCCTTCCTGAGCTCAGGACATAGACCAATAGGATCCAGAGCAAAGATTATCTCTTTACAGCTTCATATTCTACCCTGAACATTCACTTGTACTTTGCATTCTTATCCAAAATATATCTGCTTTGATTAAATGTACAACTGTTTTCTTCCCCCAAATTATCAGGTAAAAATAGCATTCTTGGGAAGTAAATTTTTCCAATGGCTTTATGTCCTTCTGAAATTCTTATCATATACTCTCAGTTGAAATATTTCATTTTGAAAAACAATAGATAGAGATGATCAAATATGAAACCAGGAAACAGAAAGCTTTCATCAGGATATTGGCTCATTGTCAGTTTGACGAATATTTAATTGAAAGGCTTCTATGTGTCAAGCACTACATTATAAGGCTTGTCATCCTGGTTCCATCCTTGATTAATATGCATGCAAGGACCTTAGAACCCAGTGGAGTAAAACCAGAATAAGTGACCTCTCCCCCAAGAGACTGGAAATAGCATGGTATCCACAAAAAATAAATGCTGGGGAGGGGAATTCAGGCAAGCTATCCATTAAAAGTTATTCTAGGGCTAGGGTTGAGTGACAGAGCACTTGCCTAGTGCAGGTGAGGCACTGGGTTCGATCCTCAGCACCACATAAAAAGAGATTAAATTCTAAAAAAAAAAAAGTTATGCTAGTCACTCCACACCCACATGATCTAGTACAGATATTTTATGATTAAGAAATTATGTTTAATAAAGCCCTTTTATAATTTTAACATAAAATCTGTACTGTTAACAGGTCTACTTTTGTGCATTAGTTTCTCATTTATATCTTTCTCTTTAGCTTTTTATAAAATTTCTCTTTGAACATGCTAACCAATCCCAACTGTCCTAAAGGAAAAAAAGAATAAGCAATGTCCTTTCATGCTCTAGCCCCAAAGAATGAATAAAGGAACATATGGGGCTCCTGAGTCAGCCTTCTTTCTCCTTTAGGCACATGGAAACTGAACAGAACTTTACAATAAATCACAAAAACACCTGGATGGAACAACTCCTTTTCTCCAGCTCAAGCCGCAGGCAGTTATTTACCTTCAGCTTTAGCCCAGATTTCCTCTAGAGGAGGCGCTGTTATCAATGAAGCAGTCTCCTCCACTGTGGAGTGCTTGTACCTCACAAAATAGATCAAGTATTGGATATCATCCAGCACGGCAGCCTCTTCAAATATGTTACTTTCCTTTATTCCTATGTCTCTAATATCATTCACACGATTATCAAGCATTTGCTCTGCTACGCTCAAAATGTGTGACTCAGAGGCACGGAAGACCTTATCTAGAACTTTTTCCACATTATAGGGCAGGCTCTCCTGCTGTGCCGACTTCAGCTTTAATGACATTTCCTGCAACATGGCTTCCAGTTCTTGGCCATCAAAGTACTTCAGGAAGCGTTGCAAGGACTTTTGTTCTGTAAAGAAGCTGCGGATTATGGGCAAGTCTTCCTCCTGATCGCTAAGCTCTGGCTTTAGGGCTATATGTGGACTCTGTGGAAGTATATCATCTTCAAGGTCTGCAGAAGCAGGACCCTGGCTTTCTGTGTCTGTGATATGCCCTATGTCCTCAAGGTCCTCTTTTGAGATTTCTTTTCCAGTAGCCTTTTCTGTAGACCCTGAAGTGTTCAGATGTTCCTTAGGGTTGTCTTTTTCAAGATCGTCAGAATCTTTATCCTGAAATACCTCACTTATCCCTGAAGTCTGAGTGTTTTCCTCATCACTTCCATCAAAGAGTCCCTGGGCTTCCTCATCTGCCAGAGGACTTTCCTCCTTTCCCATTTCCATATCACCTCGTTCCTTGTCCATCATGTCTACCCTTTTGGCTGTGGTTTCACTTTTCTTAAAAATCTCCCAAACTATACTCGTTTCTTGTTTGTTTTCTTTGGTTTCTAGATCAGGATTGATAGTCTCTAAAATTGCTTTCTCAAGAACGTGCTGGTTAACATTCTGAATCCCAGAATGTTTTTCTTTTGACTGTTTTGCACTTACAGCATTTTCATCCTCCAGTAGCTCTTCAGGGGGATAATGATCCTCCTCTACTGCTGCTGGCCTTTCGGTATGGAGACCCGGTACTTCTACCTCGTCAGTTTGCTCTGTTTTTTTAATTTCCTGTGTCCCCTGTGTTGCCTTATGCTGAGTCAATTCTTCAGCCGAGGACTGCTCTTTACCCTCGTCCTTGGAAAGCCCTATCTTCTCATTTACATGACTAACTGTAACAATCTCATCTCTTTCTTGTTGAAAAGAAAGATTTTTTCTGGGACTGGGCACCTCTTCTTCCAGTTCTCTTAACAAACCAATTCCATCTGGAGAGAAGAATCCAGATTGATTTTCAGTTTTCAGAACTAGTCCCTCTTTAATTTCCTGAGGTTGATGCTCCACTGAGTCTATGTGCAGGGTTGGTGTACTTACTGAACCTGGCTCCTCCATTCCATCTTTGGATGCATCATTTTGATTATCTCCCAGGAATGTTGCAATACCCAAGGATTCTGGTGGTTTACTCTGTTCTTGGGTCATCAGACTCCCTACAGCTTTATGTAGAGATTTATTCTCTAAGCTATCTTCCAAAATCTTCTCTCCAGGTGAAGAGAGTTCTTCATTCACTTCTTTTGAGATATGGATAACTGCTTCTTTTAGGTCATTCTCGTTGTTTTCAAAGGCTGATTTTAATGTGTCCTTGCCCTTTTCAACAGCTGGCAATGAGCTGAGCTTATTGCTTTGGGGAGAAGTATATGCAATCATCCCTTCTATCTTCTCATCCTCTAATTCTGAAACATCTTGCATCAGGTGCTTCTTAGGCTCCTGAACATCTGTCTCTTTTCCTTTAATATGAAGTTCGATGTCCACTTTTGGCTCTTCATCATTATCTGTCTTAGAGGTTTCCACAAAAAGACCATATTTTGCACTTTCAGGATAAATATAATCTGTTGCTGCTTGTGGTTTCTTCTGTTTTCTGTCTGGAACTAAAGCTTCCTCATCTTCTTTTTCTTCTTCTGAATAAGAATTCCGCAAATCCATCATATCTGTTTTCTCATCACCACCTGTGCCAATATATAAAGTATCCTCCAAGGTTGTCAGTATATTTTTATCATCCTTGATGCCTGGGGGCAGAGTTACCTCAACCTTATCTTCTTCATTTGAATTTTGCTCTTCACCTATTGAATATTTCTCCACTCGAAACTCCACTGAGAATTTCATGCCTTCTTCACTTATAAAGGTTAGTAATGGGAGCTCCCCAAAGCTTTCCTCATTCTCCTCTTCTTCCTTATCAAATGCATAATAATCAGCATCCAATTCCTCATCATCAAAATCTTCGTCTAATGAAGTCACCAGTCTGGTCGTCTCATAATCAGACACAAGTGCATCAGCAGTATAGCCAAATTTGGTTTTCAAGTCTAATGTCATTTCTTTTTTCAAAAGTGTATAAGCATTAGTCTTCTGTTCGTTTGAGACCTGAGAACTGTTGCTGGTTTTGTTGTTTTCACTTTCTTGCACTTTCAATTCATCTTGTAGTATTTCTTCAAAGGGTTCAAATGAAGTTTGTTCACCTTGAGCATTATCTGTTTGACTATCTGCATGAGGATGGTTCTTCTGAGCCAGAAATTGTTCCTCAAGATCCATAGTGTTTTCTGAGAATGCACTTTCAATTTGCTCTGAGTTTGCTACTACTGGTTTAGGTTCAGGTTCAACATCCTGGGAGACTTCAGGAAATTGTTCCACTTTTTCTATAGCTTTCTCAGAATCTTCATCTGCAGAATCATACAATTCCAAAAATCCTAGAAGTTCTTCTACACTATAATTATCAAAATCATGTCTTCCACCATCAAAACAGACAAAATCTGTCTCCTTTAAGGAAAAGGAAAACATTAGTGTGTCAATAACAAAGTGTCACAAAAGCAAACTCATCCATGCTCCCAAATTCAGGATTGGTTCTAAAGAATCTTTGGGGTCAACCAGATTACCCTCCTCCAACCCCCATTGGCTAACTCCTTCTATGGCTGAGTAAATCTGTCTTTTTCTAGACTACAGTGTTAGAAAGTCTATTCTTTCTTTCTTTCTTTTTTTAACATGGGTCATATTCTTTAAAAAGCATAATGAGTAAAAATGGTGACAATTTGGTCTCCAACAGCCTGACTCTTGGGTCTCTCTCAATTTGCTCTGAGCATAAGTAGGGAAAGGCAAGGTATCACTTGTAGGATCCTCAAGCTCTAAAATCTACACCTATGTTTCAGGAATTTAATTCTTAATCATTTGCTCAGGAGAAGCTGGAAGATCCTGCAGCATTGAGAAAGATGAATCAGTTTTAAAGTATCTTACTGAGATACAAGTACATTTGATGGAATAAAGAATGATATTAAGGAGGCTCCTCACATTATTATTACCACAAGAACAAACTGAAAACAAGATTCAACAAGTTATACACCTTCCTCTTCATCAGGGTTTCACAGTCACTAAGACCTCTCTCAGGACTATCTATATATTTATTTAGTCTTCCTTCTTGCCACTAGTAAGCAAATTGACATATAAATGGAGCCATAGTATGAATGGAATTTTTTTTAAAAATTTCCATCTCCTAATTAAATCTTCATAATATTCTGTGGGGGTTCTGGGGGTCGGGGAGGCAGTTCAATGTAGTAGGGATGAGTGATTTCCTCTCCCCATCACATGCATTTCTAAGCCATGAGGGATGCATGTAATGGGAAACATAATGAAAAGGCAGAGTTCAAAACAAATGAGTTCTCTGTAATCAGTGAACTGCTGTCACAGTTTAAATCCCAAGAACTAACTCTCTTTACCAACAATGAAGTCCGACAAGCAACAGAAGTGATTTTATGGCCCCTGAGATTATGAAGAAATTTTAGGAACAGCAACAACAAACAGGATGATTTTATCCATTCACCCCATCTAATCTAAGAACTATCGTAGCCTAGCAGCTTGCATATTCTACAGCCACTACAAAGAGCTGCCCAAAGATGTTTCAATGTTGGTGGGCATCAATTACTACACAATTTAAAACTCTAGAAAATAATCAGCTGAAGTGAGAATTCTAGAACACGAAATCCTTTCAGTCACAAAATCAATTTAAGTCAGAGCACAATACAGGAATGCTGTATAAAGGAAGCAGTTGGGGCCTTAAAAGATCTGAGACTGAACATCACCTGAAACGCTCAGGTCCCCTTTTCCAAATCTATAACATGACTACGATCCCATATATGACTAAGAATAAGAAAACCTTTGTAAGTACGTATTTCTAGCCTAGTATAAAAGTTAGAGTTTATTAATTTAACCTAAATATACTTAAAATGTCTAATAACTATCCAATGAGTAGTTTTCAAGTTGGAATACCTCCTTTTGCCTGTAAAATGAAATTATTTACCTCTTAAATTTAATAGCCAAGTACAAATATATTACATTATTTATTTTTCACATATAAAACAGAAGAGAAAAGCCCTATAGTTGAGTAAACAGCCTTCTATAAGAATATCTGTTTCAATATATTAGAAAACTCTCAGATTATAATATAATCACCCTTGAATGCCTTTCAAACTTTTTTTTATAGGTAGTCTGATTTCAAATGAAAATCTGATACACAAATGTTATAAACACATTATAAAACTTTCAGAAGCCATTAACTGAATATAATGGGTGGATTTATAAGCCAGTTTACAATTGAGAACAAAAAAGAAATCCATAACTTACAACTGTTGAAATTTGTAGCTCTTCTTTAGTATATTCACGAACTACCTTGATGAAATCTTTCGGAAAATATCGAAAAATATGGCCGACCTATAGTGCAAAGGAGACAAATATAAAATAAATTCTGTACAAGGAATATAAATAAGAGATTCTCAGAAGTGGCAGGAAATATACACATAATAGATAGGTATATGGTATAACCAAGAAAGAAAGTTGCTATAACAATTACACTGAGATTATTATTCCAAATAAAAATTAAGTACAGAACTGTTAAAACAACATTTCCAACCACTGAAGTTTTCTTTTTTACATTTAGCTTAATTCTCAAGACAGATCATATAAAGTTAAGACTTCTGAAGTAAATAAAAGATCTGCATAGGAGATTATTGTATATTATATGGTTAAAACTATATAAATCAAAGCTGGTTATAAATGCAATTCCAAATAACCTCTAGCAAGAATTTACCTGTACATTTTGTAGCATTGCTCATAAACCAATATTTATGTCTTTCTTAACCAATACACAACAGTCATGAAAATTAATAAGTAAAAACAATACAAAATCTCTAAAATGTATTACCACTATAGCAAATGTATTGATAGTATATGCTTTCCTAGCTTTTTCCAAATCTACTTTTATAAGTACTTGGGGAGAAAATAATATTCAATATAATGCATACTAAACCACATATCAAGCTTCAGTTTCACCCAAAATAAATCCTCTGCAGAAAAGAACCCCATTTATTTTCAGCACCAACAGCTAAATTATATGAAGTTACATAAAGTGTACAAAAGGTATATAAAGTTCCCCTTGAGAAAGACACTCTTATTACTAACTACTGACTAAAAGGAACAGAAGATTCTTGCCAATAATTAAAGGAAACTGATAGGCAAATCAAACGCCCAAAAAAGAAAATTAAAAAAGGCATCTTATCACTAACTCTAAAATATCCCCATTCATGAATGTTCTTGTTATATCTAGAAACCATCTGAGAGCCAGTATTAGTGGTAGAATACTGCCATGAAGATTAGATAAGACAAGACGGAGCAATTAAAAGCTTCATCACTGGCAGATAAAGTCTGAGACTCTAGAAAATCAACAACATTGCAGAATGAAAACTAAAAACTCAAAAGGAGAATCATTTTGAAAACTAAAGAGTTTTTAATTTCCTAAGTATAACATTCATGACATGAGAGGCGTGTCTGAGGGGAAATACACTTTTCCCTTCTGATGAAAATTCTATTAAGGTTAAATTTGGAAAAGGAAAAAAAAAACAGAGATGTATGGAGAAAGGAAACACATTTATCTCTTCTTAATCTGTGTCAATTGAGACCATAGATTATATAAAGCTCCATAATTACACACTGGGTGGTATCCCATTTCTTGTGATATGAAAAAAAAAATGATGCAGAATCATGGAGGCTCATGACTGGAAATAATTTTTATACCTAATTTTGCTTCCATACATCATCCCTGCCGAGGTGCTGCTGATTTGATTTGTGGGTGGGGAGCAAAGAACTGCCACAAGAGAACAAATTCTGCATAAGCTACTATCAGAACAAATGTACTTAAGTGCCACTGCCCTGAAAGGAAATGTTCAAAAGGAAGATGGATTAGACAGGGGTCCTTTCCTAACGGAGTTTTTCACTTTATAGGGAGCTAAGATAAAACACAACCTGACTGAAGGCAAAGAAGACAAATGAATGCCACAGGAGCAATGCAAAGAAAGTGCCACCCAAACACTCATCATTCGGCAAAGATCCTTTCTGGTCAGGTGCTGAAAGCAGGGCTCCTCAGGAAGACAGGATGAGTGCTGCCACCCAGAATGGCAAGAGTCCTAGGGATGAACATAGTTAACAGGCTACAATGTGAAAGGAGAAAATGTAAATCAAGCCCATTTATCCAAAAGTTCAAAGAAGGGGAGAAAGACGACTACTATATGAAAAATGCCACTTAGGTACATGGAAAAACAGTTCCAAGTTTAAAGATTACGAATCCTATTTGGTATACTTGAAAGAAACAATAGATGGTTCTTTATATGGAGTACTGCAACTGGGACTCTGTCTAAATATAAAGTTTGTACCTAAAGGCACCAAGTTTCAAGATCATTCCCTAAGAATCAGAAATGGCAACAAAATGAAACTAGTTTTCCCATAGGGATTACTCTTATTTTCTGCTGTGTGGTATTTTATTTAGGGTGAGAACTTTCAGGGATGTAACCGGGAATGTCTCTAAACTGGAACATTCCTACAGTCATCAAAGACCCTTGCTACTATTTTAAGTAAACAATCCACATATCACATTTAAATGAAAAGGACAATACTCATAAGTCTTTCAATGAGGTCACTCCTAGTGAATCTCCCCATTTAAAATATCAAAGCATGATATAAACAATGTCATGTCTTTCATCAGAAGATCCATACAACTGGCTAGAAGTAGAACCCCTGGGGGAACCTTCAGGCATAGATTATAGGAAAAGCAGGAAATGGATGACCCAGAAGTTGCAAAAAAGAAAAAAAAAGCACATAATGAACATAATATTCTGCTTTTTTAGAGTAAAAACAGCACAAATGATTAGGTAAAATACACAAAAAATCAACTTTAAATATGCATGCCTGAGTTACTATCTCAGACTTAATTTACAGGATTAACTCTAATGTCCTTGAATCCTTCCTTTTTGAAGCAACAAAGCTAAGAATTGTCAGGTTTTCACCATGACAACCTTTATGATGTGTAGAGCCTTCTGAAACTTGATGTGAGGGGTAGCAACCACAACCAGTTCAGTTCTGTTTCAGAAAGTCTACTGACTTTCTATGCTGTGCCAGGCCTAAGGCATGTTAGGAGCACAGGGCCTGGCAGAGAGGTTAGGTTAACTCTACAAAGACGCCAAGAAATCAGTCATTTAAATCTACACTGCTGAAAAACCCATCAAAAGTAAGAATATAACACCTGTCAAACTTTTACTTACACTTCTGGCCCAAAGTTCTGGTGATACCTCTGCCAGTTTATAGTAGACATATACAGGGTCACCTTTTTTAAAATTCACAAAACGACAATCTGGGCCTCTGAAATCTTCAAGAGCTTCACCTCGGTACATTAACACTGTATATGAACATTGAAAAAAGGAAAACAAACATTAGAATTTGATTTTTCACAATCCACATTGACCCATCAGGAAATATGAATCCCACTATGAACAAAAATCAAGTTTTTCCAGTACTGGAATCACTTTTAATTCACCTGCTCAAAGTATCTAAAATTCTTCGAGATTTTTATTGCTATAAAATACAATATTCCCTGCAATTAGACAAGGGAAAAGGAAGCTTCTCTATTTTTCTCTGTGCTGAGAAATAAAAAGCAATGTGGCTACCACCAATCATGGCTGGTTTCAGTGAAACTCTTGGTTCTTGCAGGCCTCAATTTTTTTCTGATTCATAATCATAAAAAGCTTCATTTTGCAAATATGTAAATCCAAGTGTAGACACGGACAGGCTTAAGTATGGCTTCATGCAGAGGTAATAGGGAGGGAAGAGGGAAGAATATCCAGGAACCCCCAAGGGGTTAATTAACTTGAACTAACCGCTAAAAGACATTACCTTTAAGTGGCTGCAAGTGCTACCATGCAGCCATAAACACTGTCAATTTCATTTGCAGCAGAGTTGCTGTCTCTGTGTTCAGGATCTGGGTAAATTACCAGGAAATGTATTTTCTCTGAGCAAATATTGTTGACTATATCCAACATTAAGATTGTTTCAAAACATCCTCATTCGTATTTTTTTTTAATAAACAAAATCAAAAGTGGGTATCCTATCTGACAAGGAACAAGTTTAACCATGAGAAAAGGTCAGGCAATACCTTCATGCTTAAAATGCAGGACTAGAATCACAATTGATCTAGAAACTGGTAGAAGCAACATTTTTCTTTTGGTTGACCAAATACACAGTTTCTGATTTAAGATGAAATGGACAATAGATGTATGTACAAAGCACAAAGAAGAAATGGAAATAACACTTTTTCTAAAGGCCAATTAGCAGTAAAATACACAAGAATGTGTGTTTTATAAAAATATATGTCTGAGGAACAAACACAGATTTGGAGAGGGTAACTTGTTATTTTGAAGCTAAAATAGGACTATTTTCAAAACTGTCAGCATCCTAATTCATATATAATTAAGAGGCCAACTTGAAGGTGAGAGACACTTTAAGGTGGGGAATTCTCATCACAAGTGGAAATGGCAATGTTTCTCTTGTTCCCCCTTAGGTCATAGAGGATTTACAAATCAGTAATATATTAGGTGACAACATAATGCATACTATGGAGCACCTATTTAGTTATTTTTTTTTTGGAGCACTTATTTGGAAGGCACACAAGGACACCTGACATACACACCTCACTACTTCCTACAACACAACAGACCCACCTGTTGTGTTTGGTCACATCTGTTTGGACACAGGCCATTTCTCAAGTTATGTTACCCCACTGAACCTTACCAACACCATGTCTTAGTACCGAGGAAGCATCAGTGATGAGATTGTCCAGGTAGCCCACGTAGGATAGCGCTTGATAGCCAAGAATAGCAAACATTCTACCATGCTGGAAGCCTGATTTTGTTCACCCAAAACTGAAAGGAAATATCATGGCAGCTGCTTTGCTTTTCTGAGTGTTTATTTACTCCAGCCTTAGGGTTACCTCTAGGAACTGCTTAACATATATTGGAGACATCTTTTTTCTTTATTGGAGTGGAACAAACAATTCAAATTATAAAATTTGTTTTTGGTCACACCAATTTAGGCATAAAGAGCTCAATGGTAAACTTCTTGACCTTTTTAGCATGAATATTTTAAAATATGTACTGCTTACAATTTATGGACAACACGGTCATCAAGTTACAAGGTTACTAGAAACCAAGCGGGAGGCCATAAGAAGTATTCTGGACCAGTAAATATATAGAGGAAAGAGGTTCCAACAACACTAGCGACTGAGTCTAAAACTGAATTGGCTTATAAAAATCTTGGAGTATTTATTATTGTTATTGCAACAAACCTCTTCATCTGAATCTGAATGGCTACATCCTCCCCACTGCCCACCTCCAATCCAGGACTGGGAAGAAATTCTGTCCACTTCCTGCGCACAGAAAAGGCTGCAGTTCCCAGGTGGCCAGTGCAGATCCTTGGCCTCTTTCAAAAGCAAAAGATTACTGGCCCACCTGCTACCCTACCTCAAATATGAAGGGAGGCTTCTATGCACAGAAATGACAGGATTGAAGCAGAGTCGGGGCCGAGACCTCGGAACACAATGCGTGCCTGGACTCAGTGCTCTTCCCAAGCCTAAACTCTAGTCCCTGTTAAAAGGCAAAACCAGCCCAATCCCCAGTGCAGCAAAAGGACAAAGGGGCCAGTGAGCCTTTCCCAAGGAGCCCCACCATCAACCTGCCACTGGGATTAGGGCCACCGAGCCCTGGAGAGCATCTGCCCTGATACTGCACCGGCCCAGGTCCCTGTGGCGGGGGCAGAAAAGCGCTCTGCTACAGCGTGGGGAGCCCCAGGCGCGTGGCGCGCAACCCCATCACCCACTGAGATCCTAGGCGAATCCTGGAAGGCAATAAACTGAGAGCTGTCCCTGGGGAATCCTGTTTCCCAACCCCGCCTCAGTCAGTAGAGAAAAATAAAACGCTGGCAACAAGTGGGAGTCGAAGCCCCCGCAACCCGAGCGGGCTGGCCGGGGTGCCGGCAGAGTCGGAGGGGACACACTCAGGGTCCCGAGGCTCTTGTCACTCCTGCGCCCCACCCATCGTCCTGCGACCCCCTAGCCCAGCCTGCGGGGCTGGGGACTGGGGGGGATCGGAGCCCCATGCAGCCCCGAAGAGCCACCGCGGAAACCCCAGGCCGCCCGCCCGCCTGCGCACTCACTGCTGCATTCGTCGTCTGCACAGAATTTGTGCTTCCAGAAGCACTGGCCGGTGCTCGGGTCCAGTTGGCCCAGCACTCGCCAGGTCGGACAGAGCACGAACAGCCAGAAGAGCAGCCCCGGTGCTGCAGCCATGTTGTGGTCACATCGGGGAGCCGGTGACGCTGTGGAGTAGGCTGCTGCGGGCGTCGGGGCTCAGGGGGCGGTTGGGTAGCGAGGCGCGGAGGGGCGGTGCCCGGGAAGGCCTCAGCCTTTCCCGGTTGACACGTCAGCAGGGATATATGGGGGTCGATGCACTGGCTCTACAGGGGAACGCACGGAGCCAGAGCTCCCCGTCCTTCTCTAGTGGAGACCTTCTCCTCAACTGAAGACCTTCTCCTCTAGTCGCTGCCGTGGCAACTAGGACTCTTTCTCGTCCAATCACCTGCCTTTGCTTCTGTGCCCTCAGAAGCCACCCTCTGCGTGATTCCATTTGTCACCCACCCATCCCCCGCCACTCCGCCAACTGGTCCTTTCTGGCTTTCCTCAACGTCTCATTTCTGGTCCATCCTGAACTAGCCTACTCCACTTCACCATCACTCCCATCCCCCATTCCAGGTCTGGTACCTCCTTTTCTGAACTACCAAATCCCACCCATGACTTGTGAGAGCCAGTCTATGGTTCCAAGCTCCCTCCCCTTCAAACTCCTAGAGGTTCCTTGAAGCCCCACCCCAAGATCCCTCTGATTAGGAAAGGGGAAAGTGGGAAAGTGAATGGAACTGTGAGTGAGGGTGTAAACTGGAGACTATGGCCTGCTTTTTTTAAGGCGGGGACAAGTGAGGGCAGAGAGATGGACAGTAGTCTTCGGGCTAAGATCTTGAGATTCTTATCTTTATCCATAAGGGAAGAAATCATTTAATTCAACAGCATATTTTTAACTTTCATTTTGTGCTACCATTCTTGCCAGATGCTGGACAAAGCCCTAGCATGGTGTGGGAGTGGATGAAAATCAAAAGACAAGATATCTGGTCCTGGTCCGAAAAAGTCCACAACTTAGTGGGAACCAACTGTCAAAACGGAGTGTCAGAGAAGAAAGCTATTAGCTAACATTTCTTGAACACTTTCTTTATCTCCAGTTGTTATTCTGAAGGTTTTATACATATCAATTCATTTAATCTTCATAACAATAGTACCTTACAGTAGTAGTAGGTCCTATTCCAATACTTATTTTAGAGTAAATTGAGGCAGTCACACATCCAGTGAGTAATGGAGCTAAGTTTCAAACCCAAGGAGTAGACTCCATTTCATCACAACCCATCAACTAACAAGCAAATGTTGTACTTTCTGACAAAAGGAGCAAAATCTGATTTAAATCATAATATAGCTGAATTACTGATATGTACAGTTAAGAGGGGGAAAGGCACAAGCTAGCCAGCCCAAGGAAGAGTGTCTGCAATGCTCCCATCCTTGGTGGAGCCATTCTCATTTGTCTGTGACCAAGGGCTTGTTACTATAGTCTCTGCTAAAGTTATTCATCAACCTGCAAAAATGAACCCATCAGTTGTTTCCCCAAATTAACTGAATCTTTAAAACTTAGAGAAAAGAATGTAGTCCACCATGTTCATAATGTTAAATAAAGAAAACAATGGAAAAAAGGTGTGCACAAACATTTGTCTACAGGGGCCATGAGAAGTCCCCGTTGGTCCAGTGTACTTCTGTGCTTTCTGGAGAACCAGTGGATCATAGAGAGGAACTGAGTCATTCTTCATTTCTTTTCTACCATGTATTTATTATGTTATAAAATGTATCTAGTAGGCATCTCTAACAACATGTTGAAAACTGAACTCATTTTTCTCTCAAAATCTGCTCCTTTCAGTCTTCCGTATCTCAGAAATAAGAATGACAATTTAATTCCCATTATCCAGGTGCTCAAAGCCCAAAACTTACAAACCATCTTTGATCTCTTTTCTCTCACATTCCAACTCCAGTCCATTAGACAATATTATGTCTTTATTTTTATAATTTTATTGAGATATAGTTGACCTACAGTAAATTGCAAATGTTTAAGGTGTACAATTTGATAAGTTTTGACATGAATATACCCATGAGACTATCACCAAAATCAAAAGAGTCTTTCATCCTTCTTTGTAATCCCTCCCCTCTCCTTTTATGGCTGTCTCCAAACATCTCCTGTCATTATAGATTGTTTTGCATTTTCTAGAATTTGATATAAATTATACAGCATTTTATTTATTTATTTTTCTGACTTCCTTCTTTCCAAATAAGCATTTGAAACAGGCCCAGAATCTGACCACTCCTCTGCATCTGCTAAGCCAATATACAGGCTAAACCCACATCATAAGTTACCTGAATGATTTCCATAGCCTTCTTCTGTCCTTGCTTCTGCCCTCATTTTCCCCCAATATCTATTGTCCTGATGGCAACTAGAGTGATATTTTTAAATATAAATTTGATTGTCTCTCTCTCTCTCTTCAAAATCTTCCTGTAGCTTCCCATTTCCAAATAAAAGGCAATGAATTTAGCCAGGCCTGGTTGTACTCATCTGTAATCCCAGAAGCTCAGGAGGCTGTCAGGAGGATCCTGAGTTCAATGCCAGCCTCAGAAATGTAGTGATTCCCTAAGCAACTCAGTGAGACCCTATCTCTAAATAAAATATTTTAAAAAAGACTGTGGGTGTTGCTCAGTGTTTAAGTGCCTCTGGGGGTTCAATCTCTGGTATCAGGAAAAAAAAAAGGAAAAAAAATCCATGACCTTATTATGGACTGCCCTGCCTTATTATGGACTGCTCTTAATCAATGTGACTCCCCTCATCCTTTTCTCCCCATTTCCTAACATTCTTCTCTTGCTGTTAGTTCCATTTAAATACACCAAGCCCACCCCTGCTTCAGAGCATTTACACTTGCAACTTTGCCTCAACCTTAACTCCCCAAATCATCTGACTAGCTAACTACCCCCTCACTTTATCATGTCTTTGTAACAGTGGCATTTCATGTGATAAAGGCCTTCCCTGGCCACCCTACACAAAATAGAGCCTCTTGCCATGACTACCAAGCCCATCACCCTGCCTTTCTTTCTCTTCAGACTTGCCTTACCACTTTAGACTTCTCTTACTACTTGCCTTACATTTGTTTATCTACTTGACTGCTCCAACCCAACCTCAAACACAATTTCCAACACGAGCAGGAAATTAGTTGTTTTGTTCACTACTGTTACATCAGTGACTAGGGAAATGCCTAGAATGTATGAGAGAGTTAACAAATGATTTGTTGGATAAACTCATGGTTCCAATGATATTATAAATATACTACACTATTAACCTAAACACATATATTAACTATTAAGCCCCCATATATAAATAGTACTGAGAGGACATAAGCTATGGGAACAAGGCATTTAAGGTCCACCTCTCAGCAGCATGCATCCTCAACTCCAGGAATGTACCCCTGAATGTTTGTGTTGAATAAAAACATAGTTGTTGTGGAGGGTAGTTGTTTGGTTACATGATACTGGAATATTTAAGCAGTTCTTTAAAAACTAGTTTTAAATTTTTCTTATTTTTCTTATTATAGAATATGGTATGTTGTAGAATTTTTCTTATTATAAAATAGAGATTAATGATAATTCATTGGTGGAAAAATCGGAATAGCAAAATGATCTAATTGCATATTACCTTCTTGATATTTACTTTGACTCATAATCAGATATAATTTTATATGCATAGTTAGTGCTTCCAGTTACTGAATAACTAGCTGCTTAGTTTGTAGAGTTTTCAATATTTTGATTTATCAGTATCATTTTTTAAACTTATTGCTTTAAAGACATATTAACTAGTCTGGTGGATAATGAGAAGAAAATTTCTCAACTGGCCACAATAAGGTAGTGGGAGTTCTTTCTACCAGGATACATACAATTAGTGGATGAATCAGCATTCACTTTTACTCATAGCATTTAAATATGTGGCATTGATATTTAATATAAGGTTATGTTAAAAACCTTCAGAAAAGTAACAGGATAGAATGTGGTGGTGATTCTTGGCATGGAGATAAATAATCTCAAGTGCATTATTCTTTAATACCTTAAAGGGAATTCTTACGGGGTAAGGGTTGAGTAATTGTTAAAGGTAAATGTATCCAGTTTGGGTGGAGGGGACATAAAATTGTAAGTATAAAGGGTTCCTAATGTCAGAGTACAATCTAAATGAGACAAGAAAAACATATCTGAAACAATTAATTGGCCGCATAATAACATATACCATTGGAAACTTGTGAAGGCACTTGCCTAGGAGCATTCAGAAGGCCTAACACTGCCGTTACCAGGAAGAACCTCATCTATTGTAAATGATGTGCCAGAGAATAGTGTTAAACATTATGGAGGACTAAATCTCTCCAAGAGGGGCAACAGATTTATCCTCGCATATGAAACATTGGAAAAAAGTGGACAAAATACAAACAACAACAGTTCTCAGATATTAGATAATAAGCAGCATAAGAGTGACCTCTAAGATAAAGTTAAGCATGAGAGATGAGTGCTAGGATTATCCCAATTTACTCCCTGGAAAGAATTTTTCAGGCCACATTCAGAGAAGGGAAACTCAAATAGAAAATCTCCTGAGTTGAAGAGATGGATTTTAAAGTCTGAAGAGACTGATGCAGCTAGAAGTCACAGATCAGAGTAAAGGAGAGAGTAGAGAACTGCAGAGGGAGAGAGAGTGTGTACATGTACTAGCTCTCTAGACATCTATGGAGAGTTCCCCTGAAGTCTGTGGCTAAGCAACAATGGGCACACATGTAAGGCCAGAGAAAGAATCTTCAGAAAGGAACAGGATAGAAGGTGGTGGTGATTGTTGGCATGGAGATCAATTTTTGTAATCACCAGCTGGAATGAAAAATCTATAATAAAAGGGCATCAAGTAACACAGTCAGTAAAAGGCAAAAATTAGCCCAAAATTGAAGGTAATTCCTGTCTAGCAGAATCTTAAAAAGATAAAAATGTTTCCAAGATAGTTCAGAAAAAAGCTGTACACAGCTCAAGAATATTTAAAAGAATACAAAATATGTTTCCAAGATAGTTCAGTAAAAAGCTGTACACAGCTCAAGAATATTTAAAAGAATACAAAATATCCAATACTCAACAAGGTAAATTCACAATGTTTGGAATCCAATAAAAATGTATGAGGCATGCAAAGAGGTAGGAAAATATAACCCATGTTGAAAAGAAAATTAATAGAAATGATCATTAATTACATTGTGATAGAGTTATTATACAAGGACATTAATACAGTTGTATACCATATGTTCAAGATGCTATGGAAAAGCATAAGCATGTAAAGGAGAAAAAAGAAGATATAAAAGTGATCTAATTCAAACTCAGATAAAACAATGGCTAAGGTGAAAATTACACTGAATGAGATTAACAGCAAATTCTACATTGAAGAAGTCAATATCAGCAAACTGAATATGCAGTGATAAAGACTCTCCAAAATGAAACACGGAGAAAGAGACTGAACTGAACAGAGCATCAGTATGCACAGCTTCAACCAGTCCAATATATGTGTTATGGTAGTTCCTAAAAGAGGTGAGAAAAACACATTTGAAGAAATAATAAATAAAAATGTTCCATATCTGATGAACACTCAGATTCACAAAGCTCAATGAACAAGAAAAATGATAAAGATGACACAAATATACACTAAATGCTTAAAACCAGTGCTAAGAAAAAATTGAAAAGCATCTACAGAAAACAGATACCATTATGTACAAAGGAGTGAGAGTAAAATCTCAAAATTCATTCATGAACCATGCAAACCAGAAAACAGTACATCAATATTTTCAAGTGCTGAAAGAAAAAAACACTGACATCCTAGAATTGCATTCCAAATGAAAATATATTTCAAAATGATGTAGTCTTTAATGCAAAAGAATTAAGTTGAACCCTACCCCACATAAAAATTACCTCAAAATGGACCACAAACATAAATGTAAGAACTCAAAATGGACAACACATATATATGTAAGAACCAAAACCAAATGTAAGAAAGCATAAGTAAATCTTGGAGTAGACAATGACTTCGTAGTTAAGACACCAAAGGCCCAAGCAACAAAAGAAAAAATAATAAAGTAATAAACTTCATCAAATTTAAAACTTTTAAAGGCTACCATCGAAGAAAGTGAAAATACAATCATAGAAGAAAATATTTACAATTCATGTAGTTAGAATATAACTACCTAGAATATATAAGCAATTCTTATTGTTCAATATGAAAAGACAAATGGCAAGAAATTAGAATAGACATTTCTCCCAAGAAAATAAGCAAAAGCCAATAAGCAAATGAAAGGATACCCAGCACCATTAGGGAAATGTACAACCTCAGTGAGATACTACTTCACATCTATTAAGATGGTTATAATCAAAAAGGTAATAATAAGTTGGCAAGGATGTGGATCAATGGGAGCCCTCACACACTACTGGTAGGGATAGACTACAGACCTAAATGTAGCAGCTAAACCTCTACAACTTCTGGAAGAAAATATAAAAAGCTGCTTGGCAGAGACTCTCTCAGCCTCATGCTCTCTCTTTTTTCTCTCTCTCCTCTCAGAAATAGATCAGACTTAAAAACTTTGTCTCATGCTGGGCGTGGTGGTACATACCTGTAATACCAGTGGCTCAAGAGGCTGAGGCAGGGGGATTGCAAATTCAAAGCCAGCCTCAGCAAAAGTGAGGCACTAAGCAACTCAGTGAGACCCTGTCTCTAAATAAAATAGAAAATAGGACTGGGGATGTGGCTCAGTGGTGGTATGCCCCTGAGTTCAATCCCCAGTACTAAAAACAACAACAACAACAAACTGTCTATTCTATATTCATTGTTATGGAAATGCAAAGGTAAGCTGACAGACTAGGACAAAGTATTGGCAAAACATATATCTCTCAAGAGAATGATATCTAGGATACACAAATGATTCTTGCAACTTACTAATAAGAAAAATGACCCAATTTGAAAGGATGGGCAGAAGATTTTTTTCTTCACCAAAGTAGATACAAATATGGTGAATGTGCACATGAAAGGATATCCAACATAATTTGAAATGTAAATCAAAACTGCAGTGTTATTACACATACAGTAGGATGGACAAAATTTAAGACTGATCATAACAAATGTTGACAAAGATGAAGACAATGGTATCTCTCTTAGAACTGCAGACTATAACATGTAGTACAAACAATGGCACAAACTGTTAGAAAACTGTTTGGCAGTTGCTTTAAAAATTAAATCACATCTGTCGAGATATTTACTCCAGAGAAATAAAAGCATACATCCACACTGAGACTTGTGCACAACTATTCATGGTGGTTTTATTTGTAATAGTCAAAAAATCCCCAATGTTGGACTGTGGGAACATGTCATGCCTCAGAACCCTTATACTCATATTAACCATATAGTAGACATTTGATTACTAACTATTCCATGGATGTAGAGATTGATTTTTTTTTTACTGTTAATAGAACTTCTCTTTTATTAAATATAACAGCCAAAAGAAAATCACATATAGCACAATGAATTATCACAATGTAAACATATCCACTAAACCCTAACCCAGGTCAAGAAATTGGACATCAAATGCACCTTCATGAGCCCTCTCTCATTGCTCCCCTAATTATTCCCTCCACTCCCCCAGAGTTAGGCACTATTTTAACTTCTAATAACAAGGATTAGTTTTGCCTGTTTTGTTACTTTATTCAGTGTAATCATACACATGTGTTCTTTGGTGTGTGGCTTTTTTAGCTCCATATGTATTTTTATAAGATTTATCCAAGTTGTTGAATGTGAATGTACTTCTTATTTTCATTGCTTAATAATTTTCCACTGTATAAATATAACCTGGTTTCCTTAAAAAAAATCCCCAATGTATATCAATAGGAAAATAGATAATAAATTTTGGAAACATACTTAGCAAGAATAAAGAACTATTGATAATAGCAAAAACAGGGAGATTCTGAATGAAATAAACTAGGAAAAAAGTATTATGCATTGAAAAATTTGTTTTTTTTGTACTTCCTAGTACAAATATCCAAGGGTGCTCTACTGCTGAGCTACATCCCCAGCCCCTTTTTTATTTTATTTATTCATTTATTATTATTATTATTATTATTATTATTATTATTATTATTATTATTACTATTATTATTTTTTGCTATCAGAGATGGAACTCTTGGGAATTCAACCACTGAGCCACATCCCCAGCCCTCTTTTGTATTTTATTTAGAGATAGGTCCCACTGAGTTACTCAGGGCCTCGTTAAGTTGCTAAGGTTGGCTTTGAACTCCCAATTCTCCTGTTTCACCATTCTGAGCCACTGGGATTACAGGTGTGTGCCACCATGCCCAGTTTAGTTTTTATTTTGAAACAGAGTCTGGCTCAGTTCCCCAAGTTTACCTCAAACTTGCGATCCTCCAGCCTCAGCCTCCTAAATATCTGGGATTACAGACTCTGCCACCACCTCCCAGCAGATTCAGTTATATTTAAAGGTAGAAAGTTATAAACCAGGTGAATCCTAGTAAAGGTCTTAGTAAAAAATTAATAAAAATAAGAGCACTATGCTTGGTCACAATATTGTAAGTCAGAAAATGACAACAAATATCCATTTTCTTTCAGGTTGACCAGAACAATATCATTTCTCAATAGATTTCAAAGGGTCTCCTTCCTTCTTTCCTTGCCCTCCCTCCCTCCCTCCCTCCCTCCCTTCCTTCCTTTCTGAGTTTTGGAGTGTGTGTGTGTGTGTACATCATCTTCTGTGCCAGTGTAAGAGGTTTAGGCAATGGATCAACCTTTACACCTGTGCCTAAGGACCCCAATCTTGGATCTATCTCCAAGGGTGGAGGTGACTCTAGATCCTCATTATAATCTCAAGAGTGGGAACTCCTAAAAAATAAACAGGTCTTTCTTGGTAACACCAGTTTCCTCTTTGGTAAGAGTTAGTGTAGTGGGAGGGTGGCAAGGGCCCTACCCTGCCACAAAATAAATGCAAAAATGTATTTTGGTACAAATTGTAAACACTAAAGAGTTAAAAGTAAGAGATGAGTCTTGGGATTTGAGTTAGACCTGGATAAGTACATAGGATTCAGATTCTAAAAAGAGAATAAAAGGCAAGTGAATTAAACAGCATAAGAAAGACTCAGCAGAAAGAAATATGTTTAAAGGACAGTAAAGACACCTCATTTTGCTAAGAGGAAAGAATTCTATAAAGGATGACATATTTGTGTGCTTAGGTCAGATTATGAAATTCCTTGAAAATCAAGCATAAGGATTTAGACTTAATAGAATAAAAATGCAGAAAATATTATATTTTAAGTAAAGGGATCATATAACTTAAGTGGAGTTTAAACAAGTATCTTGTCCTTAAATCCAGGGAAGATGGAGTTTTAGGCTGGACATGACCAGTAGGGCTGAGGCATTCCCCACAATTAAAAAGTCATATCGAAGTGTACTGTACTAATGGGAGTGAGTCATATACAAGGCAAGGTCTTCTGCCAGCATCTACTGTTTGTCTAGCCCTGACAAATATTATTCCACTTTCAACTGTACAAAGAAAGAAACTCAAACATCTGAAATTGCCACTAATATATGGCATGTATATGAGTTCCTGTTTCTGGTTCTGCCTAATTTACCTTGGCATTCTTTTCATGGAGGTCAAATATTTGGTGTGTTGAAATAAATGCAGAACAGATAATGGGGACATGTGGCCTATACATCTCAATTTCCACAGTGCACTGTTTGGCTTTTTTTTAATATTTATTTTTTAGTTTTCAGCAGACACAACATCTTTGTTTGTATGTGGTGCCGAGGATCGAACCCGGGCCGCACGCATGCCAGGCGAGCACAGTACCACTTGAGCCACATCCCCAGCCCTGCACTGTTTGGCTTGATCCATTTAGTTTTCAGAAATATAAATTACTTCCTTACCAGAACAATAGCAGAGGTAAGGAATATAGCCCAAAGGATTGTAGTAAGAGTCAGAAGTCTAATTGTGTGACTATAGGCAAATCATTAACTTTTCTGAGTCTCAGATATTTCATCTATACAAATATGGGTCAAAGTTAAAATTGTATAGTTCATTATTTAAGAAGAAAATGAGATAATATATGAAAGATTGCCCATTTATGTGGTTTAAATAATTAAACAGCAAAATCCTGGCTGTTACAGCCAATATAGACAATTGACAAAGCAACAAAAGTCTTGGCAATAAATGCTTTCATCACTAAGGAGCCATTTTTAGATAGTGCCTACTCTGGAAACTGTTCTCTTCTCACTGAAATAAGTAAGGCTGATAACATCCTCCCAAAGTGTGCTTGGATGATCACAAGCACCTCTTGGAGGAGACAGGGAGAGTGGAGGAGAAAATATGTTCTTTGGGATAACATATAGTCTACCAGAGCATACATTGAAGCAAAGCAAGCCCTCCTGAATCTTCAGCATTTTAACTGATGCATGCAGTATAAAATTATAAACAGGATCATAAACACTATTATGAAGACTATACTCACTGGGGGACACTGATCAAACATATATGGGAAAGTAAGTTCTCTGCGATTAGTATGAAAGCTCAGTCTTACCCAAATCCACATGGACTTTGAAATGGTTTGGAATACATAAGAGGATCAGTGAATAACATCAAACCCAAATGATGAAATAGAGAATCTGAACATGATCTTTCTCTTATTTCTCACTGATCCCTTAGAACCACCAATAGAAATATAATATTAACTCTACATGTAAATTAAATTTTCTAGAAGTCATATTTTAAAAAGTAAGACAGATGAGCTTCATTTAATAATACATTTTACATAATTCAATATATTCAAAATGTCATCCTTTTAACTTGTAATCAAAATAAAAATATAACTGTTATTTTACACTCTTCATAATAAGTCTTTGATATCTGACTTATGGCACATCTCAGTTCAAACTGGGCACATTTAAAGACAGTCGCAGCATAAGAAAGTAGGGATTGTAAATTAACACTAGGCCATATCATACATTTGCACTTATTTTAAAGAAAAGCCAAGTTTAAACGTATGTTTTAGGTTTTAAAATATTTTTGGCCAACCTCTCTTGATACTGACGCAGAAGTGAGAAAAGATGATTGAAGGTATCTCAACATCCCTCTTTTTTTTTTTTTTTTCACTCAGAGGTTAAGATTTCTGTTGCAATAGCTAGGGATTGCATTGTCATTCAAGATGAATCTCAAGTCTGTAATCAAAAAGTGTAAATCATCATTAGGTTCCTACACTTGTCATTCTTTTATTATTTTTCATTTTTATCTTAAATATATTTACTTCTTGACAAACATAAAGAAATAAAGAATTATATTTAAATGGATAATAAAACAATTTGACTGCATATAATCCCTTTTCATTTTAGGTAGACGTACTGGTACAAACAAGTCACCTGGGTGGTCTATTTTTCTTTGGTAACAGGGACTGAACTCAAGGGCTCTAGACCACTGAGCCACATCTCCAGCCCTATTTTGTATTTTATTTAGAGATAGGGTCTCACTGAATTGTTTAGGGCCTTACTTTTGCTGAGGCTAGCTTTGAACTCAGGATCCTCCTGCCTCAGGCTCCAGAGCCACTGGGATTACAGGCATGCAGTACTGCACCCGGCACCTGCTCTGTTCTCCTACTTAACTGCAACTGTGTTTTCCTTGCAGTTAAGGAAGAGACCTTGGTAGATTACTTCTTTGCACCAGGGTTTCTTGACAGAACTCTATTGGTACTTTGGTTTGGACTCTTCCTTCTAGCTCAAGGTTATATACTATCTATGGGCCTGGCCAAAAAATGTTACTAGTTTCCTCAGTCATGGTGAAACAACAACAAAATGCCCCCAGGCATTTCTAAACTTCTCTTGATAAGATAGTATCACTCTCCCAGTTTGAGAGTCACTGCTTGAAACTTAAGTTAAACTCTGATCATTTAACAAAGCACCTTTAGTTGTAAGTATCCTTTATTTTGTAGTTTGCAAGTATTCTGTGTTTTGTAATTTCTCTTATCAGCTAAAAAGAAAGGATTATAAAAATCAACATTTAAGGCCAGGCTTCATGATGCACACTGTAATCCCAGTGGCTCTGGAGGCTGAGGCAGGAGGATCTTGAGTTCAAAGTCACCCTCAGCAATTTAGCAAGGCCTTTAGTAATTATGGATTCCCTATCTCAAAATAAAAAAAAAATGTAAAAAAGGGCTGGTGATGTGGATCAGTGGTTAAGCACCTAGATTCAATCCCCTGTGCCCATCCTCCACAAATCAACATTTTAAAAACCAGAAGCACTAAAACATCGAAGAAACCCAAAGGCCCTTGTAAACATGACTGACTTTGCTTCAAAGGTTTTTTGCTTTTTGTTTTCCACTTCAAGTTAACACTACCTTTAAAAAAAATCACATTTTTGAATTTATTTTTTCTGACATCTAAGAGGGATCTTACATTTTTCTACTTCCCTTTCCAAGACTATTCCCTCTTTTGCACTGTGTAATCTTAAATTTAAATCTGAATTAGTTGAATTGATTTTCCTTTGTGTTAATAGTCAAATTATGATACAATTTGAATTATTGAAATGCATATGGAGGGGTTTATTTTCTTATTTTTAATGAAAACTCATGTTTTTAAAATTAGCACCTAAGGGACTATAGGTGGAGACTTAATATGTAGAGTCATCAGCATGATAATTGTAATTAAATAAACACAAATCAGTTCATGATAGCTGATTTCATTTACCATTGTAATCAACTTTATCCTCTATAAAACAGCACAATTAGTCCTAAATTGACATTCACTAATTGTATATTAGAGTTTCAAGGAAAACACTGAAGAGTTAGTGACTATCATAATGATTGAGATGTGTTTTGACATCAGTAATTATTATTATTTTTAAGATGGGGGTATTGCTATGTTGCCTAACCTGATCTTCGACTCCTGGACTCAAGCAATCCTCCTGGCTTGGCCTTCTGAGTAGTTAGGACTACAAGTCACCAAACCAGCCCAGTAATTATTGTTTAGTAGATCTCTTTTTGGACACTAAAATCACTACTAATATGATTGTATATGTTTGAAATTGGTTTTATGAGCAACATACAGATTTGATGCAATTCCCATCAAAATACCCACAAATTGGTGTGAACATACTTTGTATACAACCAGAGATATGAAAAACTGTGCTCTATATATGTAATATGAATTGTAATGCATTCTGTTGTTGTCATATATATATTTAAAATAATAATAATAATAATAATAATAATAATAATAATAATAAATGTCATTTTTCCAGAACTAGAAAAAACAGTCCTGAAATCCATTTGGAAGAATAAAATATTCAGAATAGCCAAAATGATTCTAAGTCAATAAAGCAAGCTGGAGGCATCATCACAACACCTGACTTCAAATTATACTACAAAGCTATTGAAATAACCATTGCATGGCTCCGACATAAAACCAGATACATAGACCAATGGGAGAGAAGAGAAGACACAGAAAAAGATCCAACACAGTCCATAGTCATCTGATCCTTGACAAAGGTGCCAAAACATATTGGGAGAAAAGACAGGCTTTTAAACAAATGGTGCCAGGAAAATTGGTAGACAAATAAGACTAGACCCTGTACAAACTTGAAAGAGATCAAAAGCCCAGGAATTAGACCAGAAACTATGCAAATCCTTGGAAGAAAATATAGGTTTGAGACTCCAGCATATAGGTACAGGCAATGACTTTCTTATTAGAACTCCTAAAGCTCAGAAAATAATGTCAAAAGTTAATAAACAGAATGGCATCAAATTAAAAAGCTTCTGCACAGCAAAGGAAACAATTAGTAACATGAAGAAAGAACCTACAGAATGGGAGAAAATATTTGCTAACTACTCTTTTTTTTTAAAGAGAGAGAGAATTTTTTAGTATTTATTTTTTAGTTTTTGGCAGACACAACATCTTTGTTTGTATGTGGTGCTGAGGATCGAACCTGGACTGCATGCATGCCAGGCAAGCGCGCTACCACTTGAGTCACATCCCCAGCCCTGCTAACTACTCTTTTGACACAGGATTAATATCCAGACTATATAAAAAACTTTAAAAAACTTAACATCAAAACCTCAAATAACCTAGCTTAATTGGGCAAATGAATTAAACAGATACTTCTCAAAAGAAGAAATAAAAATGGGCAACAAATCTATAAAAATGTTCAACATCATTAGCAATTAGGGAAATGCAAATCAAAACTACAGTGAGCTTTCATCTCACTCTAGTCAGAATAGCAGCCATCAAGAATGCAAAAGATATGGGGCTGGGGTTGTGGCTCAGCAGCAGATCGCTTGTCCAGCACATGTGAGGCTCTGGGTTCGATCCTCAGCACCACATGAAAAATAAATAAATAAAAATAAAGGTATTGTGTCCAACTACTTAAAAAAAAGAATATGAACAATAATAAATGCTAGAGAGAATGTGGAGAAGAAGGGACACTTTTTTCTCTGTTGATAGGATTTTAAATGAATATAATCACTATTGAGATCAGTATGGAGGTTCCTCAACAGACTAGGCAGGAAACCACCATATAACCCAGCTATACAACTAATCAATGTTTATGCTAAAGAATTAAAGTCATAATACTAGAGTAGTACATGCGTACCCATGTTTATAGCAGCACAGTTCACTATGGAACCAAACTAGGTGCTTATCAAGGATGAATAAATAAAGAAAATGTGGCATATACACACAATGGAGCTTTATTCAGCCATGAAGGTGAATTATGTCATTTGCTGGAAAACGGATGAAACTTGAGAACATTCTGTTACACAAAATAAGCTAAACTCATAAGGTCAAGGGAGCATATGTTTTCTCTCGTATGTAAAAGCAAGAGAGGAAAAAGGAAAAGAAAAGTGAAAATCAAAAGGAGATCAGTAGAGTGTAGGAAAGGGACCAGGAGAGGGAGGAGTGAAGGGAAAATACTGGGGAATGATATTGGCCAAACTGTAGTGTTATATTGTGCATGTGGAAATATGTAACGACAAATACTGCCATGATTTACGACTATAATGTATCACCAAAAAAATGGAAAAAATAAAAGAAAGCAAACAAAAAGAACAAAATTGCTTTCATGTATGTATGTATGTATATACACAGCTTAGTCAAACATTTGTTGTGAGCATAAACATTAATTAATACTCTGGAACAGTGATGAGCAAATCATAGCTGTCAGCCTGACACTGTTTTTTTAAATTGTTCTCTTTTTTTCCTTTTTTCTCTTTCTTTTTTTATTCTTCTCTCTCACCCTCCCTCCCTCCCTCCCTCCCTCTCTCTCTCTTTCTTTCATATTTCCCAGGCTGGCCTGAACTCCTAGGCTCAAGTAATCTTCCTGCCTCAGCTTTCTGAGTAGTTGCGACTGTTGGAGCACACCACGGTGTCCAACAATAACACTTGCTTTTGTAAACAAAGTTTTATTAGAACACATTAGCTTATATTATTTACCCACAGTCTAGGCTGTTTTTGTGCTACACTGGCACTTGAGTAGCAATGAACACTTGCCTACAAAGTCTAATATATTTATTATCAGTCTCTTTTCAGGAAAAGTTTGTTGATCCCTGATTAGATTATAAATTAAAGTCAGCAGAATAAATACATAAACATTTCTTTTCTTATGAAGAAAATTGGCTGTATGAAATGAGATAAATGATCTGTTAATTGCCAAGATAAATGCCTCTTCCTTATAGAAAGTGTGTATTCAGGACTAGAAATCTTGACACTGTGTCATGTCAAATGTAGGAAAAAACCTGGCAGTTCATTTTGATGAGAGTTAAGAAATTTCTTTTCCAGGACATTTTGAGGTGTATCTAAACTTTGTAGATAATACAGGGAAGAACATTTTAATCTGCAAATAGATTATGTTCATTATTAGTTTGTAATCATTTCACAACTATCATATAATATTAAAGCATCATAGGAGACTACCTATTGGATTGTAATAGAAACTTTTATGACTCTAGACATTAACTTGTATTTTTCTAGTTAATGTAGATCCATACTTTTAAGCTAGTGCTGTTGGTAAAATATATGATTACTTAAGTCTGACTGCCTTACTAATTTTGACCAGTTTATTTTTCAGATATCCATTTTGGGGTTTACTCTTTCAATTAATTTTGGGTTCCATGGGCAATGAAATTGTTGTGGAGTATGTAAGATGTTGCAGTTTCTATGTAAGTTCACCTAAGTGCCTCTACCACTATTGATGGGCAAGGATATAAGTAATTTAGTACTTTTACTTGAAACTGTTATAGATCTACTGTACTGGAGTTGTTTTCCTGACAAAAAAGAGTATAAAACTAAAAAAACTAAACATTTTCAGGTATTAATTTCAGACATGACTGTAGGCCTGGTGCACAAAACACTTATACAGGGAGAAGAAGCTCAAGTAAGATGGTGGTCATACTGAGTTAAGGAGAAAATTATCAAAGTGCAAGATTATCATAGTGGTTGGAATTTTGTGGACAAGAATGTCTGAGTTATGTATGGTGGGTGCAATGTGATTATGTGTGTGTGTTAGAGAGAGAACACTAAAAGCCTGGAGGAAATGCATTTTTGATAGGAATGTACCAGATGAGACTCTTTAAGGCTTAGCAGAGTTTGACTGCTATAAAGACTGAAGATGATGCTAAATGGCAATGTTGGAAGAAATTAGGTTTCCAGCAGAGTCAGGTTGCAGCAGCTTCACTAATATATCAGGTAATTAATTAAGAGTTCAGAAATAAGCCTTAGCAAAAAGAACCACACACAAAAGAGTAAAGGGAAAATGGTAGACCTACATTTGAAACCAAAATTGATTCATGCTAAAAATGTATGTGGCAGCCAGAAAGGAAAAAGGAAAAGAAAGGTGTGTGTGTGTGTGAAAGGAATCTCACAACAATCAAAGGGAGATCAGTAGAATAGAGGAGAGGGATCAGGGGAGAGAGGAAAGCAGGTAAAAGAGAAATACTCGAGAATGATATTGGCTAAGTTTTATCACTATATTGTACATATGTATTAAAACATAACAACAAATCCCACCATTATGTACAAGTATAATGCACCATGAAATAAGGAAAAAAAGAAAAATACCAAACCTAGCCAGGCGCGGTGGAATATGCCTATAATCCCAGTGACTCAGGTGGTTGAAGCAAGAGGATCATGAGCTCAAAGCCAGCCTTAGTAAATCGAGGTGCTAAAGCAGCTCAGCAAGACCCTGTCTCTCAAAATTCAAAATAGGTCTGGGGATATGGCTCAGTAATTGAGTACCCTGAGTTCAATCTCTGGTACCAAATAATAATAATAATAATAATAATAATAATAATAATAATAATAATACCAAATCTAATATGATCAAAACAATTCACCAGTAATTAGCCTGCATGACACATAAAACAGAATATCCTTTATAGGAAGACAACATAATCCAGACTTCCTATGATGTATCATCTATAAATGACCAGAATATAATTAAAATTTTTTTTTGCTATCAGGGATTGAACCCAGGGGTGCTTAACCATTGAGCCAGAACCTCAGCCCTTTTTTGCATTTTATTTAGATACAGGGTCTCATTGAGTTGCTAAGTGCATCCCTTAGTTGCAGAGGCTAGCTTTGAACTCTTGATCCTCCTGCCTTAGCCTCCTGAGTTGCTGGAATTATAGGCATGTAGAATATCATTAAATTTTGCCAGAATGCAAAGCAGATAGAAAAATGAGAACCACAAAAGAAAATATCACATATAAAAAAAGTTCCGTGAGCTGACCCAGATGTTAGGATTAGCAAAAAAAAAATTAAATAGTTTTTATAACTAATTTCAAGGAGTTAAAGAAAAGCTTAATCATAATGAATAAGTAGATATGGGTGTCAACATATAAAGGAAAAATTTCTTTTAAAAGAAATAAAAAGTATAGTATTTGAAATAAAAAATTCATGAAACAAATCTATCATCAGATTGTATAGTGCAAAAACAGCAAAAAGTTAACTTGGAGATAGACCAATAAAAATTATCTGGTCTAAAAATCAGAAAGAAAAAAATAGAGACTTGGTTACTATCAGTACAAAGTGACCTAACATACATATAATTAGATTTCTAGAAGAATAGAGGCATAAATTGTACAGAAAAAAATATTTAAGACAATGATGGCTAAAATTATCCCAAATTAACAAAAAAGATGTTAACAGATTTAGGAAACTCAATGAATACTAAGGTTAGTTACAAAGCAAATCACATCTAGATACATCAGAGTCAACTGTAAATAATCAATTAGGAGGAAAAAGGTCTTGAAGGCAATTAGAAAAAAGTGGTGTGCTATGCATTGGTAAAAATGACTAAAATGATAGCTGACTTCTTATCAGAAATGAGAGGTTAAAGTTAACGGAAAGGTTTAAGGTGCTAGAAGACAAACACCGCTAATCCAGGATAAATACTCTTCAAAATTGAAAGCAGAATAGACATTTTCAAATAAATAAAAAGTAAGAAAATTCAATACCAATAGATCTCTACTATGAACAATGCTAAAAGAACCTCTTCAGGATAAAAGGAGATGATCCATCAGGTAGAAACAGATGCACTGTGTGTTTTAGTTTACTGTGTAATAAACTTAATGGTTTAAAATAAAAATTCTTTGTTATTTCTCCTTATTCTATGATTTGGTTTTACATAACCTGATGGGTCCTTTGCTCTAGGTATTTATTACTGCTTATGTGGTTTCCTTTAGCAGGGATTGTTTAACCAAAGGTAGAACTGACAAAATAGCTTCCTTTACATGTCTGCTAGCTCAACTGGTTGGGTCAGCCTTATCTCCTCAAATGCTTTTAGTCATTCAGTCATTCTAAATTTTTTTATTTGTTGACGAGATAACTAGAGGATAAAAGTAGAAGGTATACACCTTCCCAAGGTGTTAGGTTAGGATTGGCATGGCATCACTTTCACTGAAAATATATTTTGTTCATTAAAACAAGGCAAAAGACCAGCCCGGACTCAGAGGGTGGGAAAATAGATATTACTTCATAATGAGAAGCAACATGATACAGGAATGTGAAGAATTTGGGCTAGATATTTTTAAAGACAATGCACCATAAACAGAAATGAAAAGTACTAGAAATAATAAAATGTAGGTAAATATAAAAGGCAATATGTATACATATTTATTCTTTTAATTTCTTGGAAACATGACTAAGGTAAAAAACATAATGTATACAGCTGTAATATGTATGAAAACAAAGCACAAAAGACTTGGGGAGATGTGAGAAAGTATCACAATTTAAACTATTAAAACTGTGATAAATTAAAGAATGCATTTCATAATTCCTGGAAACATTGCTAAAACAATAATGTATAGCAATACAGCTAAAAGTTAATGATAAATTAAATAAAATTTAATTTTTATTTAATGGAATTTTATTTAATTACACTAAATAAAAATATGAATAGAACGAAAACAAGAAATAGATAATAGATAAAAATACATCATGAATAGTAAGCCAAGAAGAATGCAGAGGCTATACTAACATCAGATGAATTTAAATTCAAGATAAAGAGTTTTATAAGAGATAAGAAAGACATCTCATAATACCATAATGTGTGTTTTTTAAGAACACAGAACCATAACATCATACAACCAAACATTTATATGCTCCAAATATAAAAAAGCTGACAAAACTGAAGAGACAAATCCATACTTTGAATTTTTAACACCCTTTTAATAACTGATAGTAACACTATAAAAAATCACTAATGATACACAAGAGTCTGAACAAAACTATCAACCACCTTAACCTTATTGACATTGACAGACAATGCCCAACAACTCCAGAATATATATTCTTTTCTAGTCCTCATGGAAATTTGCAAGATTATTCTTGGCAAAATAATCAGTTTCAAAAAAAATTTAAATATTGAATTTCACAGTTTGTTTCCTGATCACAGTAGAAAAACTGGGGTATTCTTTAATAAAAATGGTCATTAAATGAAAGCCCTGCAAATCATCAATAAACAGTGTTTTAGTTATCTATTGCTATATTTTAAAAAATTCCAAAATTCAGTGGCTTTAAAAAATAACCATTTGCTGGGAGTGGTGGCACACACCTATAATTCCAGTGGCTCCGGAGGCTGAGGTAGGAGGATCATGATTTAAAAGCCAGCCTCAGTAATGGCGAAGCACTAAGCAACTCAGTGACACCCTGTCTCTAAATAAAATACAAAATAGGGCTAGGGATATGGGTCAGTAGTCGAGAGCCTCTGAATTCAATCCCCACTACCAAACAAACAACCATTTTATTTCTCATAATTTTTTAAGTCAAGACTTTAACCAAGGTTCAGCTCTAGTGTCACCTAGGCTCACTCATACAGCAAACACCTGATTTAGACTACAAGGTCTGAGATGGCTTTGTATGTCCGGAACTAAGGTGCTGACTGTTGGCTTCATGTAGTCTCCCTTTCCATGTGGTCTTTCATATGTCAGGGGCTTTCTTCATATGGACTCTCCCTCCAGCAAGATAGCCTGGGCTTCTTTACAGTGTGGCACAGGGTACCAAAGAGAAGAAAAAATGAGTTTGTGCCTTTAAAGGATACAGTCAGTCCTTCCTCAAGTCTCAATCTTGGGTAGGATCTTGGTCCATGCATTTTGGGGGAATTTATAGTTGGATGACATTTTAATCTACATCACTATGTGAAATGTCTTTGTTTTTATGATTTCATTTTTGCTATATTGTTTCTTTCCCATACAATTAACTACAATATAGGATAATCTATTAATGATAATGTCTCTTCAATTGGTTGTGTGAAGCTTGCTCTATAATAATTTATACAGAAAGGACTCATGGGAATAATATTATCTAAATGACAATTTCCTGATTTAAAAACATATAATTTGTAGCCAGTACAATAGTGAATGCCTATAATCCTAGCTACTCAGGAGGTTGAGGTAGGAGAATGGTAAGTTTGAGGAGAGCCTGGGCAACTTGGTGAGACTCTGTCTCAAAAAAAACAAAAACAAACAAACATTAAATGACTGCAGATGTAGCTCAGTGGTAGAGCAGTGCTGGGGGGAAAAAAGGTCATTCATCACCATACTAAGATACTCCTTAGAGAAAAGTAATTGCAAGAACATTGTTCTCCTCCCTTGGGATATGTTTTTTTTTTCTAGATTGGAATCTAGAAAGCCTTTGTGCTTTCATTATGGTTATGTGACTTTTTAAATCTTGTTCATGCCATTGGATGTAATATTATATATATATATATATATATATATATTTTTTTTTTTTTTGGGGTGGTGCTGGGGATTGAATCCAGAGCCTTGTGCATGTGAGGCAAGTACTCTTCCAACTGAGCTATATCCCCAGCCCCAGTGGATTTTTTTTTTTTTGGAGGGGAATCTCTTCTCAACACATTTTGTGCCAGATTGTACTTGAGAAAGGGAAGTGATATGTACAGCATGGAACGATATTAGTTTCTGATTTTCTCATTTTTTTACCTTTTTTAAAAATTTATTTTTTTAATTCTAATTTGTTATATATGACAGGAGAATGCATTACAATTCATATTACACATATGGAACACAATTTTTCATATCTCTGGTTGTACACAAAGTATAGTCACATCAGTTGTGTCTTTTTTTAAGAGAGAAAGAGAGAGAGAGAGAGAGAGAGAGAGAATTTTTAAATATTTATTTTTTAGTTCGGCGGACACAGCATCTTTTTTTTTTTTTGTATGTGGTGCTGAGCATGGAACCCCTGAGCATGCCAGGTGAGCGTGCTACTGCTTCAGCCACATCCCCAGCCCCTAGTTGTGTCTTTATATGTGTACTTAGGGTAATGATGGTAATCTCATTCCACTGTCTTTTCTATCTGCTATTTAGATGTGTTTGAGAACTTTAGAAAAATCAGAAAAGCTCTTCCCTATTTTCATGAGAGCATGAATTTTTAGCCATATAAAATCTGTCCTCATGGGTTTTGTTTATATTTTTATACCTCATGAAAAGGGAAGAAATGTTCGCCAGGTCAAGCCTCTAAACTAGAAGCTAATAACCATGTTATTTTGTGTGCTCTCTTCCTCCACATCATCATTTAGGTTTGAGTGAGGCCAAGAACTAATGACACAAAGAACAGAAGGAACTTTTCTTGTGATTACTGTATATTGTTTAAAGACAGCAAAGAATCAACTATTTGTAGCATTTTGAAAAATCCACATATAAACTTTTACTAGACTTTAAAATTTCTTCTTTGATACTCTGGTTCTACTCAAATGGTCCACTCTCAGAGGGGAAATTCAGAGAATCCTGGGAGAGTCATTATTTGTGAAGACCTAGTTATGAACAAAAATTCTTTCTTGTGACGACTTTCAAGCTGCCTCCCTTTTGCTTTCACTCATTAGTGCTGGTTTTGTTACCTGATGCTATTAAAAAAAAATCTGATCCTTATCTCACACATCCCTTTCACAAATATTGTAGAAGTTCATTATGATCCCACAAATCCTTGTCCACGGCCATCTTTCCCAGAATTCCTCAACTGTCTCTCATTTCACAGGGTTTAATCAACCTCCTTCCATCCTATTTCATATAAAGTAATCAACATTCCTTATAAAAGCTGACAGCACTTGGGTCCCCAGAACAATCCTTGTTGAGAAGAAAAAAAAGAAATTCATGACCAAATATTAGAGAAGGCAGCAGAGTCACTTAAAAGCTAAAATTGTAATAAAAGAGAAAAGAATGATCAAGGAACCAATTAAAAGACTATGCATGTATTTTTCTTGTAAGAACCATCAGCCATGCTTCCGTTTGCACAGGGCGTCGGAAAGCGAAGCAAAATCCAAAAGACCTTTGGTTAAAGTGACATCTTACTCCCCTAGTCCAGCCGCCGTCCCCTCTCCACAATCTCTATTTGCAATGGAAATCTTACACCTTCTGGATGGGACAGAATGATGTAAATCTCTGGCCAAACAAATGGGAAGGCAGCAGCCTATAAATTCCTGGTTCACTTCTGTTAGCCGGTACCCGCTCAAGGGGCGGGCAACTCCATTTTCACCATCAAAGGAGGAGTTGGGGCGGGGCTAGGTTTTGCGCATGCTCCGAAGGCAGGTTTTTGGGCATGCTCAGAGCAAGCCAGGCTAACAATTTCCGGTGAGAGCTTTCTTCTGGAGTGGGAGGCGGTTTACTGTGGAGCCGCTCTGGTAGCTGGGTAAGTGCTGCGGATATGATTGTGAGCTTCTGTGTTTAGAAGAAGACAGAAAGGGTGTGCTTGGATATACCCGTGTTTTCCTTCCCAGTTTTTTTTCCCTAATGCTCTAAAACCTTGGGTTCTGGGAAATGAGAGCAAGGTGGAGAAGCTTTGGTTACTGTGGCAACCATGTGTTACCGATTCTGGTTTTTGAGGATTTGAAAAGAGAGAAATTGTGTTATAACTCCTCAAAGTACATGCTGGGTCGCATTCAGAGTCACATCAGGTGTTTAACCACGGAAATTGACTTTAAAAGACTTAATTCTGGTAGTAATGTGGAAAAGCAGTATTTTAGGCAGGGTAACTAGTTAGAAAGCTAATGCAGTGATTAACACAATTTCAGGGTGTTGTAGAATTCCAGAGAAGAGGAAGTATTGTAGAAATTCTAGGAGGTAGGATCAAAAGCTTTAATGCTTTGCTTGGGTCGATGTGGGAAATGAGAGAGAGAGAGAGACACTGAGCCTCTTGAGGATTAATTCCTAACTCGCTTTGGCATTTGTATTTCTAGTTTCGTTTGCCACTTGAGATATCATTGCCTCCTACCTATCCCTTGTCCTAGTTCTAGTCATGCCTAGTAGTTTTGTGTTCTCTGAATTTCCTTGTCCTCATTTTGTGTGTGGGTATGTGTGTATGTGACAAGTTTCATAATTTCACTCCCTTAGTTTTATTCAACATAATATGGAACAATAGTGCCCCCCTCTGGGTTGTTGTGGGGATTAGTATGTAGTGTGAGTGTGTGTGATGCTGTGTGGGAGGGATAACCTAGGGCCTCATGCACACTAGTCATGCACTTTACCACTGAGTTACATCCCTAGCCCCAAATTAAATAATAGACCAGGTATGTAGTAAAGATTCAATAAATATTAGCTACTATTTGTACTGTATTTGTTATTTGCATTTTGTTGTTTCTTTCTCTAGGCTTGAATTTTTTAAAACTAAGGGGAAATATCTTTATGTGCTTGGAACATAGTAATAGTTGAGTAATGGATTATTTATTTTGGCTGTTTCTGACATAATTAAATGCTTTTTGGGTGTGTGTGGGGGGTACCCTGTTGAACCCAGGGGCATTTAACCACTGAGCCACTTCCCCAGCCTTATTTTGTATTTTATTTAGAGACAGGGTCTTACTGAGTTGCTTGGGGCCCTGCTAAGTTGCTGAGGCTAGCTCTGAACTGTGATCCACCTGGCTTTAGCCTACTGAGCTGAACTGAGCTGCTGGGATTACAGGCCTTGACAAATTCATTCTTTACTTTAAAAGAACTGCCAGATACAGGTTGGAGTTGTTGTTAAATGGGTAGAGTGCATGTGTGAGGCACTGGGTTCAATCCTTAGCATCACATAAAAATAAATAAATAAATAAATAAATAAAGGTATTGTGTCCATCTACAACTAAAAATATATATAATTTAAAAAACCTACAATGCAATGGATCTTGCTGCTCAAGTGATATTTATTATTGGCTGTTTTTCTGTACAATTCAGAAACTTATGGATTAAGATATACCAAAAGTAACTGATATTCTCAGTTTGGAATAGTTATGAGTGATTTCAGTGAAGAACTGACATAGACCATTTCAGAGGATGACCAGGTGGAAACATCTGTGCTCACTGGTACAGGAATGTATTTTCCTTGGCTTCAGAAGCATTTAGAAACTGTAGGTAAGTAAAATAACAGAACCATTTTAACTTTAGTGCAAGGAAGTAGATTCAGTATGTATACAAAATGAACCATGCTGGTTTAGTTTTTAAGAATATATAAGTTGTTTTCTTGTTTTGACTGTAAGCAGAAAGGGAATCATAAGAAATATTCTTTTTTCTTTTAGAATCCTTTTCTTTTGAATTAATGTATAGTCTATATTATGTTGCAGCCACATTTTTTTTCAGCAGTGCTTTCTGAGCATTAATATGTAATATAAAGTCTAAATATTGGGGACTTACACATGAAGAAGATATAGTCTCTTCTTTTGAGAAGCACATAGCTTTCAAAAAAAATAATATTTTCCCTCATTCTTATCTAATGCAAATCAAGCAAAATTTTCTACAGGATAAATTCCTTAAAGATATATACAAGAATCAGTTATTTGTAATTGCCATGTTGGGTGGTATAACCCCAGGGATACGTTTGAAACAACACTTTCTTTATTGCGTCAAAATGTCTTTCTTATCCCAGCCTTCTTTCTCCTTTGGCAGTGATTCCTTGGCTCCTAGGATTAATTCCAAACTCACTTTGGCATTTGTCTTTCTTGTTTAGTTTGCCACCCGAGATATCACTGCAATGAATCTTGCTGGTCAAGTGATATTTATCAGATGAAAAGGTGGCTGTTTTTCTGTACAATCCAGAAATTTTTGGATTAAGATATACCAAAAGTAACCAATATTCTCAGTTTGGAATAGGTATGAGTTATTTCAATGAAGAATCCTAGAGTTTAGCTCCCATTTAAAAAATTTTCACTCTATCTTTTTATTTGATGATCTCAGTTAATCCTCAGTAAATTTATGTGCTAGGCATTTGAATATGAAGAAACTGAGTTTCACAAATTTATACTCCTAAGTATTGCTATCAGGAATCATGTCTATCTGATTTTAGAGCATTCACTTCTAACCACTGAGATAACCTGAGCATAATATTCCTTTAGATGAACAAAGAATATCTGAAGGAAAGTGTATTTTGTTAGTTTTCTGGGCTAGTTGCCAGGGATTGTTGCTGATTAAACAGCTTGAGTATAGGTGTTGTTAAATGCAGCCTCTGATATGGATATCTGGATGGGGCATTGTATTCTGCATTTCTAATTAGCTTCTAGGTGATTTGAATGTTGCTGGTTTCAGAACCACATCCAGTAGCCAGCCTCAGGATCCCAAGATGATATATATGTACCTTATTAGTGATTTATATCTACCTAGATCTGTATAGTCTTTGCACTGTCATAGTTCTTTCTTTTTTTTAACTGTGTCCTACTTTGCACAATTTAAAAATTTTAAAATTTTCTTCTAAAAAGTTTATCAGTTGCAAGAGACAAATTTCCAGCACATGATGGTGTTTTAATTACATTAAATTATATTACTTTAAAAAGTAGATCTGGTAGAATCTAAATAGCAGAGATGTAATGTCCTTCCATTGCCAACCTTAAAACATTCAATGAAAAAACTTTTTATAAATGGAAATTTTGTATTGTTCCTGTTTTTGTAGTACATTTTGCAGGAAAAGTATGTCTGTATTTGCACTTATTTTTAATGTCCTATAAGTTTTTAAGTTTTAAAATTTCTTGTGGGTTGAGATATGTGTTAGTTTTAAGTATTCAAGTAAATTTTAATTTTTTAATCTTACCCCAGTTACTTCATATATCATTAGGAATGTTAACTTTAGAATGAGAAAACATCTGGCATTAATTCTATATTTTTAATGAATGTAAACTCTGAGAAACTTTAGTCACATAAGGAAGTAGAATGGAGTTTAGTTAAGCAAGTATCAGATCTTCGACTCATGAGTTACTCACAAAAAATTACATGGTCTATTTAAAATTATTAGAACATTCTACAGTTTTGATAAAAGAATTGGGAATCACTTGACTTGCAAAAGTAAATATTAGAATCATTCAGTTTTCATCATGTGTTGAAAATACCTTCAGGTAATATGTAATGATTTTGATTGTGAGACCTTGATTATGGGCATAGCACTCTAGGAGATTAATTTCAGGAAACAATATACAAAGAGGTAGAATCTGTAAATTGATTGCTTTAAGAGGATCTTTGTTTTAAGAGGACCTATTGGTCTATTGTATTTGCAGGGGTAAGGGTACCCAGCTAGGAGACTGCTGGCCTAGAGGGGTCTGGTAGTTGTATAAGAAGGAAAGCATAGTAACCAGTCACTTATATAATGAGGTTATTAACTAAGTCCAGATATCCTTAAAGGAATTGCTAATACTTAAGGGATATAAATGCTAATGTCTATAGCTGTTTTAATTTCATTTGCATTTAATATCATTGTGTTACTGGGAAATTGATACTTAAAATATAAAAGCCCAGCTATGTGAGGTGGCACATGCCTGTATTCTCAGATACTTAGGAGGCTGAGGCAGGAGGATGGCAAGTTTGAGATTCAGTCTAGGCAACTAAATTAGCAAGACCTGTCTAACAAAAAAAAGAAAGAAAGACTATAACTGCTCAGCAGTGGTAGAATATTCCTGGTTCAATTCCTAGTACTATAAAAATAAACAAGTTTATTTGGAATTTTCAGAATGTTGGTGGATAATAAAGACTGTACTTGCATAGGGTGATTGGTGATTTTTACGAATTCTAATTACCAGGGCTTGTGCTTTTGGGGATCTTATTGAGAGATTCTCCCCATTTTCTCCATGGGTTGTGCACTTGTTTTCTACTCTCTTGTTCAACAAATTGCTTAATGCCAAGATGAAAGGATGATTGAATGAGATTTGAAGGATCTGGTGACTGTAGTAGCCCAAGAATGTAATTTAGATTTTTAGAAATTTGCTAAAAAACAGTATGTGTGGAAGAGTTTGTTTCAAGTGAAGTTGACTTTGATACTTGGGGATGGACTGGGTCAAGTAATACCTACTGTTCTATTTATCAGAAATTAAGTTTTTGTAATAGTTGAATTGGAGTCTCTGGGTGACCCTTATCCTTCATCTTTACAGTGACTAGAGGGAAAAAGAAGAAAGATTTTGCTCAGACAACAAGTGCTTGTTTAAATATTAACCAAGAAGCCCTTTTGAAGCACGAGTGGCGGCAAGCTGCAGAGTATATGTACAGCTATTTGCAGACCTTGGAAGATTCAGACACCTACAAAAAGCAGGCTGCACCAGAGGTAAACAAAGTGTGAGTCTGCTGAAAGAAACAGCAGATTCCTGAAAGATTTTGCCTCTAGCTCCATTCACAATAGCTTTAGGGGTATTTCAAACTGAATTTACTAAAAGTTGCTAAAAGTAATGTTGGATGTAGAATTTATATCAAGACTAAAAATAGTCTTGAGTTGTGCATTCTCAAATTTCCCAGTAGTCATTCATTCCAATAATAATTCCTTCTTACCTTGTATTATTTTACCCTCTGTATATGGTAAAATTAACACCTTTGTAGATGAGATTAAGAAAAGAAAAGATCAAATGGGAATGGGTGAGCACATCACACAGGAACCTTGATTACAGTGTTTTTTTAGCAGAGGAGTGAATGAGGACTTAAGGTTTTAAAAGGTTCACTCTACATCATTAAACATTAGGAAAACAAAAATCATTTTAAAACCATGATAAGATATCACTTTAAAACCACCAGGATTATTTTATATATTTACTATTTTTTTAAATGTGGTGCTGAGGATCAAACCCAGTACCTCACACATGCTGAGCAAGCACTCTACCACGGAGCTATAACCACTGCCCACAAATGGCCTTTTTACAATGACTGTGAGATGATAGAGAATCTTCATAAACTTTCTAAAAGCCATTATTCTTCATCTCATATATTGTGACCTAGTTTCAGATTTTTTTGTTCACTTCTTTTTATATCCCACCAAATCATAAAAGATCTTTCAGCTTTTAAGCTCAATAAGAATAATACAGAACAGACACTTACAATTATATTGTTATTTACTTTGTAGATATTTGGCTATCTTTCAGCCTTCAAATCTTGATCACCATTTGGTGATCAGTCATTTGGTGAAGGCCCAGACAGTTTATCCAGTAATGAAAAAAAAAAAGTAACATCAACAGCTTATTAATAAACAAAATGCCAGGTGCAGTGATGCACACCAGCAATCCCAGCAGCTTGGGAGGCTGAGGCAGGACAGAGTTCAAAGCCAGCCTCAGCAAAAGCGAGGTGTTAGCAATTCAGTGAGACCCTGTCTCTAAATACAAAAAAGAACTGGGGATGTGGCTCAGAGGTTGAGTGTCCCAGAGTTCAATCCCTGGTACCTGCCACCACCTCCTCCCAACAAAACCCCGAATTATTTAGACCAAGAAAGAAATATGCCATACTCTTTTTCTATTTATTTAGTTAGATTTACAATTTTTTCCATTAAATTTCCTCCTGATCAATAAAGATAATTAGGCATGCAATCTCTGCATAGGCTTAAGACAAAAATAAAACCAATACAATTTTATGAAAAGTCTACTTACCTCTACATAACTCTTCACAAAAGGGTCCCAAACTCCAGGAGTTTTAATCAATCCACAAATATTTACAGATGTCTTCCAGCTATCACTGAGCATACTTTGGGTTGCTGAACTGTATGCATAATCATTTTCATCTGCCCGAAGATAAAAATTTTTTTAAAGTCATTTGGTGAAGGCCCAGAGTTCAATTCCCAGCATCACAAAAAAACAAAAAAAGAGAGAAAAGTTGTTTAGTATTGAGAACTTCTGTTAAGACAATAGTAAACTGAGCTATTGTTAAAAGAATAATACATCATGCTCAAGTGGGATCTATTCTAGGAATGCAAGGTTGGCTTAACAACTGAAAATCTATTGATGTAAATAAAGATCTACTGATCTAAACCAAATCAGTAGACCAAAGAACAAAAACCACATGATCATCTTGTGACCATCGACAATCTAGGAACTTTCCACAATCTGATTAAACAGTATCTATGAAAAACCCACAGTAAACATGAAATTTAATAGTGAAAGATTGGATGATTTTTTCCCTAAAATCAAGAACAAGATAAGAATGTCCCCTCTCACTATTTCTATTCATTATACTGGAGGTTTTAGCTAGGGCTTACAGCAAATTATAGAAAAGACATCTAGATTGAAAAGGAAAACTATATTTTCTGTCTAGAAAATTCTAAAATTCCATTAAAAATTTATTAGAATTAATAAATGAATTAATCAATGTTGCCAGGTACAAGATAAATACAATAAATGAATTTACAATGAAGAAGCAAACAATAAAATTAGGAAAACAATGCCATTTGTAAAAGCATCAAAAACTAAAAATAAAAGGTGTAAGTTTTAAAAAAGAGATGAAAAGTTCCATCTGAAAAGTAATATTGTTGAAACAAATTTCAAAAGACCCAAATAAATATAAAGACACCTCAGATACATAGGTTGGAAGACTACTATTGTTAAACTAGTCTACAGAGTCCTATAATTTCTATCAAAAGCGCAGTTAATCTTTTTGTATAAATGGACAAGCTAACTATAATTTATATGAAAATCCCAGGGACTGAGAATAGAATAAAAATTTTTTAAAAAGAACAAAGTTGGAAGATTCATACCATGACTTTACAAATTCATTACAAAGCTACAATAAGCAAGACAGTATGATGTAGGTGTAAGGACGAAAATACATAGATCAATGACAGAAAACTAAGTGTACAGGAACAACACCTTCATGGTTTATGGTATCTGATTTTCAAGAAGGGTACCGAGACAATTCAGTAAGAAAATACTTGTTTTCAACAACTATGTTGGCACAACTGGACATTCACATGCATAATAATTTAGTTAGATTGTTTCCTAACTCATATCACACACAAGAATTAACTCAAAATAGATTAAAGACCTAAATGCTAGAGTTAAAATTATAAAACTCTTGTAAGTGAAAATCTCTGTGTCCTTGAAGTGGGCAATGGTTTCTTGGATATGCCAACAAAACCACAAGCAACAAAAGCAAAAACACATAATTGGACTTCATAAAAAAAAATGTATTTCAAAGGACATCAGCAAGAAAGTAAAAAGGCAACCTACAGAATCAGAGAAAATATCTCCTATTAAGAGATTTCAATTAAGTCTATCTATTAAGAGACTTCTGTCTAGAATATATGAAGAACTCATGACCCAATAACTAAAAATTAATGGTTTAATCAAAGTATATGCAAAAGATATAAATATAAATTTCTCCAAAGGCATACAAATGGCTCACAGGCACATGAAAAGAGCTCAACATAATTAGTCCCTATAGAAATGCAAATCAAAACCACAGATACCATGGACTTTAGTATCCTTCCATTGATAATGGTGGTAATTTAAAATAGTGCAGCTATTTTGGAAAACAATCTAGTGCTCCTTCCAAAGGTTAAACATAGTTATATAATCCAGAAATCTCACTCTTAGGAACATATTCAAGAAAAATAAAACTGAACATAAATATTCACAGCAATATTATTCAAAAAGTAGAAACCACCCAAATGTCGATCAATTGATAAACATGGAATGGTTAAATGTGGTATCTCTATACAATGGCATGTTATTCAACAACAAAAAGGAATGAAATACAGTTACTTGCAACCTTAAAATCATTATGCTAAGTGAGCACATATTGTATAGATGGTTGCACTTGCATGAGATTCCCAGAATACATAAATCTCTAAAGACAGAAAGTAGATTAGTGGTTGCCTAGAAGCTTATGAAGAAATGGAGAGTTCAGGGTTTCTTTCTGGGGTGATGAAAATGTTCCAAATTTAATGGTGGTGATGATTACTGGGCAACTCTATGAATATATTAAAAACTATATGCTTTAAGTGGATATATTTATGTGGCATATAAACTACATTCTCAATTTTCAATAAAGCTATTATTTTCTTAAAAAAAAAATATGAGACCACTATACCCAAAAAACTAGCAGATATAAAAAAAAATTCTGAAATTAACAGATGTTAAGGAACATACTGACAAAAGAAAACCCTAATCAGATTACCAGTCGAATATAAATTGGTACTACTTTGGAAAGAGTTTAGCATATTATATATTGCCATGGTTTTTGTTGCCCAAAGACACACTATGATTACTGGCTTGGTCCTCAGTGTGGTGCTATGGGAGATGAAAACAGTGGGGGATGGAGCTTTGGGGGAGGTCCTCAGGTCCTCAGGCTAATTCTCATGTAACCTCCTGTGTTCTGACAAGAGGATTGCTAGAACAGAAACAGCCTGGCTCCACCCTCCTTTTCCTTGGCACTCATATTCAAGATGTGACCACTTGCTCCTACCTACTGTAGAGCCACCCAATCTTGGACACTGAATCTCCAAAACTATGAACTAAATAAACCTTTTCTCTTTGTAAAAATAGCTTCCTAAGGTATTTCATACAGTGACAAAGATGCATATACTCTATGACAATTCTACTCCTAGCAATGCATGCTTATGAGGGGTTAATTTCAAAGCAGCATTAAACTATAATACACTAAAGGCCATCAATAACAGAAGGAATAATTAGTGTGATAACATATATGTTTTATAGCAGTAAAAATAAACTAGAGTTACATTCAACAATACAATTGTCTTAAAAACCAATGTTGAATAAAATATGCAAGGCCCAAAAAATAAACACAATAAAAAATTTATATATAGGCAAGAAATTCATACATAAGCAAAACTAATTTTGTTTACCATTTAAAGAAAAGCAAGAGGATGAAAACCCTAAAAGACCTTACAATGATTTTCATGATACAGAATGGGATGAAGTATGATCAGGAAAGCACACATAGAAAACTTTTACATTAAGGTGACAGCAATGCTGTGATCCTTAATCTGGATAGTAGTTAGAGGAATGCAACTTTAAACTTATGCATTACAGCACTCATTTATTTCATGTTTTTCTTGTCTACATTATATTTCATAACCTTAAGGTTTAAACAGTAACAACTAGTAGAAGCACAACATAATACCACAATAAAAACAGGTGTTGATATTATTTTCTAAGTGAACAAAAATGGACTCCATATTGCTCCATACAGTATCTCACCTTCATCTCTTGTAGCCAGAGAACAAAATGTCAGCTGCATAAAAGTACTGAATCTAGTCATGAGAGTGACAGTCAAAATGTCATATTCCAATTGCTTTAGTCAAATATTTGCTCAAGTTTTTTCTAACCATGTGTAACAAAAAAAGTAAATAGTGATTGTAAAACTCACCTAATCAATTAATATCAACAAGCCTTTTTAAAAGGAAAATTTATACCAGAAATGATAGCAAGGTTAAAATAGAGGAAAAAAGAAAATTATATCAGAAATGATAGCAAACTTAAAAGAAATAGAAGACAAACATGTGACATCAAAAGATGGCTTAATCTAAATAAGATACAGCATAAAATATACCTGAAAAAACTCAGAACAATTAAAAAGCAAGAGATGAAAAGCCAAATGACATAGGCTGAACAGGCAGCTGATATAGAAGGTTTAAAGCATTATGAATCAGGTGCCAGGGAAGGTTTCGAAGAGTCTTAACGGACAGAGGGTATAATAGATGAAGAAACTGCAAAAATGTCACAAGATTAACACTAGGGCCTTCCAGAAGAATCTTGGGAGACAAGAAGAGGTAACACAAGAAGGATGGGAACTGAGATTGGTGAAATCTACATGCCTAGGGACAAAGGAAATATTACTTACTACATAAGGATAATAAGGAAATAGTGTTTATCACCTATAAGGTGATAAATACCAGGGCTAAAATTGGGATGAAGGATGTGAAAATAGAAAAGACTTAATTCTAGAGAAGCTAGGGAGGAAAATTACACAAGGGAAAGAAAAGTGCAGAGAATCATGTAGCTTCAAAGAATGTATATCTGGGAGAAGGAGAGGATGATATCACCAAAGAAGGTTAAGAGAAGGGGAACTCAGCTTGAGAACTGAGTGCTCAATTTTTGGTATGGCCAGTAAATTAAAAAAATTGCATTACAACCTTTGTACAGAAATTACTTTTTATCTTGCCCTATTCTTTAAACATTATTCTGGGGAACAATAATATGGAACAAACTAAACTCTATTCTAAACACACAAGAAGAGTTTATTACATGAAATAATGGCTGCTAAAGAAAATTTATAACCTTTCTCATAAATTCAAAGACTCTCTCCTAGATCAAACTCCAACCAGCTCCTCTAAGCCTAGTCCCTCTTTGGACTATGCCCCAATCCTGGTCTATCTATAAAGACTTTAAGAAACACTAAGATAACTTCTTTTCTTTTCTTTTTTTTAAATATTTTTTAGTTAGACATGGATACAATATCTTTATTTCATTTTATTTATTTTTATGTGGACTGAGGATTGAACCCACTGTCTCACATGTGTGAGGCAAGTGCTCTGCCACTGAGCCACAAACCCAGTCCCAAGAAACACTAAGATAATTTCTAATGTGAGGCTATATCCCTAGGATGACCTTAGTGCTCCTTAAAGGGTATACTCAAGGCTGCCCAAAGAATTTAGCTTGTTCTAGCCAACACTCCTACTAAAGATAGGGCTCCTGACACTTAACCTCTGTGGGAGAGTAGGTGCCTCACTTGCATAAACCCAGTTAGTAAATCCAGATGGGTTTCACATGGACTATTTCCCCCTTCTTTAGAATTTTTTACTTTTCTTACTCAAGGCACTGTCACCACCCCCCTTTTCTATTTAAGATACTGAATTGCCTCTATACCAACTGCAATGGAGCTTAGCTCTTAACTTACTGAATAAAATGTGTTTTCACCAATGAGGTCCAGCTGTTTACCTCTGACCAAAATTTTAAAAATCATTAAATTTAGCAATGAATCATCTAATTTATGACCAATAAGTTTTATGATATATCAGAAATATCATAAAGGATGATCAAGAATTTATCTGAATGAAGTCAGTAGATGGATTACTAGATTACTCCTTAAGATCCCTTCTGCTTTTCAGTCTCTTCACTATAAGAAAATAATTTATTCATATTCACTCACCAAGCTTTGACAATTCAGCTTTCTTTTTGGACCACGTATAATACTGCAAAAGCCCTTTGTAGGCCTGAACAACGTTGATTAATATTTCCTGAGAAGACGATTTTTCACCATATCTCCATGTCTCTGCCTGACTTAGATTTCTGTTTGCATCCTCAAGCATTCCATGATGCATAAGGTATAATGCATGTTGTAAGGAGATCTGCACCAGTAATAAGAAAAAGCCCACTGTCACTGAAGTCATTAAGATAACCATTACTCAAAAAACACAGTAAATATATGATGGACTAAGTCCTTGATTGGACACGAAACATATGACACTGTCCCTGTCATCAACAATTTCAACCTAACAAAGAAGAAAGACACATGAAATGACACTATGTAAATGAAAGCTAAATTATGTAAACTTACAAAGAGAAGACAGTACAATAGTGAAAAAAACAAAAAACAAAGGTTTTGAAGACAGTGTCCTGGCTCATATGCCAGTTAAATGCTAAATAAATCTGAATAACTTATTCGTCCTTTTGTCTCACCTGTTTTATGAGACAATTCTTAATCCTTCAGAAGGGTGTTGTTAGGATTAAATGAGATTTAATTTTAATTAAAAAATTAAATGAGATTTAACATTTGCATACTACTAATTCCTAGTTTGGGCTACAGTAGACAACCAATAATATAACTATTTTAAATATATTAAAATGAGACTTAACTTTTGCATACTACTAATTCCTAGTTTGGGCTACAGTAGACAACCAATAATATAACTATTTTAAATATATTAAATCAGCTCAAAAGAAAACATCTTAACAGGGAGTGTTGGAGAATGATGTCAATTCCAATGTAAAGGAAAGTGCATGCTTCCACTTATCTAAAACATCTAAAATGGGCATATTCATAAAAACAGAAACGATATTAGAGACTATCAGTAGCATGGGGAGGAGGAGAAAATGGAGAACTATTGCTTAATAAATATACAGATTCTGTTTGGAGTAATGGAAATGTTTTAGAAATAGTGGTGATAGTTTACAACATGGTGAATATAGTTAATACCACAGAACTTTATACTTAAAATGGTTAAGATAGCATGTTCCATTATAAACAATCACAATTTAAAATTCCAGAAAACAGGAAAAGTAAAAACAAAACAAAATTTAAAACTAGCTGCAAAGTAAATATTTTAGGCTTTGCATGGCACATGACTTCTTCATAATTACTCATTTTCATTAAAAAACAGCTATTGACAATATGGAAATGAATGTGTGTGGCTGTATTCCAGTAAAACCTTTTGGCCTTGAAAAATAATTAAAAACAAATTATAAAATTTTATTGAAAAGTGCTCTGTTAAAAAAAGAGAGAGAGATAATCTTGGAACTGTCTCAGCCCTTTTGGTAATACTTTTAATAAACATATTAACTTGGAGAGAAGGTTCCATGCAAATAGGAATTAAAATGTTTTTACACATTCAAATTCCCCACTTGTTCGCTTTTTCCAAAAATACTAACTCAGCACAAATAACTTGGGCAAAGAGTAGAAGCACAACTTCAACATCTGATGGACTGGTTTTGGCAACCAGATAAACAAAGAGGAGGTATTTCCCATCATACAACATGGAAGATGATCAGAAACTAAGGAATGGCTGGCACAACACTGTTTTCTTTCTTATTTATCCCAGTATCTTACCCTTTCTTCACTATTGTTTACTTTACACTGATACAAACAATTCAGAAAACAATATGAACACTGTAAATATAAGTTCACAAAGTCTATATTCTTACCTTCACATAATTCAGGACACCAATATTTTTCATCCGGTCAGCAAAGGTACTGAAAGTCTCCGCATTGCTTTTGGGATGATAAAAGAGAATTTCACTTCCAAGCCTCCAAATAACCTGTCAAAGCAGAAATTATTACCCAATGTAAAGTCCAACCCTGCCTTTATTCTATTTTTCCTGTAAGTTTTGTTTTTCTGATTACATATAAAAACAACCTAAAATTCCTTTCCTTAGATACCATAATTGTCTATGTTATCGTACTTTACCCAGTAAAGATCTCACATGACAAAATCTTTTTAATACTAGTTTTTAAATTCTAGGTAAGTATAACAGTGCCATTATTAGATTAGCAATCCAAAAGAGGAAGAGGCAGCTAAGATATTATTAATTATGAAACTTAATTAGTATAGGAAGAGTAAGTCAGAAACTAGGTTTTGGTAATATTGGCTTCTTAACTGGTCTCAACCTCATCTTTATTCTCAGCAAAGTGAGTGCAACAGACTAGTTTCTTAAGATCTTATCAATATTGAGTATATTTATTCCAATATTTACAACACAAATTTAAGAACTATCATCAAATATAAACAAATTTTAATAAAAAATATTTTATCTTCAGATCACTAATCCTGGTGAAAGAACTTGGGAGTTCTTTTTTCATGGAAGCAAATGTCTATTTCTCTTACCCCCATTTAAAGTACTTCAGCCATACCAACTTTAAAGTGAACTTCAAAGTCAATTATTTCTAGAAGGAACACATTGGTTGTTTGGTACAATAACTTCATATTCCCAATTAAAAAAAAAAAAAAAAAACAGGACTGGGGCTACAGCTCAGTGGTAGAGCGCTTGCCTTCCATGCATGAGGCACAGGGTTCAATCCTCAGCACCACATAAAAAAATAAACAAATAAAGGCATTCTGTCCATCTGCAACTAAAAAAAAAAAAAACAGATCAAGACTTCATTGTAGAATATCAAAAGTAGCATGGAGGAGCTTAAAGAAACTTGCAGAGGGCTGGGGAATAGCACAGTGATAAAAGCACTGCCTAGCAAGGCAGGTAATAGGTTTCATTCCCAGCACCACCAAAACAAAACAAAAACTTAAAGATTATCCATTACCTATAGTTATCTACAGTTGTTCTTAAACCCAGTCATAAGAAAGAATTACCTGGGGCACCTATTAAAAATAAATATTCTAAGCCACCATGCTCATAATCCCAGCAGCTTGGGAGGCTGAGGTAGGAGATCATGAGTTCAAAGCCAGCCTCAGCCATTCAGCAAGGCCCTAAGCAACTTAGTGAGACCTTGTCTCAAAATAAAACATAAAAATGGCTAAGCCAGCGGTTAAAACCCCAGGGGTAGGGTACCAAAAATAAATATACATACGTACATATGTATGTATGTATGTGTATATGTGTGTGTGTGTTTGTGTGTGTGGGGAGGGAGGGAGAGAGAGAGAGTGCAAGCGAGCGCACGCGTGATAGATAGATAGATAGATATTTATTTATTATTTGGGTTTTTCTTGAGGAAGTATTGGGGATTTAACCCAGGGTGCTTAATCTAAGTCCCCAGTCCTTTTTATTTAGAGACAGGTTTCACTAAGTTGCCAAGGTTGGTCTTGAACTTGCAATCCTCCTGTCTCAGCCTCGAGCTGCTTGGAATTTCAGCTGTACTCCACAGTGACTGATGGAATCTGTATTTTCAACACATGCCCTAGGTAGTTCAAAAGGATTCAAACAAGTATCTGGAAGCCACTCATTTAATTTCTTCATTTTATAAAACAAAATCTGAACAAAAGAGAGGTATATAATGCCTCTCTGTAATGTAAATCATTACTAATGATTTACAGATATATGTAACTTTAGTCCCTAAATTAAAATTTGTCAATAATTATATTTTCTTTTTACACACATACACACATACACACACACACACACACACACACACACACACACACACCAAGTAGCATGTATGTACTATTTGGTATTTTGGGTTTGGGCTCCATTAGATTGATGCACTGGTTACTATATTAGTAAAAGCACCTGAAATAGTCAAGTAAAGTTATTTGTGGAGAAACTGCTTTTTACTCAACAAATTTAGCAGTATATGTCAGGCAGTGTTTCAGGCACTGTTTTACCCCTTCCCTCAGAAATGTACATTAATATGGAGAGTCACACAAGAAACAAGAAACATAATTATATTGACAAGTGTTACTGGAAAAGAGTGAGAAGGATATGGAGATCAAGAGTGCCAGTACAAAGTAGGAATAAGAAAGCAAGAAATGCAGTTGTAATTTTAAATAATCAAGATAGACCTCATAGAGGTCACAGAAAAGCGGTCATACAGAAAGGCAGACATATGATAACTGAAGAAAGATCTTTCCAAGTAGAATAAATAAGGTAAAGATTGAGGCAGAATATGCCTGGCTTATTCTAATAAGAGCAAGGCTAGTAAGACTGGAAAAGAAAATACAGGTGAGCAAGTAACAGGAAATGAGATTAAGAAAAGAAAAGGTCAAATGGGAATGGGTGAGCACATCACACAGGAACCCTGATTACAGTGTTTTCAGCAGAGGAGTGAATGAGGACTTAAGGTTTTAAAAGTTCACTCTACATCATTAGACATTAGGAAAACAAAAATCATTTTAAAACCATGATAAGATATCACTAAAAAAACCACCAGGATGACTAAAATCAAAAAGAGACAACAGGGTACGGGTGTAGAGAAGCTGGAACTCTCAAATATTACTGATGGAAATATAAAATGGTAGAGTCACTTTTGAAAATAGTCTGATAGTTTCTTGAGAAGTTAAATACAATTATCACATGAACTAAAATTCTACTCTAGGAATATACCCAAGAAAAATCAAAACAATCATCCACATACAAACACTTGTGCATGAATATTTATAGAAGCATTATTCACAATAACCAAAAAGTAAAATCAACCCAAATGTCTAACAAACTGATGAATGGATATATAAAATGTGGTATGTCCATATAAAAGAATATTTGCCAATAAAAAGAAAAAAACATAAATACTTTTACTACAACATAAATGAACCTTGAAAATATTTTACAAAGTAAAAGAAATCATTCACAAATGACCATTACATTATAAGATTCCATTTATATGAAATTTCCATCATATAAAATAGTAGATTAGTAGCTTCCATGGGCTACGAGTCAGTGGAGAAGCAATGAGGAAAGACTGCAAATAGGTACAGGTTTTCTTTTTGTAGAAGATGAAACTATCCTAAATTGCAAGACTCTGTGAAAATATTTAAAATATTAAATTGTACAAGTCAGTGAATTGTATGGTGTCCTAATGTCTCCATATAGCTATTTAAAAAACAGACAAAAAGAACATTCTGGTGGGAGAAAAAAAACTTTCAAGTTTTGTTGAACGAGAGTACAAAACAGGTGCACAACCTGTGGAGTAAGTGGGAATTAAAATGATTTCTAATAAAAAAAAAAGAATTAACACCTTTGTAAATGAAAGTTGGTTTTAAACTTGGAGTACTCCTGCCTCCACTTCCTGAGTCTGGAATTACAGGTGTATGCCACTGCACCTGGCCCACGTGATCATCTTAAGTAAGGTCTTAACAAAATTAACAACCTTTCATCATTAATACAAAAACCCCCAACACTGGAAGGATTCAGTAGCACACACCTGTAATCCAGCAACTCAAGAGGCTAAGGCAGGAGGATGACAAGTTCAAGGCCAGTCTCCTAATCAAGTTAGTGAGACTGTGTCTCAAAATAAAATTAAATGGGTTGGGAAGTAGCTCAGTGATTAAGCATCCCTGGTACCCTCCCCCACCAAAACAAACAAACAAACAAATCACCAGCAGACTAGGAATAGAAGAGAACTTCCTTAAAATGACAAAGGGCTTTTACAAAATAAAACAAACAAACAACAACAACAAAAAAAAAAAAAACACAGCTAACTTCATAATCACTGGTGAAACACTGAAAGCTTCCCCAAAGACCAGGAACAACATAAAGATGCCAACTTCCACCACAGCTATTCACCACTGTACTGAACATCCTACCCATAATCAGGCAAGGAAAGAAGGAAAAGGCATCCACCCACACTGGAAAAGAAGAAATAATATCAGATGACATGACTCTACATAAAAAGTATTCCAGGGACTGGGGTTATAACTCAGTGGTAGAGAACTTGCCTAGTATATGTGAGGTACTGAGTTTAATTCTCAGCACCGCATATGACTAAATAAAATGAAGGTTCACTGACAACTAAAACAAATTTTTTAAAGAATATTCCATGGAATCCACAAAATAAAGATCTATAAATAAAGCTACTTATTAAAAATAAATATTAGAAGTAACAAATGGATTCAGCACAGTTGTAAGGCAAAAGACCAACAAGCAAAAATCAGTTATATTTTTATATGCCAGCCATAAACAATCCAAAAAGAAAACAATTCCATTTACACACAAAAAAAAAACCCACACAAATAAATATGTAGGAATAAACTTATTCAAAGAGGTGAATGATTTCACCAAAACAATAAAATATTGCTGAAAGAAATTAAAGAAGATAAGCAGGGGTGTAACTCAGCAGGTCATGGGTTTGATCTTGAGCACCACCAAAATATAAATAATAGAAATTAAACAAGACACAAATAAATGGAAAGACATCCCATGTTCATGGATTAAAAGACTTAATAATGTTAAGATGGTAACTCCCCAAAGCAATTTATGAATTCAATACAATCCTTATCAAAATCCCAATGACCTATTTTGCAGCTAACCCTCCAATTCATACAAAATTTAAGGGGCACCAAACAGGCAAAATACAGAAAATAAAACAACAAAGTGGAAGATTAATTCTTTTCAAATTTATGCTTCAAATCTTAACTATAGATGGGTATGGTAGTAATCCCAGCTACTTAGGAGGCTAAAACAGGAGGACTTCAAGCTCAAGGCCAGCCTGGGCAATTTAACCAGACCCTGCCTGATTCAAGATAAAAAATAAAAAGAGCTGGGATGTAGCTCAGCAGTACAGCATCCCTGGTTCAATTCCTAGTAAAAGTATTTTTAAAAAAAAGACTGCTACAAAGCTACAGTAATCAAAGCAGTGTGTTACTGACATAGGATAGATTTGAGTCTAAAAATAATTGCAAACATCTATAGCCAATTTATTTTCAATAAGAATGCCAATACCTTTCAATCGGAAAAGAACAGGCTCTTCAATAGATGGTACTCAGAAAACTGAATGACCACCTACAATAGAATTAAATGGGACTCCTACCTCAGTTCAAACACAAATATTAACTCAAAACCTTAGTCCAAACGTAAGTGTAAACTCAAAATGGATCAAAGACCCAAGTAAAACATAAAACTAAAAACATATTGGTAAATCTTTATGACCTAGTATTTGGCAATAGATTATTATATTTAACACCAACAGCACAAAAAAACAAAATAGGGGCTGGGGCTGTAGCTCAGTTTAGAGCGCTTGCCTGGCACATGTGAGGCACTGGGTTCAATCCTAAGCATAAAAATATATAAATAAAGATATTGTGTTCACCTACAACTAAAAAAAAATTTTAAAAAGAAACAAAATGAGTAAACTTGACTTCATTAAAAACTTCTGTGCAAAGGAAATTATCAAGAAAATGTGTGAAAACTCCTACAAAATGGAACAAAATATTGCCAGTCATATCTAACAAAGGTTTACTATCAAGATCAAGCATGATGGCACACACCTATAATGCCAGAGACTAAGGAGGTGAAGGCAGGAGGATCAAAACTTCCAGGTCAGCCTAGGCAAGAACCTGTCTCAAAATAGAAAAGGACTGGGATATAGCTCAGTGATAAAGCACCCATGGGTTCAAACCCCAGTACAAAAAAAAAAAAGATGAAAGGCTTTACTATTAAAAAAAAAAAAAGAACTCTTAAAACTCAACAACAAAAAAATAAACAACACAATTAAAGCATCATATATATATATATATATATATATATATATATATATATATATATATTTGCACACACACACATATATATACACACACACACACACATATATATACACACACACACACACACACACACATACATACATGAATGCATAACAAAAACATGAAAAGACATTCAGTATCACTGGTCATCAAGGAAATACAAACCAAAACCACAATGAGATACCACTGCACACCCACTAGGATAGTTTTAATCAGAAAACCCAAAATAAGTGGTAGCAAAGATGTAAAGAAATTAGAAAACTGCTGGCCAAAATAAGTTAAAAGAGAATTACATATGATCAGCAATTTCACTCCTATGTATATACTCAAGAAAAAGGAAAACATATCTGTACAGAAACTGGTACACAAATATCTATGGCAGCATTATTCACAATAGCAAAAAAAGATGAAAACAATCCAAATGCCTATGAACAGAAAATGGATAAACTGGGGAATACATACACATGGATTATCAGCAGCAAAAATGCTACAACATGGATATACCTCAAAAATATTATGCTAAGTGAAGGAAGCAGATACCAAGATACTACAAAGGTCACACGTTGTATGATATTCTGAAAACAGACAAACCTATTGAGACAGACAGCAGATTAAAGGAAAAGCAAGGTAAGGGATCAGAGAATGATGGCATTGACTTTTTAATCAGTGGTTTTTAGGGGAGACCCCTCCAAAGAGGTGAAATCTGAATAGAGACCTGAATAAATTGGAGAATATTATTCCTGCTAAATAATGAAAGAAAACAAAAGACTTAAGTCAGGTGCAGTGATACACACCTGTAATCCCAACAACTCAGGAGAATGAGACAGGAGGATCACAAGTTCAAGGCTAGCTTAGGTAATTTAGCAAGGCCTTTTCTCAAAATAAAAATTAGAAGGGCTGGTGGGAACACATCTTGGTGGTAGAACACCCCTGGATTTGATCCCCACTATCAAAAAGAAAAAAGAAAAAGAAAAGAAAGAATTTTTTCTTTTCTTTTTTACTTATTTTTCAGTTTTAGGCGGACACAACATCTTTATTTTATTTTTCTGTGGTGCCAAGAATCAAACCCAGTGCCTCACACACGCTGGGCGAGCACACTACCACTTGAGCCACATCCCCAGCCCCAAATTTAATTTTTTCAAATGCAAAGTTGCTTTATTTTAAAAAAATGTGATTCTACAATATGTATACTCAGAAAAATGAGAAATTATATCCCATCTATGTATGATACATTAAAGTATATAAGTCCATTCTACTGTCATGTATAACTAATTTAAAAAAGGGGGGGATATCTAGCTAGGTGTAGAAGCACACACTTGTCCTCCCAGCAACTCAGGAGTTCAAAGCAGAAGGATCACAAGTTTGAGACCAGCCTCAGCAATTTAGTAAAACCCTGTATCTAAAAATTAGAAATCAAGGTTTGGGACTGTGGCTCAGTGGCAGAGTGCTTGCCTCGCATGTGTGAGGCACTGGGCTCAATCCTCAGCACCATGTAAAAATAAATAAATAAATAAATAAATAAAATTATTGTGTCCATCTACAACTAAAAAAATTTTTTTTAAATTAGAAATCAAGCAAGTTAGGGTTATAGCTCAGAAATACAGCACCCCTGGGTTCAGTTCCCAGCAACACATATGCACACATGCACACGCACGCACACACACACACACACACACACACACACACAATCACACAGGAGAATGCATTTAGCTAGAGAGGGGATGTCTAGTTTAGCTTACTTTGCATACATACTGTGAGTTTGGCTTTCAGATCTTACCCTGTGTTAAGACTCTGTCCACCCACAAGATATCCTTCCAGAACTAGGCTGATCTCCCATCAGTGTCCAGCAGTCACCTTGCTAACAAGCCATGTTTTCCCTGTGTGAAACCATGCTCAGGAAGGGGAGAGGAATGCTGGCTTATGGCAGAGCCCTCCTCTTTAAACCCAGAGCTTTTCATAGGTGCTGCAGGCCTCCACCCCCGTCCATCTTCAGAACTCCACCTTCATCCTTTCACAGCTGAGAACCTAAGATTTAAGGAAAATAAGTAACTTAAAATCACAGTCAGCTAAGAGAAGAACCAGAATTCAAACCAGGTCTCATCCCTTCTGTACATGAATTCATCTCATTTTAACTAGGCACATCTTGGGCAGAGTATGAAATATGAAGATTAAAAGTGACTCTACCCTCAAGAAGCTTGTCACCCCAACACCAGAGACCTGTCTGAGGAGCACCAGAATATCCTGTAACATGGAAATCATAGGGAGGACCTGTGACTTTACCACTGCTCCCATTCTATCAGGGGCAACCCATCAAGAACAGAGTCCACCTGTGCCACCACAGGGGCTGACTGCATCCCAGGATTCACAGCCCTTCCCGGAGCATATACAGATGAAACAAGCCCCCCACACACACCTATTAAATAGCCACTGGCCATTCCTGGCTTCACACTCAAAAGCTTTACAGTGGTTCTAGCAGAGGAGCTACATAAAGTCTCCTCCAGAGCAGCCAACGACATCATTTCCTGGTAACTGTGGCAAGGGCTTGCACTCCCTAAGCAGTCTGTAGCTGTACTTACAGTCAAGATGAAATGGGTGCTGGGCTAACCATTATGTTCTCCACAGAGTGGCCAGGCCTCAGGGACATGTTCACCACTAATGAACTAATGCTTGTAAAGACACAAGGACTAAATACTATCATTATTACTAGACTCCACTCTAAATGTAAATCAGGAGAGAGAAAGGGGAAAGAAAACACATTAGCAAATCAGTTTAGGGATCGCTCTTCAGCAAGAAGCAAGCAAAGCTGAGCCACAGGGTAAAATGTTCCTGACTTTCCTCAGTGGTTGGTGTCATAGGTCAGGCAAGCACTCACCACTTAGCTACCCAACCCCCAACTGGACTTGTTCAAGCACACTAAACACAAGGGTGCTGCTATAAGAAAATAACCCAATATGATATGTCAAGTTCATTATATTGTCTCGAGCAACTAATAAAAAATAAAAATTAAAAAAAAAATAATAACCCAAAGAGAAGGAATGTACTACTGACTAGAAAAATAAGCCAATATAGGCAAAACAAAAAAGACATGGGAAGAAAGAGAAACACTACATGAAACATGTCTGCTGGAGCAATAATCGATTTACTAAAACCATGAGAACAAAACTGAAGTTTAGCCTCAGAAAGCAAAACCAAAAGTCTTGAATCAGAACAAAAAAACTGAAACTGGTTGTAATGCAGCCTCAACTATCCAGAGCTATGGAGAAATGTGATCCACATGCAACAGGCCTGCCCCCCACTCTACCTGGTGCATGGGGGGGGGGAGGCAATTCCCATCCCAAAAGGCAGGCCAGCACAAAGACAGCACCCCAAGGGGACCAGCTCCCTGCTCCATTGCTCATACCCCTGAACAACAGTCACCCGTGGTCCCTAAGACCCGGACTCTGCCAGCCACACTCCCCTCCACAGGCTTGCTCAGGCTCATCCTTAATGAGTACCTATGGTCCAGACTGTGTGGCACCCTGAAACCCCACCATACCCATCCTCCTGTCATGTCACCCCCTGCACCACGCTATAATCAAATCACTTTTCTGGCTCAGTCATAACATGAAAGCACCTGGAGGAAGGATAGCATCTTCCTTGACTTTTTTAGCTTTAGCTACCAATAATATAACCCCTAGTATATAGGAAGTTCTCAAAAAAAGTTTTGATTAAATACAGGTTGAATATCCTTTCTCCGAAATACCATCAGTCTTTTAAATTTCTGATACTTTTGGATTTTGGAATATTTGCATATGCATAATGAGATACCTGGGGATGGGACCTAAGTTTAATCATGAAATTCATTTATGTTTGATACACATCCTTTACACATAACTTGAAGATAATTCTACACAATATGCCTGTCTTGCCTATGACCAGTGACATCAAGTCAGGAGTGGAATTTTCCATTTGTAGAGTCATACTGGTACTCAAAAAGTTTTGAATTTGGCTGGGTACAATGGCACACACCTATAACCCCAGGAACTCAGGATTGCCAAGTTTGACGCCAGCCTGAGCTACTCAGCAAGACTCTGTCTCAAAATAAAAAAAGAGAGAAGGGGAGTTGGGCTTGGGATAAAGCTCAGTGGTAGAGCTCCCCTGGACTCAATCTCCAGTATGAAAAAAAAGTTTGGGATTTTGGAGCATTTCAGGTTGTGAATTTCTGGATTAAGAACACTCAACCTATAATTCTCAATTACAGCTCTCTGTAATTAGAAGTCAGCATCCTTAGGACAAATCTTGGGGACATGAAGAATGCCAGGGAAAACACACACTGCCTGGGCCACAGCTCCTGCCTTGCCCCTACCTGGGAGGGCCACTTATCCAACACTTTTGAGCCCCAGCTGCCTCCCAGGAAACCTGTGCCCCTTCCAGCAAGCTCTGGCACACTGTCTGCACTACGACGGTGACATCCTTCCCCTGCTACATCTCATTCGCCCATTGCTCTGAAAACTAACATCTGTAGGATGCCTCGCTGGCCACCTTGTTCATAACAAATGATGTTCTTCTTAGAGATGGGGACACCAATTCAGAGGCCACGAGGCCCACCCAAGCTGCCTTCCAGTTCAGCACAGAGGGTAGGACTTCAGCTCCTCCAAGCTGGCACCTCCACCATGCCCATGCATGGATGCCCAGGAGGAGCACCAGGCAGCTTCTGGAAAATCAATTGTACTAACCGACTGGCAGACAGAGGTGCTTATGTTAAGAGAGTCGGAAACATTACCAAGTACAAGATAAAATTTACATTAAATTTTAAGATAAAACAGGCTTGTCCCCACTCCCACTAAGGGAGAAGTCACATAGAAAGGCCTTCTGAAATCTATAAACTTAATTTACCCTTTAATAAGGTTGAAAACAGCAGGCTACAGTAATACAAAAATGAGGAAACTTAATTTCTTAATTTCCAGTATAGTTATGACTTCTGGGCATTAGTAGCAAGGGAGGGCTTAAATGTGCCTGTTCTTTCAGCTTTTAAGTCATGAAAAGCACCCAGGAAAGCTAAGGGTTGCAGTGGCAAATGAGCTTCCCATCATGCCTCCCCATGTAACAGAACATCAGGACAGGTTTGCCCGCCCCCACCAGGAAAACAGTCAAAGGAGGCCCTCAAGGTCTTCCCAACTGAAGACACAGACCCCAAGGCACAGGGAACACCCAACTTGCAGCATATAGATGCAAACACTAAAAAAGCCTTACTTACTAAGTGCCTAGCAGTCAGAAAGAGGGGAGGCCTAACAAGAACCACGGCACCTCACATGTATGAAGGCTTAAGGAACACTGACTTTATAGGCACTCGCATTTCACCTCAGACTCCACTGCTGTCCTCAAGATTCTATTACCTGCCGGGTACAGTGGTGCATGCCTGTAATCCCAGTTATTTGGGAATTGAGGCAGGAAGATGGCAAGTTCCAGGCTAGCTTGGGCAACTTAGCAAGATGCTGTCCCTAAATGAGAAAGAAAAAGAGCCAGACATGGTGGTGTACATCTGTCATCCCAGCAACTCAGGAGGCTGAATTCAAAATCAAAGCCCTCAGCAACTTAGCAAGACCCTATCTCAAAAGACAAAAATAAATTTTGGCTCAGTAGTATAACACGCCTGGGTTCAATCCCCAGTATATATAAAAAAAAATTCTGTTATCCTATTTGGTTACTTGGTTTATCTTTTCTCTCCAATTAAAGAAATCAAGTTTCCATGGGCTAGGGTTGTGGCTCAGTGGTAGAGCACTTGCCCAGCAAGTGTGAGGCCCTGGGTTCGATCCTCAGCACCACATAAAGATAAATAAATGAATAAATAAAATACAACTTAAAAAAAGAATTCAAGTTTCTAATAAATATGCTTTTGAGCTTTGCCACAGAATTGTTTCAACTGAATTGCCAATTAGGATATCAAAACAGCAAATCCTAAAATCTTTCTGTACAGAATGGCTTTATAAGAAATTACCAAGTAGCTGGGTACAGTGGTACATTTGCCAGCTTCAACAACTTGGCAAGGTCCTAAGGAACTCAGCAAGACCCAGTCTCTAAATAAAATATCAAAAAGGGATGGCGATGAGGCTCAGTAGTTAAGTGCCCCTGGGCTTAATCCTGGTACAAAAAAAAAAACAGCTACCAAATAGCCTCTATTTAATTGTTTTAATAAAATCAATATGGAATAAATCCTAGAAAAAAGTAAACCAAGAGAGAAAATTAAAGACCTGACTTCTCGTTTTTTGTGAATTAAGATTTTAGGTTGTATTAGCAAGGAAGACAGGTTTGGAAGAAGGGGGTGTGTGTGTGAGTGTGTGTGTGTGTGTGTGTGTGTGTGTGTGTGTGTTTGATACAGAACAGTGGTTTTCATTGTGTCAAATTCTGACCTGAACATCATTTGATCAATTTCACTCTCCAGGATTCCCTCTGTCCTCCTCTTCTCCCTCCCAATTTCCTTTATCTACCCTAATGTTCTCACTAAAAGGGTCTTTTTTGTTTTCAAACCTTTACACCCCTTAAACCACCACCACTTTTGGAGATTTTATACCCACAAAAACAGTAGGGACAGCAGTGTAATGGGACCCACTGCCAATTCCCCTCTACAGATCATGCTCTTCACAGCAACAGCCTACCAGACCCATTTGAGCTCCTGTAGTCAAGGGCCTTGCAAGAGCCATAGGGAAGCACAGGAAGCATCTCAAATGGGAACCCAATGACCAACAGCATCCCTAGCACCACATGTACTGGCAAAGAAGAAAAGGACAACAACACTCAGATCACATCTTACCAAAAGAAATTGGGGAGGCAAAATTCTTATTGCTATCCTCAGGGTCCTCCAAGTGAGCCCAGATGGAGCCACTGTGCCAGAGACCTCCCACCATTGGGCTCAGCTCCATGGTACTCGCAGAAGTACCACCCTATGACCACCCTAACCAGTCAAGAGATTTCCATTTTTTTTTCTTTTTTTTTTCCTCTTTGGCACTGGGGATTGAACCCAGGGGCACTGAGCTACATTTCCCAGTCTTTTTTTTTTTGAGCTAAGGTTGGCCTCCAACTTGCAATCCTCCAGCCTCAGCCTCCTGAGTAATCAGAATTACAGGCATGTGCCACCACAGCTGTCTTCTAGTTTCCTCCTGGTGGGTACAACTTCTTCCATGCAGGATGGTGAAATTTCCTTTTTCCTCACTCTTCCTACCAGGCTCCTGTCCCAGGGTCACAATCCAGTATCTGCTGACCTCTAGCAACTCCCATCATCATGCACAGGGGCCAAAATGCCCCAGATCTCCCATGAAGGCAGACGCCATGCCTCTCTCATCCTGGCATAGTAAACATAATATCATGGGAACTTGGGCACATTAACTGAGCATTAATTAAATGAAAAAAGACTCCCAAGACCCAGCTGATCCACTTATCTCAAGGAACACAGAATGCAACAGGAATCCCACCCGACTCCTGAAAGGGCAGAAGCCAGCAATTGCCCACATTCATGACACCACACTACCTGCCACCTTAACCCACAGACCAAGAAAAGGGGAGGGTTGACCCTGAGTGCTAGAAGTCCTGCCTTCTCCTTTCTACACTGGTTTCTCCCCTCCCACACCCTTTCCTGGAACACTGTTGTGCAGACCTTAGTCAATAAAAGCTAGCTTTCCAAAGTAAAAAAGTCACCTTGGGTTGGGGATGTGGCTCAAGCAGTAGCACGCTTGCCTGGCATGCGTGCGGCCTGGGTTCGATCCTCAGCACCACATACAAAGATGTTGTGTCCGCCGAAAACAAAAAAGAAAAAATAAATATTAAAAATTCTCTCTCTCTCTCCCTCTCTCTTTAAAAAAAAAGTCATCTTGTATTTGTTGTTATAAAATTATAAATAACAGAAATAACACAGGCACTACTTTTTTTTTTCCTGTGTGAATCTGAATTTTCTTCTCTTTCCACTAGCTCCTTAGAGACTACACAGATGCCCCCCCCCCGCAAAAAAAAAAAAAAAAAAAAAAAAAAAAAACATCTTCTACCTCTCTCTACTGCCCTCTTGCCTGCTGGCCTCTGGGCATCTCTCACCCTTTGACTCCCATTCCTCCTACCCAAGCCTAAGCATCATCCTGCACATTCAGGCCTCAGCTACCTCTCCCTTGTCAGCTTCCAAATCCTCTGGCCTCTCCTCCTTTCTTACTATAGCTCTCTTGCCAGTTTCTGTCTGTATCTGAAGACAGATACCTGAAAAAAAATTATTTTTCTTCCTCTATGAACACTTGCAAAGAATGCAAGGGGTCCTGATTCCATAGAATAAATGCAGAGGTCCCTGGTCATGGGACTTCTCTGTTAATAGTTCCTGAACTGACCAATGACAGGAAATTCATCTATTGCATAATATTTGACAGGTTAGATCACTTGCTGTTTGAAGAATCTTGCTATACAAGATGAGAAAATAGAGATGGGTAAATCTAATGCAATTTCCTTTGTGTATGTGAGCTAGCTGCAGCTTACAACACCACAGTGACAGTTTTATCTTTCTTGAAGCAGAGCTTCAACATCTTAACAAAGGGTTTTAAAGAATGATAAATCACTCTCATCTTTCAGCTCATTAGCATACATATCCTGACAATACCTGAGAACGTCCTTCTTGATTTGCACACTCAAAAATCCAAGGAAGTCTAGCAGGGATGTTTAGAGAAGGCCCAAATGCAGGGGGAAAGCAGCAGCAGCTCAGATGTTTAGTTACAGGAAGGACTCTCTCCAAGGCACAATCAGAGAAGGAAATGGCACGATGGTATCTGCACCAACTGGCCACTGCTGCTGCCTGCTTCCAGGGGAACGTCTTTGCAGCCTTTCACTGAGGCCATCTTACTAACTACAAAAAGAACAGATAGCACCCAAAGAAAAATAACTGGTCTTCTTTCCTGTCATAGGAAAACTCATATATCTTAAAAAAAAAAAAAACGCTGGAATTCTCTCTGGCCAGCTCTCCCTGAGTCCCTGGCTTTCTAGCTGTGACAGCTGGAACAAATGGCATCTGGGTGAGACACCTTGCATCTTAAACCTTAGCCACCATAAGGTCTGATTCTCGCTAGTGACGCTGGAATCCACGGCGGTCTGCAGGGTCGGTCCTGAGCCCCTACTCACAGAGCTCTCCCGCCTCGCGGGTATTTTCGGGTTTTCACACTGATAAGGCTTATTTTCCTCTGGCCAAATAATTTTCACCGAATGCTAAAGTGTCCCCATGGTGAGGTCCCAGCACCGGGGAGAAGCACTTCCTCTCGCTGGAGTCAAGACTTGCACGCCAGGGGCCAGACTGCCTGCCCCGCGGGCGCTGTAGCATTTCCCAGGCCCTCTGCAGGCGCCGGCGCCAGGGGTTCTAGCCCAACGAGGCCCAGCTCGCCCCTCAAACGCGGTGTCCACAGACACTGGCCGGGTCACGGCAAGGGGCATTTCCACAGCCCTAACCGGAGGGGATTCACAGATAACGTTTAGGAAAAAAGCCCTGGCTCCGTTTCAGTGGCATGCCGTGAATGTAAATGAGAGGCGGCCTAGCACGGCTCCACACCGCCTCCACGACTCCACGAGCACAAGCATCAACAACAGCGCACACACACGCACACACCCCTGTCTCGCTCCGAAAATCGATTCCGGGCTCAGAAGGAAAAGCAAAACGAAATCGGTTCCTCGCCCAGCGGACCATTATCCCACGGCTTCTTAAATTTCAGAGCACGTCCACAACACTTCGTCTCCATTCCCTCGTGCTCCGGACTCAGGCAAGGCGCGGTCCACTCGGAACCGCTCTCCGGGTCCCCACGCGAGGGCGTCCGCACCGCTGGCCCGTGCGCAACTTGGCTCACCGCCCGGGGCGGGCGCCGGCGGGCGCCGGCAGGCTCGCCTTCCTCCCTCCCCGCCGGGACCCGCTCTGACCTTTGGCGTTAATCCAAGGTGGTGTGTGCGCATTCTGCCCGCACAGGATCCCAGAACCGCTGCCAGCCTCTGCAGCTCCGATTATGAATCATTCATCTGCAGAGGAATGACTCAGTATTAACTTTTCAGCAGCGGCTTAAAGGAAACCCACCTCCCTCGCTGCGGCCAGAGAGGCCTGGCGCCCGCTGCCCGGCGGTGGCGGAGGCGTGGCCCGGCCGCGGCCTCCGCACAAGTTTCCCCAAGTTGCGGCGCTGGGACGGCGAGCAGCGGCGGCGGGCAGGGCCTGCGCCGCTCGGGACCCATCGCCCGCCGGGGACAGCCGCCGCCGCCACCGCCCCTTACCCCATGGCGCACCGCCACTGGCCGCTCAGGGGTGCCGGGGGCGTCCTCCGCCGCTGGCTGCAGCATCCTGCTCCCTGGGCAGCCCCATGGCGGGGGGCGGGGAAGGGCCGGCGGCCACCGCTGCCGCTGGCTGGGAAGTCGCTGCTGCGCTGCGACCGGCTGGCGCATGCGGCAGCTGCCGCACCGCGCCGCCTCAGGCAGCCTCGCGCTGGCACTTCCTCCCGCGCCCTGGAAATCCCAGGCCCGCGGGCCCCAGCCCATTGCCAACAGCCCTCGCTGCCGCCCGCCTTAGCAATGGCGCCGCACGCCCCGCCCCCGTCGCGCCCCGCCTTCCTGGCCGGGAGCCTTAAGCTGCAGGATGCCACAGGACAAGGCCCAGCCCTTTTGCTAAGGGCCCCAAAATATCACGGTGAAGATCTTCCTAGGAAAGATAAACAACAAGGAATTCTCTAGAGAAAGAGAATTTTATTTTAATTATTTTTTGTTTGGTTGGTTTGGGTACTGCGTGCTTAACCACTGAGCCACATCTCTAGCCTTTTTTATATTTTATTTTGAGACAGGGTCTTTCTAAGTTCCTCAGGGCCTCAAAAATTTGCTGAGGCTGGCTTTGAGCTTGTGATCCTCCTGCCCCAGCCTCCTGAGCCTCTGGGATTACAGCATGTGCCACCACACCCGGTTTCAAGAGGGAAAATTTAGAGACCAGGAATGGAAAAACACAGAAGTCAAATCATGACTAACTGTGAAATCTTAGGAAAGCACCTGACCTCCCTGGGCCCGGGTTTCCCCTTTCATAGAGCGGAAATATCACTGCCTGCCCCACCCCACAGGAGCTGCACTATGAGGAGGAGCCCTTGCTGGGGAGGACCCTGCGGCCAGCATGTCCTTGCAATGCTACAACTCACCCAGCAGAAGAGCACAGGTGGTCCTTCAGAGGCCATCCTGTGGTCACACAGAGGACAAGCCAACTTCCTGTGGGACCCAGGGATGGTTTCAACTCAGGCATCCCCAGTTCGCTGCTGTGGGTAAAAATCATGTCTATCCTCAGGTGACTAAACTGATATCAGGACATGATCTAGCACTTTCTTACCACACTTGCAGGAGGCCACCCATTGCCAGGTCACTACCCATTCATTCAAAGTCACTTTCCAAGAAACTAGTGGCCCTTGGACCCTACTTCAGATATGAAAGGGTGTCAGAACTGCACCAGCCTATCACCAGCCCATCACCAGCCCGTTACCTAGGATGTAGCATTTTCCAAACAGCATCTCCCATCCATTTATAGATTGAAAAATCAGCTGAGAGGGTGTGTCCAGCACCTTTTTCTTAAAAAAATGTAATAGAAAATAGCATTCTTCACGCTGAGTCAGGGTCAGTAGCTTGGCAGGTGTGCTCTGGCCCTGTGTGAGTGTTCTCAGACGTGGACAGTGCACTACGGAAGGAGGTCACGTACCTCTAGAGCTGCCATGTGTTCCTTGCTATGGAGAAGAAGTCTGCAGGCTCCTGTACCCATGGCAACACAGCAGCTGTAATGCACACACAGTTTGTAAAACAAGGTGCACAGAAGTTGTTTTGCTCTAGCCTGTCCATGTTTGGCTCCCATGTTGGGTGCAGGGTGGAGGTTCTGCATGCCCTGGGGTGAAATGTGGGATCAGGATTAATGCATTTTATCATATTCCCCCCAAAAAATAAATGGGGTGTACAATCAGAGACTTGAGAAATGTGCTCTGTGTATGTAATATGAAATGAATTGCATTCTGCTGTCATATATAACAAATTAGAATAAACAAATAATTTAACAAATAATTTAAAATAAATAAAAGAGACTGGGGATGTGGCTCAAGCGGTAACGTGCTCACCTGGCATACGCGGGTCACTGGGTTCGATCCTCAGCACCACATAAAAATAAAATAAAAATGTTGTGTCCACTGAAAACTGAAAAATAAATATTAAAAAAAAGTATCTCTCTTCTCTCTCTCTTTAAAAAATAAAATAAAAAATAAATAAATTAAAAATAAATGGGGGTTGGGGGGACTCGCATGTGTGCTCCTGAGTGGTCCCACCAAAGGACCCATTTCACTGTCAGAAGGCTTTGTTCTCACAGCCATTTTGCTGTCTCCAGGACTGCTTATGGCCTGGACAGAGTGGATGCCCTCATCAATCTCAATGAGGAAGGCCCTGGGCAGCCCCCAGATTATCTGACTGAACAGTGTGTGCACAGCTGAATGATTGGGTGAGAGGGCCACCCACCCCAAACCAAATCTCTCCTGGCCAGGTTCACTTGGTCAAGCATCACAGGGAGCAGCTGCTGGCCAGGACTCCGGCCTGGGCTGGCTCTGAGCCAGGGTGGGCTCCAGAATCTCCATGGAAGAGATGTCCTAGTGTGTTTTCTATTGCCAATAACATACATCACCAACTGGGGACATCTTAGAGAAAAGAGGTTCGTCTGGGCTCATGGTTCTGGAAGTATAAGGTCAAGCAGCCATATCTGTTGATGACCACCTTGCTGTCCTAAGGAGGCCCGGGATATCAAATGGCAAGAGACAGGCAGTATGTGCCTCTTCTGGTCTCTTCTTATAGAGCCGCAAGGATTCTACTGTGGGGTTCCCTCCGACCTTACCTTACCTGTCACCTTCCAAATGCCCCACCTCTGAACACCATAGTTGGATCACCTTTCCACCCTCTGAACACCTCACAGTGGGGATTAAATTTCAACATGTGAACTCAAACCATACCCAAAACAAAGTGAGAGGGTTAGGTAGGCAGTCCCTCTGGGAGTCCTGTTTTTAAAATATTTTTAGCTGTAGATGGACACAATACCTTTTATTTTATTTATTTATATGTGGTGCTGAGGATTGAATCCAGTGCCTCAAATGCGCTAGGTGAGCACTCTACTACTGAGCTAAAACCTCAGTTCAAAAGTTCTTGGGGTACTGGATTGAACTCAGGGGCACTCGACCGTTGAGCCACATCCCCAGCCCTATTTTGTATTGTATTTAGAGACCGGTCTCACTGAGGTGCTTAGCACCCCACTGTTGCTGAGGTTGGCTTTGAATTCCCGATCCTCCTGCCTCAGCCTCCCTAGCCACTGGCATCTTGTTATGGGAATCCTTGTGCCTTAAGAGAAGTTAAGGAGAAACTTGACGCTGTGTCAGAATGAGAGGGAAAAGACAAACCTCAAAATTCCTAGAAGCCAAAGGGCAAACATTATTTGTATTCAAGGAATCCCCTTCCCGCCCCAGCAGTCCATCCTTCCCGGGCAGAGTGGTCTCTTTTCTTTCTTGGGAACTCCTAGACATCTAGTCCTCCAGAATGGCCATTCCATCAAAACTTTTGCATTTCAGTCTTTCCTCACAGTTGGTTCAAATTCAAATGGTAGCTCCTAAAGAGGTCATTAAACAGTACCACTATGTTTGCTTGTTATGAATACAGCTGTAAAAATAAATAAATAAATAACTCACATGAAGGGATTATAGGCTCTGCAGAAGGCAGTAAGTATACTGGAATACTGAGACTTCAGTATGTAAGCAGCCAGTCATCTGCCTGGTAGATGGAATTAGGGCTGCCACTCATCAACTGGGGAGAGAAAAAAGACACACACATACACACACACACACACACACACACCAAGCATTGACTATAGAAAGAGCCTGGAGATGGAAAACATCTTCATCTTCCTCTCCCCTATCTCTGCACCCACAGGCAAACTTTTGGTTTAAGGGCTTATCATTTCTTTCCTAGATTATTGTCAAAACTTCTGATCTTTCCTGTGCAGTTTCACCCCTCATCTGGACTTAGCAGGTCTGTCTTTGATGTGCAAATCTACTTTGGCTCTTGCTCCTGAGTTCTTGTGTGGCTCTCCATTGTCTTTAGTGTAGAATTCAAACTACACAGTATCCAGCTTCTTCCAAGCTCACCCTTGGCCAACTGTCAGCTTCTGCTGTGGCATTTATTACTCCACCTATCCCCAGGCCTTCTCATCTTCCCTAAGCATTTCTTGTGGTGTATTTGGACTTCTACTCCCTGCCAGCCCAGTGCTGTCCCATGGCAACCAGGACACCGCCTCTGTACTCCCTGCTCAGCCAAGTGCTGTCCCATGGCCCCCAGGAAACCTCCTCTGCACTCCCTGCCCAGCCCAGTGCTGTCCCAGGGCGCCCAGGTGACCTTCACTGCACTCCCTGCCCAGCCCAGTGCTGTCCCGTGGCCCCCAGGAGATTTCCTCTGCACTCCCTGCCCAGCCCAGTCCTTTCCCATGGCTTCTTTGGAGACCTCCTCTGCACTCCCTGCCCAGCCCAGTGCTGTCCCATGGCCCCCAAGAGACCTCCTCTGTACTCTCTGCCCAGCCCAGTGCTGTCCATGGCCCCGAGGAGAACTCCTCTGCACTCTGTGCCCATCCCAGCACTGTCCCATGGCACCCAGGAGATCTGCCTTGTACTCCGTGGCGACCACAGTGCTGTCCCATGGCCGCCAGGAGACCTCCTCTGCACTCTGCACTCGCTGCGCAGCCGAGTGCTGTCCCATGGCCCCCAGGAGACCTCCTCTGTACTCTATGCCCAGCCCGGTGCTGTCCCATGGCCCTGAGGAGACCTCCTCAGAACTCCCTGCCCAGCCAAGTGCTGTCCCGTGGCCCCCAGAAGACCTCCTCTGCACTCCCTGCCAAGCCTAGTGCTGTCCCATGGACCCCAGGAGACCTCCTCTGTACTTGCTGCTTAGCCCAGTGCTGTCCCATGGCCCCCAGGAGACCTTCTCTGTACTCTCTGCCCAGCCCTGTGCTGTCCCATGGCCGCCAGGAGACCTCGTCAGAACTCCCTGCCAAGCCCAATACAGTCCCGGGGCCCCCAAAAGACCTCCTCTGTACTCTCTGCCCAGCCCAGTGCTGTCCCTTGGCGCCCAGGTGACCTTCACTGCACTCCCTGCCCAGCCCAGTGCTGTCCCGTGGCCCCCAGGAGATTTCCTCTGCACTCCCTGCCCAGCCAGGTCCTTTCCCATGGCTTATTTGGAGACCTCCTCTGCACTCCCTGCCCAGCCCATTGCTGCCCCATTGCCCCAAGAGACCTCCTCTGTACTCTCTGCCCAGACCAGTGCTGTCCCATGGCCCTCAGGAGACCTCCTCTGCACTCCCTGCCCATCCCAGTGCTGTCCCATGGCTCATGTGGAGAACTCATCTGCACTCCCTGCCCATCCCAGCGCTGTCCCATGGCAACCCGGGGACCTGCCTTGTACTCCCTGGCCACCCCAGTGCAGTACCATGGCCGCCAGGAGACCTCCTCTGCACTCCCTGCCCTGCCCAGAGCTGTACCATGGCCCCCAGGAGACCTCCTCTGTACTCTCTGCCCAGCCCAGTGCTGTCCCATGGCTGCCAGTAGGCCTCCTCTTCACTCCGTGCCCAGCCCACTGCTGTCCCGTGGCCCCCAGGAGATTTCCTCTGCACTCCCTGCCCAGCCCAGTCCTTTCCCATGGCGTATTTGGAGATCTCCTCTGCACTCCCTGCCCATCCCAGTGCTGTCCCATGGCTCATGTGGAGAACTCGTCTGCACTCCCTGCCCATCCCAGCGCTGTCCCATGGCACCAAGGCGACCTGCCTTGTACTCACTGGCCACCCCAGTGCAGTCCCATGGCCGCCAGGAGACCTCCTCTGCACTCCCTGCCCTGCCCAGAGCTGTACCATGGCCCCCAGGTGACCTCCCCTGTACTCTCTGCCCAGCCCAGTGCTGTCCCATGGCTGCCAGGAGGCCTCCTCTTCACTCCATGCCCAGCCCACTGCTGTCCTGTGGCCCCCAGAAGACCTCCTCTGCACTCCCTTCCCAGCCCAGTGCTGTCCCATGGACCCCAGGAGACCTCCTCTGTACTCTATGCTCAGCCCAGTGCTGTCTCATGGCCCCGAGGAGACCTCCTCTGCACTCCCTGCCCAGCCCAGTGCTGTCCCATGGCCCCCAGAAGACCTGCCTTGTACTCCCTGCCCAGTCCAGTGCTGTCCCATGGACCCCAGGAGACCTCCTCTTCACTCCCTGCCCAGCCCAGTGCTGTCCCATGACTCATTTGGAGACCTCCTCTGAACTCCCTGGCCAGCCCCGTGCTGTCCCTTAGGCTCATTTGGAGACCTCCTCTGCACTCCCTGCCCAGCCCAGTGCTGTCCCATGGCCCCCAGGAGACCTCCCTTCTACTCCCTGCCAGCCCACTGCTGTCCCATGGCAACTAGGACACCGCCTCTGTACTCCCTGCTCAGCCCAGTGCTATCCCATGGCCCCCAGGAAACCTCCTCTGCAATCCCTACCCAGCCCAGTTCTTTCCCATGGCTTATTTGGAGACCTACTCTGTACTCCCTGCCCAGCCCAGTGCTGTCCCATGGCCCCCAAGAGACCTCCTCTGTACTCTCTGCTCAGCCCAGTGCTGTCCATGGCCCCCAGGAGACCTCCTCTGCACTCCCTGCCCATCCCACTGCTGTCCCATGGCTCATTTGGAGACGTCCTCTGAACTCCCTGCCCATCCCAGCGCTGTCCCATGGCACCCAAGAGACCTGCCTTGTACTCCCTGGCCAGCCAAGTGCTGTCCCATGGCCGCCAAGAGACCTCCTCTGCACTCTCTGCCCAGCCCACTGCTGTCCCATGGCCCTGAGGAGACCTCCTCTGTACTCTCTGCCCAGCCCAGTGCTGTCCCATGGCCACATGAGACCTCCTCTACACTCCCTTCCCAGCCCAGTGCTATCCGATGGCGCCCGGGTGACCTTCACTGCACTCCCTGCCCAGCCCAGTGCTGTCCCGTGGCCCCCAGGAGATTTCCTCTGCACTCCCTGCCCAGCCAGGTCCTTTCCCATGGCTTATTTGGAGACCTCCTCTACACTCCCTGCCCAGCCCATTGCTGTCCCATGGCCCGCAAGAGACCTCCTCTGTACTCTCTGCCAAGCCCAGTGCTGTCCCATGGCCCCCAGGAGACCTCCTCTGCACTCCCTGCCCATCCCAGTGCTGTCCCATGGCTCATGTGGAGAACTCCTCTCCACTCCCAGCCCATCCCAGTGCTGTCCCATGGCACCCAGGAGACCTACCTTGTACTCCCTGGCCACACCAGTGAAGTCCCATGGTTGCCAGGAGACCTCCTCTGCACTCCCTACCCTGCCCAGTGCTGTCCCATGGCCCCCAGGAGACCTCCTCTGTACTCTCTGCCCAGCCCAGTGCTGTCCCATGGCCGCCAGGAGGCCTCCTCTGCACTCCGTGCCCAGCCCAGTGCTGTACCGTGGCCCCCAGAAGACCTACTCGGCACTCCCTTCCCAGCCCAGTGCTGTCCCATGGACCCCAGGAGACATCCTCTGTACTTTCTGCTCAGCCCAGTGCTGTCACATGGCGCCCAGGTGACCTTCACCGCACTCCCTGCCCAGCCCAGTGCTGTCCTGTGGCCCCCAGGTGATTTCCTCTGCACTCCCTGCCCAGCCCAGTCCTTTCCCAAGGCTTATTTGGAGACCTCCTCTGCACTCCCTGCCCAGCCCAGTGCTGTCCCATGGCCCCCAAGAGACTTCCTCTGTACTCTCTGCCCAGCCCAGTGTTGTCCCATGGCCCCCAGGAGACCTCCTCTGCACTCCCTGCCCATCACAGTGCTCTCCCATGGCACATTTGGAGACCTCCACTGCACTCCCTGCCAATCCCAGGTTGTCCCATGGACCCCAGGAGACCTGCCTTGTACTCCCTGGCTAGCCGAGTGCTGTCCTATGGCCGCCAGGAGACCTCCTCTGCACTCCCTGCCCAGCCCAGTGCTGTCCCATGGCTCATTTGGAGACGTCCTCTGCACTCCCTGCCCATCCCAGCGCTGTCCCATGGCACCCAAGAGACCTGCCTTGTACTCCCTGGCCAGCCAAGTGCTGTCCCATGGCCGCCAAGAGACCTCCTCTGCACTCCCTGCCCAGCCCAGTGCTGTCCCATGGCCCTGAGGAGACCTCCTCTGTACTCTCTGCCCAGCCCAGTGCTGTCCCATGGCCCCATGAGACCTCCTCTGCACTCCCTGCCCAGCCCAGTGCTGTCCCATGGCCCTGAGGAGACCTCCTCTGTACTCTCTGCCCAGCCCAGTGCTGTCCCATGGCCCCATGAGACCTCCTCTGCACTCCCTGCCCAGCCCAGTGCTATCCCATGGCGCCCAGGAGACCTCCTCTGTACTCGTTGCTCAGCCCAGTGCTGTCCCATGGCCCTGAGGAGACCTCCTCTGTACTCTCTGCCCAGCCCAGTGCTGTCCCATGGCCCCATGAGACCTCCTCTGCACTCCCTGCCCAGCCCAGTGCTATCCCATGGCCGCCAAGAGACCTCCTCTGCACTCCCTGCCCAGCCCAGTGCTGTCCCATGGCCCTGAGGAGACCTCCTCTGTACTCTCTGCCCAGCCCAGTGCTGTCCCATGGCCCCATGAGACCTCCTCTGCACTCCCTGCCCAGCCCAGTGCTATCCCATGGCGCCCAGGAGACCTCCTCTGTACTCGTTGCTCAGCCCAGTGCTGTCCCATGGCCCCCAGGAGACCTCCTCTGTACTCTCTGCCCAGCCCAGTGCTGTCCCATGGCCGCCAGGAGACCTCCTCAGAACTCCCTGCCCAGCCCAATACTGTCCCGGGGCCCCCAAAAGACCTGCTCTGTATTCTCTGCCCAGCCCAGTGCTGTCCCTTGGCGCCCAGGTGACCTTCACTGCACTCCCTGCCCAGCCCAGTGCTGTCCCGTGGCCCCCAGGAGATTTCCTCTGCACTCCCTGCTCAGCCCAGTCCTTTCCCATGGCTTATTTGGAGACCTCCTCTGCACTCCCTGCCCAGCCCATTGCTGTCCCATGGCCCCCAGGAGACCTCCTCTGCACTCCCTGCCCATCCCAGTGCTGTCCCATGGCTCATGTGGAGAACACCTCTGCACTCCCTGCCCACCCCAGTGCTGTCCCATGGCCCTGAGCATACCTCCTCTGTACTCTCTGCCCAGCCCAGTGCTGTCCCATGGCCCCATGAGACCTCCTCTGCACTCCCTGCCCAGCCAAGTGCTATCCCATGGCCCGCAAGAGACCTCCTCTGTACTCTCTGCCAAGCCCAGTGCTGTCCCATGGCCCCCAGGAGACCTCCTCTGCACTCCCTGCCCATCCCAGTGCTGTCCCATCTTGGAATCCCCTCTCAGATCAGTCGTTTTTAAAGTGCATTTTCTCCTTATATACAAAAGGTTCCTTAATCCAGAGGGCAATTCCTTGCAGGCTTGGTGAACAGACCCGGATCATCTAGATATTTCATGTCAATGACTTTCAGTTTGTTCTAGGTTCATGAGTAATATTATGGGATATTTGCTAGGACCATATCCTATCTAGATTTGAATACAGATTAAGTCCCCTCTTCCTGGCCAACACCTACTTTCAGTAAGTGGAGAAAGGGAGAATCATATCAACTTTAAGGTTTTATAATGGATGTTATGTGAAATTCCCAGTGGACAATATTTTCTTTGATGGTAGACTAAATTAGGGTTCCATCTATTTTCACAAGAAATGACATTGTAAATATCCTCCAAAAGATTTCATCCAAGAAGTAAATGCATTATTATTTTTTTAAATCCTACTTGTTTTCCATGAAATTTCAACTCCACTAATTTATGCTTAGGGTCTTCTGCTTCTGTTTCATTCTAACAATTTTGTATTAGAGATTCTTGTTGACATGTGAGTCATGGATAAAGATTTGGGAATATCCAATTCATATTCCTAAAAGAATAATAAATCTTTCTAGTTTTTTGTTTGCTTTGGTTTTTGTTTCTATTGTGTCTAGGTTTGAAGATGACGGTTTTCAGTAGAGAAAGTTCAGGTATTACTATCAACTTTTAGATGCCTGCCCTACTTTGAAAATGATTTATTATGTTTAAGAAACAACAAATTAGTTTTTTAAGTATCTGAAAACATCATTAAATGGGTCAGTGATCCATTCAGCCAAATGTCAGCGACATTCAGCCACTACCCACATGCACACTTTCTAGTGCTGGTAAAGTGTGTCAGTTGATCACCTAGGTTCATACTAGAATATTACTTTACTCTTTTAGCCACAAGGACCTGTGAAGTCTCAAGCATGCATAGAGATCCATGTTACTGCTGGCAGTGATGTGGGCTAAAATGCAAGTCCATCCAATAAGGACACAGGTTATTCCTGGTAGCTCTAGAGCTCTGTCTGTGATCACTGGCCTGGCAACAGCAGTGTTGCCTGAGGTTTGGGGATTTGTGATAGAGTTTGTCCCTTGTTCATCCAGGCTAATGTTAAGCTAGGTCACTCCTGAGACTCAGAGTCATAGAAACCTGCCCAGTCTCACCACAGCAGGCCTGGCACAGAGCTCTAAGACAAAGGAACCTGGACTAGCTCTCTTACCTTGCTTCTGATCAGTAACAGTGTTGCTTCTGTTTGCCACAGGTGATTGGTGGAGGAGGATAGAACCAACTCCACCTCACTTTAAAGTTCGAGCATCTTATTGTACTAACTTTGGCCTGGGGACAGGAGTCCTGGATCTCTGTCCAACAGCACCTTTCACCATGGCAGGTAGTACTGGATTTTAAATCAAATTCCCGGACTTATTTTTGTCTCCCTTCCCCAAGCAGGAGATATCTCTCCCCTGCTGGGCTACTTGAAGTAGGAGGAAAAGGAGGGAAAGAAATAAAGGTAACTTCTCCCAAATAAAAGTAGACCTTAGGGACTCTCCCTTTATTTTCTTAGCTCTTGTGATAGCAGTTTGGGGCTTACATAGCTATTCAACTTGGTGTGTCTCTGGGTAAAGAAACTCCAGATGTTTTAGAGATCATTTTTCTCCACACCAAGAATCTGAATTTCTTTTGAAAACTTCCTTTTAATTGTACTCTACTAGATTTAGACCATTAAATGTTTAGATTAATTTTCTTTCATTTCTAAGGTACTTCTCACATGAACAATTTTGTTCACAACAAAAGACCTTCAAAAGTGATTTTAATTCTAAATCCTCAGCTTTGAAATTACAATTCTTTATATAATCCATTTAATTAGAATTATGGTGTAATTCAAGCCAGGTCTCTGGCCCAGAGGAAGCATAAACTTAGATTTATATTAATAAGACATCATTAGAGCTACACCAATAAATAACAATATTTTTTTTAAAAAAATATTATGTCTCTAAAACTCTAATTAATAGCATAGTCATCACCCATCAAATTCCTGACAAAACAATTCCTGACAGACAGAACTAAGCAAAGCAATTCTCAGGGACAAAATATAAGTTTGTTTATAGTGTGTCCAAGTGGTAGCTTCTCAAATTATTTAAAGGGCAGACTTTTTGTCCCACTGCCTATCATCTTTGTATAGGTTCTCTTAAGTGACAGAACACAAACTAACAAGGAACTATGGGAATAAGACAGGTTATCCCTAAGGGTGAGGAGTTGTCAAACTTGATCAAATGCCCAAAACCAACTAAATGCAATACGATTTCCTTGGAGACAAAATTAATTTATTATTCGGAGTCTTGAAGACAACAATGCATAATTCAGACCCAGTATGAAACTTATTTTACCATCACTGTCAGATTTCCCCTGAGTTTGAGCTTTAATAGGTATTAGTTGAGCCTGCTGTTTTAAAATTGAATAATTTGAGTGACAACAGTAAGTGGTGTGTGCATGTTTATGAATACTACTACATATTGCAGAACTCCCCAAAACATCACCAGAAAACCTATTAATGAAGCAAAAGTAAGTACAAACCACTATGTTGAATGAAGGGAATCACCACTAGACTCAGTCTTAGATTTTTAATCGAGTGAGTCTTACTACAATGTTGGAAGTGGGGTGTTTATTGGTTTCTTAGGAGAATATGTTCAAATACTTTAAGAGAGGTCTTTCAAGAAGAAGAACTGATTAGGATTAGAAACTGTTCAAGGTATAACAATTTGGAATTTGTGTGATGAGAAGACCTTCTTAAAGTGGACCTTTAAACTGTTGATTGTCCTGGTTAGCTACAGCTACTATAACAAAGGGCAACAGCCTGGGTGGCTTTTCAACCATTCTGAAGGCGGGAAGTCTGAAATCAAGGCTTCACATGGTGGGTTTCTTCTGAGTTCTATGTACTCAGCTTATAGATACCAGCTTCTACCTGTATGTTCACCTGGTTTCTCCTCTGTGTATGTGTGTCATCTCACTGAACTAAGTACAACAATCACATTGATGTAGAGCTCATTTCAATAAATTCATTTATCCTTAATTACCTCTTTAAATACCTTATCTCCAAATGAAGTCATCTTATAGTTTCCTGGGAATTAGAACTTCATATGAAATTTTGGTAGGACCCAATGAAACCCATAAGATTAATAACATTTAACACAGGTGAGTAGATTGCTACTTACTAAAGTGGTTAATAGTCTTATCTCTCCTAAAAAAGTGTTCATGTGACACAGGTACTCTTTTTTTTAATCACTTACTTAATGCTTTTCTCATAAACCTTACACTGCATAAAATTTAACAGAAAAACAGATGAAAATCTGTCACGAAAATAACCCCTCCAGAGGCAACTCAGAAGTTTTTTACAATCTCAAGTGCCATACAAACCTAGTTAATAAGAAAACATATACAGACTATTAAGTGAAATTTCTAGATTTCCCATTATTATAAAACAAAGCACAATTTTAATATTACTATTAAGATGTACTCAAAATGTAATGGCATAACACCTAAAAGATAAAGTGTTATTTGGAGTTTTATTCCCTGCCTAATTAATATAACACCTAGCTGGTACTGAATGTCAGATGTCCCTTTTTGGACTCCCCAAACATCAGTGGGAAGTTCCTTTTCTCTCCACCCCCTCCCACCAAGATAAGCACTTTAAAAGGCATGACTGTGGAAACAACCTATCTTGGAGAGAAACTACATGGGGTAGGTATATCTTCCGTATGCTGTGCAGAGGAGCCACAAGGGCACCCTGCCAAGAAGGCTGCAGGGTACCCAGGCATCTTCAACTGACATGTGAATGACATTTAGGGTTAGATAATTCTCTGACTTAGGGGGTTATAGATGCATTGGAAGATATTTTGCAGTATATGCCAAATGCCAGCAGTGCCCTCACTTCTAGTTGTGATAACTCCAATCTCAAGACATGGTCAAATACCCCTTGGAAGGAAATCTTCCCAGATAAAGAGTCACTGGGCTAGAACAATATTCTGTGTTGTGGGGTAACTAAAAGTATAGGTACTCTGTGGTCTATATATTTATTAAAAATAACGGTAAGTACTTGAGTCACACTGTAAACCAATTCTAAAAATGAAGGAATAGAACAATTAGATTTACCACCAGAGTAATTTGATGAACATGATAGACTCAGTGTGTAGCATGGCTCTTTTATCATTCATTCATGGAACTGAGATATCCAACACATACTATTTTTTCAGTCTTAATCAGAACAATCAGCTAATCAAGACACGTTGCATTACGGCCTTGAGCAGAGATGAGATGACCATCAAAACCAACAATCCTATCTGCTCTTTTGAGGAAACAACTGAAGGCTGGGGACACAGTGGCACAAAGCAATTCTATGGCAGGACACAAGTCAGAACCAAGGGTCCTGCTCACATTTACACATGCCTGGAGTCACGATGTCAAACACGGCAAACACTGATGGAGGAGCCTGTGACACTTCCTCAAATCAGTTAAATTCCTTCCTGATATTTGATTTTCATTCTATATGTCATCCATATAAGATGTATTAAAAGAAAACACAGTCAGGCCTGGTGGCCCATGCCTGTAATCCCAGAGGCTTAAGAAGCGAAGCAAGAGGATCCTGAGTTCAAAGCCAGCCTCAGTAATTTAGCGAGGTGCTAACTCAGGGAGATCTTGTCTCTAAATAAAATACAAAAGGAGGCTGGGGATAAGGCTCAGTGGTAAAGTGCCCCCAAGTTCAATCCCCAGTACCAAAAAAAGAAAACACAAACCAACCTAGCAGAACTTTTACAAAGGGGCAAGGAGGCTCGTCAGCCTCTGCCTGCAAGTCAAGAGGCAATGCAGGGCGCCTGGCAAGTACACAAGTGCACTTACCATTGGGTTCCTGCAGGGTCCTACATGGCGCTACTGCCAGTTGGCTGCTCCACTTGGTCTAGACAAGAAAGATACAGGAATGAAATACAAAGAAAGTGAAATGAAAATGACCACAAAGAATAGCATGAAGGATAGAACAAAACTTTATGTACAGAAGGAAAGGAAATAAACACATAGAGATGAAGAACAGTATGTGAAACTCCAGAAGGAAAACAGTAGATATCTATTGCATCAAGGGTCTCACATTTTTAAAAATCTCTAATTGTGTACTTATGTCTAGTTGCTGAGGCCAAGGCCATGGTGCACTGTATTCATTCTCAAGCCTGTACCAATGCCTGTGATGCCACCTGATGCCAGCACCACTTAAAGACCAATTCCACTAGAAGACCCCAAGTCCCAAACAAGGTCACACAATGGCATTAATTCTGGAGTGAAAATTAAAACCCAAGATAATAACACTAAAAGTGCTCTTTTTCCTACTGTTATTTCTTAACAGCAATAATGGTTTAATGAGCACACCTTATTATTCTTTATGAAACATTTACGAATCCATTATTTCAACCGGTAACAGAAATTAAAAGTTGCATAAAGATTTCCACTATATTTAACAGTAAAGGAACAACAAATTAGAAAGCAGCATTTTTACATTTCAGCTTTATCTGAAATAAAAAAATAAGTCAACTGCATAGAAACAAGATCTAAACACAATTCACCTCAAGTAACATAAAGAAGCAGGATTTTCTAGTGAAACAGCTACCACGGAGACATATAGGAGGCCATAATGACTACTTTCTTAGACAATGGATGGCATTACTCCTGGTGCCTGGGGTGCAAGTTGCAAAATCAAAATTGCCTAATGCAGCTTGTAAATAATTTCGCCTAGGTTTGGTTTATGTTCTACTATTTAAAAAAATTAGACAAACACCAGGATATTCTAGAGAATGTTTCACTTAAAAATTTTCAGGTAGCAAAGAGAATGCAAAATTTTAAGAGTATTGCTCAAGTTACATTAAAAATTCATCACAACAGTAAAGTCGCATGCATTTGGTGATTTAAGTAAATTAAATTTAGAACTCTATGGAACTCTGTATGTGCTGCCTCCGCACTGGGAAACATTCCAATCCTGAAGTACAAAATCAGAATTAGGTATCAGAGAAGAGAAGCCAGGTCCACCTGATCTTCTGGGGAGCTCGCTGTCATACTCAGATACATAGCTGATTTCAAATCAGCAGAGACTGCCTGTGAGGGTTCCACAACTGTGCATTAAAGGTCACCCAAGACCACGGGCTGCCCTGAACAGGATCAACATGGACCCACTACTCCCAAGGGTGGGCTGTGCCTGCTGCCTCCAGTTTCTTCAATCCCCCTTGCACCCCTGCCTTTCCTCTTTGCAACTGAGTTTTGGTCCTTTCCACAGAAAGGAACACCACTTCCATGGTTACCTCTGACCTCATAATTACAAATCCAGTGTTTCTTCACTCCCCCCCCCCCCCGCAAGTTTTTCCCTCACATGTGACAGTGCTGTAGATCTGCTACTGCAATTCCTCTCCCGAGGCTTTTAACACTGCCCACCAGAACCTCCCACTTCTGCAAAATCTTCCTCTTCCTCCTGCCCCTAAAGGAGAGGGCCCCTCATCAGCAAGGGAAGGCTGGAGCCATCCATGATCTTACATTAGATCAAAGAAAGGCTTCAACACATATGCAAAACTAAAGTTTTAATACCATGTGCAACTTATAACCAGAGAGGTAATAAGTTGACAGAAGCTTTGGGGAACACGAAGACATGGGATAATGAGATAAACTGGCTAATTAAAAGATGGGAGAGAAGAAGAACTAGGAGACTGTGGAGCAAGAGGACTCTCAGAGATCCCAGTCAGCTTCCTGAAACACACACACACACACACACACACACACACACCCCTCTCTGAGCTTCAGTGCATTACATGAATGGCTTCAAACTCACACCAAGTCAGTAGCAAAGATGGGACTTCAATTCCCATCCAACCTACCACTCCGGCTCTCCCAGCAGTTCTGTTAGAAATGCTTTCTGGGTTCTAATTTCACTATTAAAAAGGACATAACAAGGGGCCGGGATTGTGGCTCACTGGTAGAGCACTTGCCTAGTATGAGTGAGGCACTGGGTTCAATTCCCAGCACCACATAAAAATAAAAACAAACAAAATAAAGGTATTGTGTCCATCTACAACTAAAATATATACATATATTTTAAAAAGGACATAACAATGTCACCTGCAATTCAGGCAAGTGTGAGAAATTCTTTAATGTAGATAAGCTCACCACACATCTTTTTACATTTCTGAGAACCTAAAGTGCAGACCAGTGGTGGGCTGCCATCAGTCAGTCATGCACTGCCATCTACTTTAGAGACAAGCTTAAGTTCCAAAAGCAACATGAAAGGCATAAAGTTAAAAGACTCGTTTATAAGATTAAAACAAGGAAAAAGCTACACCGTCTATACACTGTTGTCAGGAAGGGGAATGAATGGATAAGGGCAAAATTTGTCACAATAAAGAACAGCCAAATGATGTTATGTGTGAGACCTTAAAGGAAAGGCAGGAGTTAAGACGACCACAGCTCTGTGTTATATTGGGTATGGTTTGACATTCTGCAATTTGTGTGATGAAAGAGAAGGAGAAAAGGAGGAAAACACATATGACTAAGTTTAAAGAGTTAACAATCCCTTTCAATATCCAAAATGAATGCTTTATGGTGGGTGCCCTGGAAGTCACCCAAAGTCAGTGCAAGGAGAATCAGGAACCCTGGAGATCAGGAATAATGGCAACCAGGGCTTCCATAAAGATCAACAGCATCACATGTGGCAACAAGGTCAGAAGTGGTCACTACAAGCAACCAAGGTGACATCAGTGGGAAAATGAGCCACCTGGGGCCAGGCCCTCTGGGTCCTTTGCACTTGATACTGTGACAGTTGCTTTTTTACAAAAGTAGTGTGTTATACATTTTCTATAGTTTTTCTTTTCACTGGAAATAATTTTGAAATTTCCCTGATAGTCAAAAAATTCTAATAAGCTCTTTTGGCATAAACTTTACAGTTAAATTCACCAAGAGATGTCTGTAATCTTGGAGGCAAACTATAAAAACAAAACCTCTCTGGTTATAAGTTGCACATGGTATTAAAATGGAATTCTAGGCTTCGCTTCCAACAGAAACAATGGAAAAGTTCTGGATTCTGCAATTCTGCAGATTGCAGTATAAATTCCTGAAATGCTTGCTCCTGCTAGGGGGGTGTCGCTGAGCCATCCCTGTGAGGGCTACAGGCCCCCCCTCTCCTCCAAAGCCAGGCTGATGGGAGAAAGCAACATCATATTATACTTCAGATTTTTCTTTAAAAGGTTTTAATAGTGGCTTTCACTGGATCCTTCCAAATCCTACCCAAATCCTAGGAAAAACTCCTCAAATACATATTGGCAAATTTAAATTTTAAAAACCACTGTTTCCTTACACTTTTTGGAACTTCAAGTCTCAGGGCACGAACAAAATTATTTTAGAGTCTATTTAATTAACTATCTTGGAAACTTAAGCAAGCTGGTAACCTGTTTTATTTTATAGATTAGTTTCTAGGTTTCTTCTCATGGTTTTTTAAGTAGCCTTTATTTTGTGGGGGGGGGAGATCTTAACATATGCAAAGTGAAGAGGAAAGGAAAATTAAGGACTGAATTCAAGTCTCAGTCCCCCTTTGCCAAATCAATAGGAGTGGGAGTTGCTGCAGAGGTGTGCATTACAAGTGCCTTGCAATCCCAAAACAGAGGAGACACCCTCTAGAACTTATTCTCAATGGAAAGTCCTTTTTTCTCTTCTCAAAGCACATATAAATTTAAAAATAGTATTCTGGTGAATCAACTACAAAATTTAGTTCAAAAATATTTTCAATAATAAGTTTACAGACATAAAAACTTGATATAAAATAATAAAATTCAAGCTTTACATTTGTTTATAAAAATGTCCAAAGGAACAACAGTCATTACTAACACCAGGCTGCAGTGTATCATTCACAGATGTAAACTCCAACTGAACCAAGAAGAGATATATTAAGAAGCTGGCAGGTGGTTCCCAGTGATGTAATGATTGGAAAGGGTATATTTTTCCCTACCTGTATTTCTAAGATGAACATTTGGTTACACCATGCAAAAAAATTAATGGATAAATTATTTTAAAAAAAGAGAGAAAGAAATGCCCATGAAAGCAAAATTAATAAAGATAACTGTAAACATTCCTGCTGGTTGAGATTAACATGTACAATTTTATCAAAGTACAATTTGGACCAGGCCTCAAACTTTCCACTGGGCCTGCTGAGCAACAAGAACTTGCTCAAGTGCTTCTCTGTTCTCTAATCTCCTACCTGTGCACACCCAGTAAAACTGTTTTAAAAAAAACAAAAAACAAAAAACCACTATCTCCAAAAACATCAAATCAAATCCACAACACAGTTATGAAGTCTTAAAAGGAATTAAAAATGCTCTTAGCAGATAACTAGTCACAACTGCTTAGGCAGTTCTACCTCTGCAACACAGAACTTCAAACATTAATTGGCCTCATCCTTTCAAACAGATACGCTGTGTGTCTTCTTGTTGTTTCAATGCCCTTGACTAGTACTATGCCCACCACTATTATTTAAATAAATATCTAAACAAGCAGGTTGAGTATTAACCTGGGCCTCAGGTCTTGGTCATCAACTGTGACAAGCACAGAGTATTGTTCACAAGCTTTCATTCTGCTTTTCTTAAAATGCAAGAGTAAGCATTTGAAGATGCTGCATTTTGGCAGAGGTTTATGAAAACAGGAATATTTATGCACACAAACCACCTCATCACTTGGACCTACCATGAAGTGAGGCACTTTCCTTCCAGTGTGACTCTGCAGCAGTGTTGTGGACGGGTCTGATCCCTCCATGGCAGCTCTCAACTGCCATCCAGCCCCACCATGCCCTGTGGCTGTGCCCCTATCAGAACTAAGGACAACACTCATCGCTCCAGAAGGAAAGATCTCAGACTGCTAGATTCTTCATGTGCATGCTGGCGAAAACAGAATTCTGAACTCTGATAGACTCAACACTGCTCAGGCTGTCCTTCAGATCTAAGAAGAGGAAAATGAGCTAAAACACATCCTCATAATTTTTTTCAATTATAAATTACATTTAAATTAAATTTCAATTTTTTTTCTTACAGATCTCTACCTAAAAATAAAATTCTTCTAAACTACTCAACAATATATCAATATCTCATCTTTGGTTGTGCTCACTTATGTCAGCTTATGATTCCACTTTAACCCAAGCTCCCTATTCTTTTTTTTTTTTTTTTTGGCGGGAGGGGGGCGGCGCAGAGTACCAAGGTCTGAACTCAGGGGCACTCAACCACTGAGCCACATCCACAGCCCTTTTTTGTATTTTATTTAGAGACAAGGTCTCAATGAGTTGCTTAGCGCCTTGGTGTTGCTTTACATAGAATCAAGGCCAGATACCATTAGGGACATGTACATGTCCAATGAGGACAGTAGGAAGACAGCAAAGAATTCCATCACTCACTAATGTCCCCCTCAATAGATTACTGATGCTTTAATGGTATAAGTTTTGTGTATATTTCATTCTTAAAGTCCACTACCCATTGATTTTGTTGTTCTAAACAACTGTTTCTGCTTAATTTTAAAAATTAAACATACTGGGGTTGCCATTAGTAGGTTTTAATCTTTAGAGAGTTTGGACCCTTTGAGAATCAGGTATACCGGAGGCCCCTCTCTCCAGATAGTCACCAATGGACATAAGTAAACAATTTGGTAAACAATGTTGGGGACTCAAGAGCCTCTTCTTATCATAGAACCAGGTTGTGAGTTTGCAAGTGTTGTGTTTCAACAGAAGTACACCTTTATGACTGATCCCTGAAAAAGAACCCCAATTTCTTAGAACACTCAAGATGCCACACAAGTAACAACCACATTTGCTTCCCTAAAACTGGTATCGTCAACTTAATTAGTAATTTCTCCTTAAGAAAACTGGTTCTTTTACACATTGGTTTCTTCATGATTTCACATCCAGAAAGACTGCGAAGAATTCTGTCATATATAACTCTGCAACTGCTCCCACGTCGTTATTACTTTCAAGGTTGATAATGTCTAAGAAAATGTATTCGAAATTCATATAAAATGTCTGGATGAGTAAAATCTGGTTATAACACTAGACTCATAAGTGATATGAACCATATAACAGTAAGAAAAAAATAAGAAAATTTTAAGCTCCTTATAACAAACAAATAAGGAGAGGGGCGTGCTTCTGACCAGGTATATGCCACATATCAAATTCCAAGAGTCCTCTGTTCCACCAACCTGTATAAGCAGAGGTGTACTGGTTTGGGCAAAAATTAAAGCAAGGCAGCTTTAAAGAAAGAAGCAGGTCTCTGAGAAGTTCCTCAGGGTCATGACGTGTATAAGCCCTTGACTCTTAATTTGAAATCTACTTCATTCCACATCATCAAAGCAAATCATGGATTTTTTAAAAGAACATGTTAGAAAATGTTGAAACTCTTCATTTGTTTAGAAGCATACTGATAAGCCAAAAGATGGGCAGAGTTACTATATGATGTATAGGATGAATTCTGCCAGAGTCTATCAATGACAGTATGATAAAACAAAGGTCAGTATACCATGAATGTACCTAAAAGGCTAACAGTGCTCATAGCAACCTACAGGGTAGGTCTCACCCCCATTTTATAGATAGGTAAACCAAAGACCAGAACAATTAGAATCATCTATTCAAAGTCATACTAACTGTAAAGTGGGACTGAAATCTGGCCTCCTCCTAATTCCAAGGCTCTGCTCCAGCACACCACAATAAACGCCTTGCTCTGGGACACACACATCTCCTCGCATTCTGGGTCCAGCTTAGCCTTCTTTCTTCCACACCACACACATACACGCGCGCGCGCGCGCACACACACACACACACACACACACACACACACACACCATTTCAAGCTCATTTTAAACAAGTTATACACCTGTGAAATACTGATCCATTTGTACTCAATGTGGAAGCAACAGTGAAGCCCATGTAGCACACTGCCACTCAGCAAAAAAAAAAAAAAGGTAAGTTTTATTTTCCTTTTTAACATGATTTAGCAAGTAATATGAAAGAAGGGCAATTCCATGTGTTTTTTGACAACTACACATAAGATTTAAAGGACTCCCATCTCTCTAAAATTTAAGAGGATTAGAATCTGCTTAACATTTTCTATACCTACTGTAACCATGAATTTATTTTGGTATACAGATAGTAGTATATTTTCTATCTTAAATTCCTGAATTTACTAATTTTGATGAACTGATAATTATAGATATTAAAGTTAATACTAAAATTTATATCAAACACTACTATGCTCCACCGAACACAGAAAAGATACTTCCTGTGTTATACAATTAAGCAACTGATAAAATACCCACAGACAAGTGGATTTGAAATCTTAGACCCTCCATCAAAAAATTCCAATCAAGACTACCACTATTAACAGTTGGATACTCCTTTTTATTATTTTTTATTTATTCATTGGATGCCAGTGAGAGGGAAACTCTTAATTTGAGATCCAGTGTTAATCCTACCAAATTTACAATTCCTTACATAGAAAAAGACAAGAAGACTGTTTAATTGGAAAGATCACAACAGGGACTACTTTCACCACTGCAGCACAGCCAGCAGCATAACCTGACTGGATGAATAGAAGACTCAAACCCAACATCCTCAGGCAAAGGAACAAGGCGGCGAGAAACAGTGAAGCTCACCTTCTTCTCTAGGACTTCAACTTAAAGCCGGTAGTCACTTTACTCTACAGAGAAACAGGGTCTGATAATCCCATAGGTTAAGAACAAAAATGCAGCCAATGGAATCATATAGGTATATTCTATGCCTCAAATTGACAAGAAAATGAAAATTGAACCTGAGAAGTCAAATCAGGACATTTCCCCAAGTCATGTGGTTGTTTATTTTAAACTATAAGTGCAGCTTCAAACACTACACATAATTCCGTTTTGAGGATCTAAACACAGGTGAACAAACCAATTTGCCTTCATTTTTGTGGCATGTGATGTCACAGGAAAGACTACACCAAGAGGCAGAAAAAGACTGTTAATCACTATAGCTTAAATAGAGGAAAAGAGGAGATTTTAGCCTAAGCAATATTTATTGCTTTTCTTTTTATCCAAAGCAAAACAATCCTTTACAACTATATAGAACTGGTAAGACACAGCTAATTCATTAGGGACGAAACTGGCTTTTGATCATTTAGACAGTAAACTAATAAGAACATATAAAATTGAAAATATCAGATTAGCAAGGATTTTAGATGTCATAATCTCATTTTAGAAACTATGGTATTTTATAAAACAAATAAAATATCGTTATTTCTTCATTACAATAAATCTTTTGCCTCTAAAACTATTCAAATATTCTTTGTATATAAAAAAACATGCTGTAAGCTTTCAATATGTAACATTTAAAATAACTATACCTACCAGCTAATGATTAAAAAACTTCCATCAAAAAATATTTTGAAATTTCAAGATCATGACCACAGACATAAGAATACAGCTACAATTAATGCTTCAGAACTCTGAGAATTTTCTAGTCTCCTACCTCACAATTCCTCAGAATTTTCTTCTTAATATATGCACCAAGTTTTAACCTCTTAAGCAACATATTTAAAAACATTTAAGCAAAATTACTTCCTCCTAAGTTTTGGAGAAAAGGGTAGAACAGAAAGGCAATGCTTAAAATACTTTAACAATAAAAACAGAATTTTGCTTTGCCTACCCATGGCTTGGGGCATGGGATGTGTGTTAACTACTTGCTGAATTTTTAAGAAACAAGCAAATCAAGTACTCTCAGTAAGTTTTAGGCAGAAAAAGTTGCATTACATTTTATTCCCAATTCAAATTTTTTTTTAAATTTTATGCATGCACATATATTCTAAAGAATCTATGTGGGATAAACACAGAAGAAATAAACCCCAGCCTCTCCTTAGGAAAATCTGAGAGTGGACAGGAAAGATCAGGGCACTTCTTCCTCCCTTCCTGGTTTCCTTTCACACTCTTCCAGTGGAATGAGCTGAACAGTTAGGAAGGCCAACAGCTTCATCAGCAAACAAGACCCTCTCCTAAAGGACAAGACAAATATAAAAAACTATCCCCCGCAAATAGAAATTTTGGCAAAACAAACAAAACCCTCAAGTCTCCATCTTTGGGTCACATTCTGAAACAGAAACAGGCATGATTTAAATCAGTGTTTATATTAATGTTTAGAATTTATGTTAATTAAAGCATGCTCATGATCTGTAACATTCAGCATAAGAAAACTTCAACATTTGTATTTTAGCCTTCAGAACAGCCAGTCATTCTCTGCAAAAGAACAGTGCCGAAGAGGAAGAGCTAAACATCATGGCTCCTTGAACTAACTCTTCAGTCAAACTACACAAGAGCCAGCCCTACAGTCCTGGACTCCAACCCCTCTGCCATCAGCACCGAAAAGGGGATGGAACAAAAGCAAAGCCTTGCTCTGTTATTGTGGTTTCAAAACTGCCACAATATTATAAAACCCTGAAAGAAAATATTCACAAAAAGTAAAAAGAAAATAAATAATAAACAACAGCTACAAAGATAATTTTTTTTAAAAAAAAGTAGTTTTGTGTTTTAAAAAACTGTCTATTCCTTTGTGCTCCGAGGAATATATCTATTCAATTCATAAACCACACCAAAGCAAAAATAACCAGAGGCATCAGTTCTCATCATAACTTAGCTTTCGTACACCAAAGAGCAGTTAATCATCACCTTGTGATTTAGGATCAAAGTGGGCAATTTTCACTATAGTGAGTAGTGAAAATTCACCCTAGCTAATTAGTAAAGCCAATGAGCACTGCTACTACCATAGGCTGTGCTATATAACTGTCCTACCCAGAACTATTATGAGTCAAACTGGATGTAGGCGAGCAAGGTAGAGTACTTAGTGGGCAAGTGTATAACCCCTCTGAGTGAATTCCCTCTTCTACAAAGGAGAACCATGGTCCCTACTTTGCAGTTATTAGGGAGATTAGTGATGGTATATATGGAGCACCAAACCAGTTGGCTAGAAAACAGAGTAACTGCCATCATTGTTACCGTCAGTTCAAAGTAGTGATTCAGTACATAACAGCATGATACGCAGATTAAGAGTTAAATCATGAGATTCATCCATATAAAAATACATCCAATAAAGGAATTCAACCAAGAACTCTTGCAATCAATGCAACTAGTTCAATACAAGTGGTAAGGAGAAAAATAAGCAAAAAAGATTGGTATTTATCTTTTTTGCTTAGAGAAAACACATTTAATTTTTTTTCCCCCAAATGGCTCTTGCTTCTCTGTGTCACAGATCCTCTAAACTATTAACATGAATAAAACCAAACCTTAGAACTGTTTCTGGCAGCATGTGACATATAAACAGGTAATGGGAATGCCTCCAGAGCGCCATGCCAGGCTATCTGAAACCGCAACTTTCAGTTCTCCACTCAGCCTTTGCCGGAGTGCCTACTCAAGTTTAACCTCCAAACTGGTGTTGTTGGGGTATTCATCCAATTCCTTCTCTTTAGAGGTGACTTTAAATGTAAAACCACACCCTCCCCTCTGTACTGCTCATAGTAATATTAAGTCCACCTACTATAAGAGACATCTGTAAGGTGGAACGTGAAATTGCTGAGGACAAGGAAACACTGCAGGAATTTTTAAAACAATAAAAATATGTAATTTAGGAAAAAAAACCTGGAGTTTATATTCAAGGAAAGAACAACAAATTGTTGTTGTTTTACTGTCAATTACTAGTATTTTTTTAGAAACCAACTATTTTGAGCTCATTATACAGGTCTTATTATTCTTTTACCTTTTAGAAAACCTAACCATAATTAAACCTTTTTCTGCATTACCCAAGTCTCACCTTTCCATTTACAGTGGACAGGAAAACCAGTATAACCACCTAAGAACAGACACCATGCAGCACAGTTCCTAGTACTCCCAATAAAGATCTATTAAACAATTTTTCATTATGGCATATATTAGGATTTTGCAAATGTATCCATTAAAATAGTTGAAAATTTTGCAAAAATGCCTTGGAAAATTTTAGTTAATCAACATAATTTCCTTATTAAAAAGGCTGTATATAATCAAAGACACAAAACAAAAATACTGACCAATCTTTTAGCTAGAGAAATTCAATGAGAGCAGAAATAAAATTAGAAATTAAAAAAAAAATAACAACAAAAGTCTAACTCCTACTATTGGAAAAATTAATTAAAATTGTATTAAGCTTTTAAAAATATCCCACACAACAACAGCAGAGAGATCAACCTGATGGGCAGATACCAGAGATAGGACATCCAATGCTCTGCACCACTCAGCTAGAAAGCAGTGAGCGCTTTGGCAGGAACCCACTCCAGAGAACACAGCCCACCTCGGTCCAACATGATATATCCGCAAGGCATAAAGAAAGCACAGATACAAAGCTGCTTCCAACTGCCTCACGACCTGCTCCACCTGCAAACAAGAACTATGAGTGAACGTCTTGTTAGTGAGTGGAGCTATAGGACCCATCTGCCATCATTCTCAGACACCACAGCCATGCTACTGTCACTCAGCTTTGGTCAAGGATCCTGAAACAGAGCTGCCAGCTGCTAGGGAAGATCAGCAGACCAATCCACGAAGGCTCTCTGTTCTCTGCTTTTACTAAGTGTATTCTCTAACACTGACTTGAAGCAGAAACAGTGCTAAACAGTGCTGTCCCTTTTTCTGCCCTCTGTGTACAAGTAAGCAAAAAGCAGACTGCATGTATGAATATGCATGGAACTCCTCCCTGCCAGTTCTGACTCTGACATTCCTTGGCAGAGTGATCCTGAACAAGATCTACAACCTTGAGAAGGGCCCAGTCTTCATCTAGAGCTGGTAGGAACCACCTCACAAACACAGGGCTAGTAAGAATACTCATGGAGCACTCAGCACTCTCTGGGATACACACACCTCTGCCAGGAGGCTCCACGTCACCTTCAGAGCCTCCCTCCACATCTGTTTTCCACCTGTTGTTTAGCATTTCCTTCCCTGTGACATCCTATGACCCTCTGAGGGATAACTTATGTGTTGCTCTTTCCTTCTTCCCCTCCTCTCCTTCCCTCTCAAGAACTTTCCCACGAAGCTCCTTTTATCACTCCTCTCCCCAAGACTCCTGTTGAGACGCATCAACCATAACCCCAAGTGTGAACTGCACTTGGTTACAATGACAGAGCTCCACACTGCAGGTGTCTAGTGCTGGATACAGCCATCTCTCCAACCTTACCTACCAACCCAGCCACTTATATGGTACTTGGCAGCAAATTTTGAATTATAATTGAGTTTTATAATTCAAAACACTCATGTTGGTTTCTACATGAGCAGAAATGCTATTAGAACACCAAGCTGGACTTGTTCCTGGAGCCCTCAGAGTCTAGAACTTCCTATGTCCTTTATGTCATAGCAACAGAAAGGCTCCAGATTCCCCATCAACAGCTGCACTGCAGCTTACTCATTCTCTACCCCTGGTGCTGACATTACTAAGTGTCTCGCTCACCTGTGGCATGTGATCCCCTCATTTGGGTCTTCTGCTGTGATTCTACACCCAGAATTGCACCTGACACAAGCCTGACCAAGACCTGTTAAGGAGCTGGAGGGACCTGCAGACACCGCAACTTCTCTGACTGCTCACAGTGCCCAGCCTCCTCTGCACATCCCCATCCCACCACCCTTTCTAAAGAAGGCCTCCCTGGGCAATCCCGCCCTAAATGCCTTTTTTCTCTTCTGAATGTCACCAATCCTTACCGCCTATGCTCTAGACTAGCAATTTCTTTTTAGGCTACCTGGGACTAAGTTCTCTTTGCATATGGAGTTTTTACCTTCCTAGACTCACTACAGGTCTCCTTTAGAGGCTTCGATTATTCAGCACCCTTGAGCAAGGATTTCAAATACATGCAATTTCAAAATACCCGAGTGACTTCACAGTATCAAGGTTTTTCATTTGAACTACTCTACTTTAGAGACAAATGAAATATTTTCTTTTTAAGCTAATCTTAATTTAGTGCTTTATAGTATCTAAAAGTCACTGTTGATACGCTCAGGGCTATTTAAGGTTTTTATGAAGGGTTATATGACCCTTTTAAGTGATCTTAAGGAACTACACCTGAAAGCCCAATAGTGAAGAAGACAAGTTTATAACAAAACTAGGAATGAACTGTCTTTTTCACCATTAGGCCTATCAAGTACAAAACTTCTTGCACTATTAAAAACACTTTCTTTCCTTCTAATTTGCTAGGAACAGTGAGGTCGGTAGATGAGAACTGGCCTCTAGGAGGGGAGGGTCAGCAGAGCCAGACTCCAGTTCCAGCATGGGGAAGACCATGGAGAAGAGACCTGGTACTTATGGTTCATAAATACTCACCCATTAAAGGAGTTGCAAACCGAGAAGTTTCTTGGCAAAAAGCATGCCAGCCCCACTGAGACATGGCATTTACAGTTACCAAGACCCCACATGCTTCACAAAGTTCATTCCTTTCCACTATCTCGCAAGCCCTTGAGGACAGCCTTGTGAAGTTAGATAGTGTAAGTAAGTAACATCACTATTCTGACATCCATTTTTAAGTCTTGGGGAGAACTGCACCACACCTAATAGAAATCTAGTGTCCACATTTCTATTTCCTTCCATCAAACCCATCTGTGGAAAGCTACTGTTGTTTCTTCCAGACAGAAGGACTTCTATCACGTATGGATCTCACACAGCCAACCGAGAACAGGCAACACACGCCACTGCACTTCAGAAGTGTGTGCACCAAGAGCCCTGGCTTGTTACTAACAGGCAAATTTAATCTCTCATTTCTTATAGTCATAAATAGGAGCAGGACAGAGATCAAGAAGATGACAGAAACTTGTAAATGTGGCCTTTACTATACTACTTTATAGATTATAATCTTTCTATGGTTCACACTTAAAAAGTCTGAACCCCAACACCACCCTCTCCCTGACAAGAAACTTCTCACATTTAACCTTACAGGGCTACTCAGACATGAATAAAGTCAAACAGAAATGTGAAGCTGAGAATCCAAAATAAATCCAAGTCAAAAATGCCTGGTGTATGTATATCTGTAGCCCATGGCAGAACTGCATGCTCTTTGGTCAGAGACAATATCAACTGTGTTCTCACAGCACTGTGTTCTTTCCTTCTCTACACAATGTTTGTATGAGTCTTTGTTTGACAATCAAGGAATATTTATTGAGGGCCTACTACCTGTCAACCAACCATCTAGGCGCTCATCAGTGACTTAGTGATGTGCTACTGTCCCCCTACCAGCTTGAACTCTAGGCACCAAGGGAAGACTTACTGCTGCCTTTTTCTGATCAAAAAGTCCCCATGGCAGGGACTTAATAAACATTAGTTGAATGTGAGAGAGGAGAGAGAAGGAGCCAGTTTGTGTGTGTAAAGGCATTAGGGCTTTTCAACTGCCCAAACAGGCCTTACCATCCACCAGAAATCTGATGACTTCTGAAAGGCCCACATGCCATGTACAGCTGTAGGCACAGCAGCTGTCATGCAAAGTAGTCAAGGTCCAGAACTAGGAAGAAGAATTCAGCCCTTTGTTTCTCTCTGCCTTTCTCATAACCAAAATGAGGTTAGACCCAATGTCAATCTTCCTGTCAGCTGTATGTCTTCAACATCTGGCTTTCAGAAATACTAAGGTAACATTATCTCTGAGTAAAATTTGCACTGATTCACTCTCTGACATCACTGCCTGAAAAGATATTATTTAAATATCTGAGGTCACACATAGGCCTAAATAGAACTGAGTTAATATAAAAAGCTCTCCATTTCAGGTCTTTGCAAGCTATAAATTAGTTTTCAGAGTATTTAACTTAAAAATAAAAAAAAAGTTTGACTCATTATTCAAACTCTCCAAACTTTTAGGTCACAGACAGCAACCAGACCTCTTTTATGAGTAAGCTGTCCACAGCAGATGTTACGTTCCAAGCCTGAGCTTCATGCTAGTCCTTTAATTAAAACCTAGGATTCAGTGGGTTATATGCTTCTCACAATAGTTATGTGAACAATAATGGGATAAGAAAAAATACCAATTATTTAGCTCAATATGAAAAACAATAGTCTAGGCATGAAATATATAAATTCATCTATCAACTACTAAAACAAACAGTTTACATTCAGGTTTTTCCTCTATATCCAATTAAATGGACACAACAATAAAAGATAAATAAGAAAGCAAATGACTAGTGAAATACATTCTGAAAATGCACAAACTATGCCAAACAGAAAAGCCTTAGGGTGAGGTTGCTATTAAGCTACAAATGTTTAAATACATAAATATGTTTAGTAGCACAGTAATGAGTCCCCACTTCCCAATCTCCAGCCCATACAAATCACAACTCTTGTGGAAAGGCTGATAACATAAATTATAAATAAAATACATACTAAATAAAGGAGCAAGTAAAATTTTGTGAAGAGTTTGCCAACAATCAAGCACTAAGCTTGATATAAAAAAAATTCCAATACAAGGTTAAAACAATTAAAATAAGACCTAGAATGTTCTAAACTCTGATCATCTGATTCAGAATCAAATTATTTAATGACCTTCAGTGTAGTCAGCACAAGGCCCACCAACTAGCCGGCCCTTAGGGAATTAGTTATGTTTCCATTATGCGGCGAAATACAAAGAACGAGTAACTGAAAAATCAGAATGGTCTTCTTGCCTACATTTTTTAAATATTAATGTTAAAATCTTCCAAAAGCAAGTACTTTATGCTTTTATTTACAGCTGGACTTCCACAACATACTTTGCAATGTTCTGGACAAAAAACAGACTCATTTGTTGGGATGATTACAAAAAGTTACTTAAGACCTAAGATAGGATAATAATAATAATGTACTTGTATTAATTTTAAAAAACAAATAAACAAAAACAAAAACAAAAAACTACCAGACCGTGCCTTGGCACATATTCAAACTGAGCTCTATAAAAGACTCCCAAATTCACACTAAAATTCTTCATTAAAAAAAAAATTCCAACAACGTATCAGCATGCCAGCTGGAAATATGATATAGCCGACCAAACTATTTTCCTAACCAGAAATTTAACCCTCCTTTGTAAATGCGACTACACTTTACCTTTTGTTCAAAAACATCATAAATCATAAAACTATGAGAAGTGACTCAAAACGACAAAGCAGCAACTGCCCCCCCCCCAACTTGCACGCCGCCCGCAGCATCCTTCGGGGAGTCCCTGCCCTCCGGGCCGGGCCCGGCCTCTCCCCTCCCGGCAGGCGCTTCCCTCCCCCCTCGCTGTCTCCTCTCGGTCTCTCCGCTGTACGCGGAGCGGGCTGTCAGCCGTGGCCGGAAGGCAGAGGCCGCCCGTCGAGCGCGGCGGGCCCGACTCTGACGTCCGCTGGGCAGAGCCCGCACCCTGCCGCGCCGTGCACTTTAGCCGCGCGAGCGCTCAGGCACAAGTTAGCAAACAGCCCGAGCGGCAGCCGCAGTGATTCAGCGGTGATCGCGGGCCGGCCGGGCCGAGTCCGAAAAAGGTCACCAAGACACCGCGGGCGCCGCGCCCAACCCGCGATCCAACCCGCGACCCGGCCGGCTGCAGCGAGACGGCTGCTGCTTGCGGGCCGGGCGAGGGCGGGCAGCCAGCCGGCCAGTCGGCCGGCAGGTCCTACCTTTCCGGCTCTTGGGGGAGATCCGCTTTCTCCGGCGCTGGCTCGCTCTTCCTCAATCGCAGCTGCTATTTCCGCGTTGTCTTCCCCATTGTACCAGACCAGGAGCTCCTCGCCCGGCGCGATTGGCTGTGGGGAGAGAAGAGACAAGCGCCGGGCCAATCAGAGAAGAGGTTGTTGGCAGAGGCGGGGCAACGCCGCAGCAGGCGGGAGCTGCACGCCTATGGCAAACAGCTGTCGGGCGGGCGCGCCACTGGCAGCGCGCGCTGAGGTGGGGCGGGGGAGGTGGCTACACGAAGGAGGGGGCGCTTCCGGGAGTAGGAGCTCACGGCCGCGCGCGAGGAAGGGGCACGGCCAGGAGGAGGAGTCTATAAAACAGCCGGGGGCAGAGGTTCCTACGCAGGGAGGCGATCGTGGCCCCCGCGGGGCTCCTACCGAGGAGGAGGGGTTCACGGCCGCGCGCCCTGCCAAGAGGAGGCTCTCTCGGTCACGCACAAGGGGCTCCGCAGGTGAGAGAAGCCCAGGGCCCAGTGCCACAGGCTGGATGAAGGATAGGCCGGCCGCGGATCTCGGAGGCTCTCATTCAATCCCCAGGCGCTTCCACATCTTACTGCTCCAGTCCCCGAATCCCCCACGCGAAGAGAAGACACAATATGGAACCTCTTTCCGCACAAAATCCGAGTGAATGAGAAATTTAAAGCACAATTAACAAGCAGGTGGCAGCACATGATTCTGATTCCAAAAGCAAGCGAAGCCTGGTGTCGAGCTGCACGTCTACCCCTGCCCCGCTGCCCACGTCGCAGAAAGCTAAGAGGAGGCAGCACAGGACCGTGCGCAGCTCTCCTCCGGTCAGCGAAAAGGCATTACGACTTTTAAACACAAGGAAAGCACCACCCAGGTATAATGTTCCTAAAACTCAGAATTCTTCCCGGTCAGTGTGACTGGGAGAGCAAAGACACACCAGTAGATTACACCTACAAGACCCTGGGGGCGCGGGGGTGCTGAGTGGAGAGATGGCCTCTAAACAGAACTGAGGAAAAGAGCTTCTTGGTTTCTCTCTCATGGACTGACCTGATCAAAAAGTTGCAAGAATAACAATGCAGGTAAAATTCCATCAGAAACCCACTGAATAAATAAGAATTCATGACTCAATACTAACATAAATGAATGAACAAGTAGATACATACAAAGGAAAATTCTTCCTTAAAGTCCATCACAAGGAATCATAGTGAAAAGAGAATCAGAAAACTGCCCCCTTGGCAATCTTCGTAGTACAACTGATTGAGGGAAGACTCACCAATGGTGAAAGTCTGAGGAGTAGCACAATTTGCATAGGCTCAAAATATCTCCTAACAAAATATCTATTAATTACAAGGGGAAAATTGTGTTTTCCTAATGTGACAAATGAATATCATATGTCTCTTGGAAGGATACACAAAGAACATGACATTGCTTTTGGGAAGATTTCTGCCCAAAAGACATAAATGGAATTTAATCATGATGAAACCTAAGACATTCTATAAAATACCAATTTCTCCTTGAAACTGAAAAGTAAGCAAAGACTAAGGTATTGTCCAAGCTAAGGAAACTTGATATGATAACTGAATACAACAGTATTCTTACAATGAAAACAAGTAGAACAGTTGACAACATTTGAGTCAGGCGGACCGATTAAAATGTTGTCTCAATGATAGCTTCCTGATTCTGATCATTGCACTATGGTTATGTAAGAGAATAATCCAGGTATTTTGTTTTGCTTTGTCTTTTTTTTTTAAGGGGAGGGAAATTCCATCTAAGAGGTCAACAAATAGCTCCTCACGCCAATATAACTTCTAGTATAGATAAAGTCCTTAAAAACAAGTTACTATTAAAAAAGATAGTGCACCATAATCAAGTGGTATTCATCCCAGGAATGCAAGTTCAATAGTTCAATACACATAAATTGATAAACATAATTCATCACATCAATAGACTTAAAGAATCATATGCTTATCTCGAAAGATGCAGAAAAAGCATGACAAAATACAGCAGCCATTCATGTTCAAAACACTAGAAAAGCCAGGGATAGCAGGAATATACCTCAACATTGTAAAAGCTATATATTTAAACCTAAAGCCAACATCATTCTAAATGGAGGAAAATTGAAAACCTTCCCTCTTAAAACTAGACAAGGATGCCCTCTTTCACCATTTCTATTCAACATAGTCCTTGAAAGTCTAACCAGAGCAATTAGACAGAAGAAAGAAATTAAAAGGATAATAAAAGGAAAAGAAGAACTCAGACTATCCCTATTTGCCAAAGACATGATTCTATATTTAGAAAATCTAAAAAACTCCACCAGAAAACTTATAAACGAATTCAGCAAAGTAGCAGGACATAAAATTAAAACCAAAAATCAAATTGCATTCCAATACATCAGTGATGAATCAACTGAAATGAAAGGGAAATTAGAAAAACTATCCCATTCACAATAGCCTCAAAAAAATAAAACATTTGAGACAATCTAACAAAACAGATGAAATACCTCTACAATGAAAATTACAGATCACTAAAGAAATTGAAGAAAACCCTGGAAGATGGGAAGATCTCCCACATTCCTGAATAGGCAGAATTAATACTGTCAAAATGGCCAGACTACCAGAAGCACTATATAGATTCAATGCAATTCCTATTAAAATTCCAATGACATTCTTTATAGAAATAGAAAAAGCAGTCACGAAATTCATTTGGGAAAATAGGAGGACCAGAATAGCCAGAGCAATCCTTAGTGAGAAAAGCAAAGCAGGAGGCATCACAATACCAGACCTTAAGTTAAAATACAGAGTAACAAAAACATGGTATTGGCACCAAAACAGACATGAAGACCAATGGTACAAAACAGAAATACAGTTTCATCATATTAGACAAAGGTGCCATAAACATACATTGGAGAAAAGACAGCCTATTTCAACAAACGGTGCTGAGGAAAGGAAATTCATATAACAAAATAAAATTAAACCCCTCTCACCCTGCATAAAACTCAACTCAAAGTGAATCAAGGACCAAACTCAACTCAAAGTGAATCAAGGCATTAATTAGACCAGAGACACCCCGCCCACTAGAAGAAAAAGTAGGCCCAAATCTTCATCATGTCAGCTTAGGAACTGACTTCCTTAACAAGACTCCTAAAGCGCAAGAAGTAAAATCAATAAATGGATCCAGGCGAGATGGCACACACCCGTAATCTCGGTGGCTTAGGAGGCTGAGCCAGGAGGATTGCAAGTTCAAAGCCAGTCTCAGCAACAGTGAGGTGTGTTAGGCAACTCAGTGAGACCCTGTCTCTAAATAAAATACAAAATAGAGCTGGGGATGTAGCTCAGTGGCGAAGTGCCCCTGAGTTCAATACCTGGTACAAAAAAAAAAAAAAAAAATCTCCAGGATAGATAAAGAACTCAAAAAACTTAATAACAACAACAACAACAACAACAAAAAAAAAACAGAAAAATCAATAAATGGGCAAAGGAACTGAACAGACACTTCACAGAAGAAACAAATATATGAAAAAATGTTCAACAATTCTAGCAATTAGAGAAATGCAAATTAAAATCACACTAGCATTCCATTCACTCTAGTCAGAATGGCAATTATCAAGAATATGAGTAATGAGAGCTGGGGCTCAGTGGCAGAGTGCTTACCTAGCATGTGTGAGGCACTGGGTTTAATCCTCAGCATTTCATAAGAAGATAAATAAATAAAGTAAAATAAAGGTATTGGGTCCACCTACAACTAAAAAAATTAATAAAAAAATATAAGTAATGATAAATGTTAGTGAGGATGTGAGGAAAAGTGTACACTCATACATCGCTGATTGGACTGCAAATTGATGCAACCACTCTGAAAAGCAGTATGGAGATTCCTCAAAAACCATGAAATGGAACCACCATTTGATCCAGTTATCTATCCCACTCCTTGGCATATACCCAAAGGATTTAAAATCAGCATACTATAGTGACATCAATGTTTATAGCAGCTCAATTCACAATAGCTAAACCATGGAACCAACCTAGGTGCCCTTCATGCCCTTCAACAGATGAATGAGTTTAGAAAATGTGGTATATATACACAATGGAATATTACTGAGTCATAAAGAAGAATGAAATTATGGCATTTGTCAGTAAAAGGAGACTACCATGATAAGTGAAATAAATCAATTCCAAAAAACCAAAGGCCAAATATTCCTTCTGGTACACAGATGCTAACTCACAATGAGGGGTGGGGATAGAAGTTCACTGGATTAGACAAAGAGGAATGAAGGGAAGGGAAGGGAGGGAGGAGAGGAATAGGAAAGACAAAAGTAGGATGAATCAGACATGACTTTCTTATGTTCATATATGAACATACAACCAGCGTATCTCCATATCATGTACAAACACAAGAATGGAAATTTATACTCCATGTATGTATATCAAAATATATTCTGTCATGAATAACTAAAAAGAAAACAAGCAAATGTTAATTTGTTGCATTCTCCACAGAATTCTGTTTATATAGTTCAAATTTCAAAATAGTCTAAATTCTTCAAAATATAAGAACCAGCCACTGTTTCTTTGGCTCCCCCAAGAATGGCTAAAATCTGCCACTTTCTTATCTTTGAATCAGTATTTTGTGTGAGGCACTGGGTTCACTTTTCTTTTTTCGTGAATCAGTTAAACCTAAACCAAAAAATCTAATTTAATAATCACAAATGCCTTTGGGCACCCTGATGAGCTAATGGGTTGTGTTTACTTTTCAAAAGTAAATTCCAAACATACTTCATTTATCTTCTTGTTACAAGTCACAAATTTATGAATATGGTGGTATTAAATAATATTTGAAATGCCTAGGGTTCTAGGAAGTAGTTAATTGTTAAACAAAATCAAAAGTAAAACAAGAACACAGAAAGGAGGAGTGAGGACAGCTGTGTTCTTGATATATTCCTCCCCCAATGAGAGTAACCAGGACCCTGGTTGAAAACTGACAATTTCAGGGGATCACCAGGAATAAGAGTGCCTGCCTCCAAGGCTCCTCCACCGGGCCTGGGCAGACTGCCTGCTGCACTGGCTACTTCACGGGGGAGCACGCCAGCACCTCCAGTTACTCTTGTTGCTGCAAAACACACACTATGAAAACACCAGAATCCTATTGCACCTGAAATCTAATACAAAATTTTTAAAAGACTATTGGGCTGGTAAAGCACTTCCATCAAGAGAAACAACAACCTGATTACAGAATAGCTCTTAAAACTGAGATGTTATTATACTATGGAGCAATATACTTCCCAACTTTGTATTAAAGCAGCTACACAGCATTCCCTTATGAAGAAGGAAATACATACATTTTTTAAATATATATATATATATATTTTAAATCAAGGATTGTTTTCTTCTGTACTATGCTGTTTTCATTTCTGCACTCCTTAGAATTTTCAAGATTTACACAAAGTTCTATCATTGTAAGTACAAATCCACATTTTTAAAAAATGAAGTTGAAAGACCAACCAACCTCTTTACATACAATTATGCTTCATTTAAGGATGAGATACATTCTGAGAAATGTGCCATCACGCAATGCCACTGTTGTACAAACCTCACAGAGTGTGCTCACACAGACTCAGGCACTGTGAGGTCACTGACTGATGCAATCTTATGGAACCCCCATCGTATGGCGGTGCATGATTGTACTGTATTTTGTTGTTAAAGAAAAAATTAAAACAACAAGACTTCAAACCCTTGCAACTTTTCCTTTGGATTCAGGCAGTCTTTATAAAATCAAGCACTCTCTCTTTTCTAAACATCGGCATATATAAACCTGAAATTTACCAGACCAATTAGGAAGAAGCAAGGGTCCCTAATATTCCTGATGCTAGATCAAATAAGAAAACTGCTCCAGAATCATTGGAATACCCAAATTCATACACACTTATCCACCCAAATCCATTCCCCAACATGATGTATAAAAAGTCATGAATCAGATCTCAACCTCAAACCTTGAACGAGTGAACTGAGCCTAAGACTAAAACTCATACTTCTCTCTCTGTGAGTCATGAGGCCCCACCTGATCTGGCCCCTGCCCACATCACCTCCTACTATTCCTCCTATTCCTCTCCTTCCTCCAGTCACATCAGCCTATGTTCTGTTTCTCTAAAAAAAAAAACACACAAAAACAAAAAACAAAACTACTAGTGTATTCCTCCTTCAAGGCCCTTTGCTTCTACCAGCCCCTCTTCCTGGATCGCTCTCCTCCAGATCTTTGTGTGGCTGTTTCCTTTCTAACCAGGGATGGAATTCAACGTCTTTCTCAGGAAGCCTTCCCTCAGCCGGAAGCCAATCAGCCTCTCCCTACCTACATAGTCCTCCAGGGCATCTGACTGTCCTCAGAGCACTTGCTTCGATCTGGAATGATTCTATCGACTTAATTACTTGTTTATCTGCTTCCTCCCCTATAAAATGGAAGTTCTCTGACACTAGGACCTTGTCTGTTCTGCCCACTACCCTAGAAGAGTACCCGTCTGAAGTGCACACTCAGTATCTGTCAAACTACTGAGTAGATGAATAAATGGATAATAGGCTTGTTAACTTTGAATAATTTTTAATCAAAGTACCACAAAACTAGTGTTGAGATTTCCCAATTATCTGGGTAGAATGAGAAGGTGATACAAAGCCCATAAAACATCACACGTAATTCATTCACAACACCTACCCCACAGAATGCTTAATCCAGAAGAATACAGTTAGACGATCACCAGTAAGGAATCTGAAAGGCCTCATGAACACTTGAGTAAATATCAAAGGTCAGGACTGGGGGAGGTCTGCAAAAATCAGAACTGTGCTATTTCTGACAAATTTAGGTAAAAATGATAGTAGCACAACTAGTTACTTCACATTCTGAGTAATTATGTTGGCCTAAGCTACTACATATTGGATTGCTTCATCTTTACAACAGGTATATGAATTAGTATTGCAGGTTGAGTATCCCTAATCCAAAAAATCTGAAATCCAAAATGCTCCCAAAAAGGAATCTTTTAGGGTGCCATCATGATACCACAAGTGGAAAATTCCACACCTGACACCTCATGTGATAGGTCACAGTCAAAAGGCAAGCACACTAAAAATATTGTATAAAACCACCTTCTGTTTATGTGTATATGAAACAAATGAATTTTACGTTTGGAAGCATGAAAATGGGGGTCTCATCCCCAAGTGATGCAGATACATACAGATACTCCAAAATTCAAAAATATCTGAACTTCAAAACACTATTAGTCCCAAACATTTCAGACAAGGAACACTCAACCTATACTACTACCACCATCTTGACAAGTGAGAAAACTAAGAGGAATGAAGGAACACCACATGCCACACGTCTAGAAGCCAACATTTGCTCACTAGGTGGTTTGCTCTAGAATTCCCACTCCTGGCACACACCACATCACCTCAGCAAAAACGACAGCTGTCATTAACAGCCCTTAGTTACTGGGTGCTTCTCTATCCATGTTCACCCAGGTGCTCATCACCACACTCTGTGACCTGTATCTGACCAGGAGTGAGCTAGGGCACTAAGAAAGGACATGGGAGAGCCACAGGGCTAGGGCACCCTGGCTCGCCGTGCCCAGGCAGTGTGGCCTCGGAGTTCCCCCTCCCACCCACTGCCCTGTGTGGCTTCTCAATGTCCCTGCAGTCTAATGTCACTGCAGGTCTGCTCTTGAAGAGAACAGACTTTAGTTTGAAGCCTAAAGAAGTAACTGCAGGGTCGTCCACCTCCCAGGGCTCGTGCTCCTTCAGAACCTCATTCCCACGGCCTGGACTGACTGACACACAGTCACCTCCTGGCCTGCGTTCCATCTCCACCAAGATTCCACCTCACAGATTCAACCAGGTATCTCTCACCTAGGTTAATTTGTAAAACAGAATGAATTCTTGAATCACATTTAGAATCCAATTTCAAATCCGGTGGAACAAAACTGCAGTAATACCTACCAGAAAAGCATGCTGCTATAATTCAGCAGAAAGAAAACAGGAAGCAAGATTTCAGAAGTCACATATGAGAAAGTAACACACACATACAATTCCTACAAGGGCTAAATGCAAGGCCATGGGTATAAATGAAGTAACGGGCCCTCCAACTGGGTAGCAATGGCAGGAAAAAATGTAGCAGAAAAAAAATTGAACAGTTACCTGCTTAATGGCCAGTGACAAAACTCAACCTGCAAAGCTGGCCTGTACCTTCAGTGTTTGCTCATCAAGACTTATCAACTCCATAGAGACAATTATTTTTACGGACTGTCCCTCAGTCTATATTTAATGGAAGCAAGTGAATAAAAACAAGCTTTCCTTACAGCAACTTTAGCAAAGCCATCTATTCCAAACAAGCAACAACCATCGGCCTCTACAACCTCAACATTCCACCTTGGAACAATTCCATGCATGATGTGTAGACCTGTCTTCCCCAAGACCATGACCAGTGAAAACAAGGAAAGAGATGCAGTCTTGTTGGTGGCACACCTGACTTGCCCCTTCTCACCTCAGTGATTAATGTCTCCCAATAAAAATGTGGCAAAAAAAACCACAACATTCTGTGTAATTTCTATTCTGAATAAAACTGAAGGAAAGGAAAAGCCAACCCAAGGCTTCATTGCTTCATTTACATTGAAGACTATGAACATATGAAGACTTTGAACCCAGCATCACCACAACTATTGATGGCTTCTTACAGTGGAATAAATCTGCCAGTCAGCCAGTTCCCGTGTGTCCTGGGAGGAGGGGAGCAGCTGCCCCACGCTTTATCCACAGTATCCAGAAAGACACAGCATGTGATTACTCAATCCCATCTTCATGTTTAGTTAAGTTCCCTGACATACATGAAGTAGAGGCAACCATTTCTTTACCATAGGACCTTGAGTGTACAAATGAACCACTTCAAATATAGTCCTTTCAAGGTCAGAAAAATAGTTATTGTCAGTCACAGCTAAGGACCACATTTAGAAAACGCATGCAGAGTCACTTGCAGTAGACTATTCCAACATTGTTACCTTTAAAGTTTTATAGTAAATGGCTCTGTTGATTTCCAGTGGAAACAAATTTTGCTCCTCTCCTGAGCAAGCCCAGTTCACATATCGCAGCCAGTTCCCCTTCTCTGGATCAGTGGCATCGATGCACATCCATCCCAAATTCGGGTAATATACCTTGGAAATGGGGGAAAACAACCTTTGTTAAGATAGGAGTACTTACAAGTATCTTCATGTTCAATGTTTAAAACAAGTCTTCCTCATTACACACAACTACTCGATAAAGCATTTTACAGAAACAAAATAAGTGACAGAGAAAAGAAAAATACCAAGTAAAAACTGAAACTCAAAACCATGTGATTCCCATTATTTTTTTATTTGGGCATGCTTACTTTTTCCCCTAAACAGAAGGAGCTATGTAACTAATATACTTGATGATCACCAAAAGCTTTGCAAATACATGCATAAAGGAAGTGACAACTCCATTCCTGAAAATGTGACTTAGGACTGTGAAGCTTGAAGAGTGCTGAGCAGGGCAAATCCCCATTCTCAGGGTTGCTCTGCCACTCCAGCAGGGGGGCCTGGCCCTGTGGGTGACCCAAGTCAGTGGGTCTTTTTCTGGCAGGATTGACAGGGACTTCAGGAAGTAAACACACACTGTGAACCAGTCACGAGGGTGATGGAGCATGATGCTCTGCAAACTCAGCCAGCTCTTACCACTCTATCCAGGGCTCCTGTCAGGACTAAGGTGCCATGGGTCACACTCTAGGAAACATCAATGCCTTCCAAAAACATACTGAAAATTCAGCCCTTCTTTGAGAAGTCACATCAAATCCACTCTTGCAGGAAGCGTCCCTGCAAGACCCTTAGACAATTTCTCCCAGAGAGGCTTCCAGCGCTTAGCTAACATTCCTTCTTGTATTTATTTATTTTTTGTGGAATACCAGGGATTGAACCCAGGGGCACTTAACCACTGAGTAACACCCCTTTCTGTATTTTATTTAGAGACAGGTTCTCACTGAGTTGCTCAGGGCCTCACTATATTGTTGAGGCTGGCTTTGAACTTGTGATCTTCCTGCCTCAGCCTCCTGAGCTGCTGGGATTACAGGCATGCACCATCATGCCTGGCAACATTCCTTGGTTTTAAAGAACATCTATTTTTCAACAATTTTTCACTTTAACTTTTATATATGCAATACATGTACACATTTCATTCACCAAAACTAAACTGCAAAACACCCACTAGGCACTGAAAGAGAAACGCAGAGAGATAAGAACAAGTTTTTTATTTTCCTTTTAGGAGGAAAGAAAAGAATCTACATGCCATAACTCTTACCATGACTCCCACCACTTGCTCCTCCTCTCCTCTCCTCCCACGTGAATCACCACCCATAGCTGCACTGTTCCTTCCAGAACAAAGCACCAGCCCCTACCTGATGTCCTAGAGGCCTGGCAAGCAGGGTGCAGCACCCACCCTCCTGGGCAACTGCTGGGGCTCGGGGCTCATCAGGCACGACGCTCCGCTGCCCACCACTTCCTGCTTCCTCACTGAGCCCCAGGAGGCTCATTTACTACTACTTCTTCCACCACGTGGAAACCAAGGCTCAAAAGTCAAACGACTTTCCTTTCAAAGTCACTCAACTGCGGCCAAAATGGGCTTAAACCCAGGTCTGCAGAACCTCCAAGACCCAGAGCTGCCCCTACCACCCCCATAAAAGTGCACCCCTCCCTCTCCTCAGCACCCAGTCTTTCCACCTCACTTTTCCTACCCTTCCAGGTGCTAGGTGCAGTGCAGTATGGTCTGTCACTTCAGTTCCTTGTTCAGGGCCTGTCTCTCCCACTAGAGCCTCAGCACCCTGAGAAGGCATCAGCCTTTTCTCTTGTGCCAGTGCCTCCAACACCTCAACCAGTGCCTGGCATACAGTAAGGTAACAATAAATGACCACCCGAGTGCATAACCACCACCATCCAATGAACACCTACTGTGTGGTGGGGACTGTGGCAGAACCCCCTCTGCAGTCAGTTTATTTCATCATCATAAGCACCAAGGTACATATTTTAACTGCCATCCAGCTGTGAGCTGCTTCAAAACTTGACTGCTCAGAAAGCAACCACCTGCACCACTCTCAAGAGGTAACCATGTGGCATCAGGCTCCCTTGCACCTCACTGTCATACTCCCTCTCCACATTCCTCCCCTTTGAAACAGAGTAGCCTATGTGGCAAGAAACTGCATCACAATGCAAAATTCAAACTTAACACACCAAAACAGCAAAAGCTGCTTTCATTTAAAATGTTTCAGAGACACACGTGTTCATAATGTCTGCGGGCACAGTAAAATAAGGAAAATGGGGTGCGTGGTGCTTGAGTATTACCAATCCATCTTAGTTATTGTTCACTAACTCACAAGGCATTATTCCCCTGGACCGGAGAGAAAATGCCCCAGGCGCAGAGACAAAGTCTTGTTTTGATGTATCCCAGTGCACGTCAGGGCCTCACTGGATCCCCACCTGCATACTGGCACAGCAACCGAGATAGATCAATGGGACTGCAGAGACAGGCATGGCTGCCAGCAATCCCACAGCGTGGAGGAAGGCAGCCACATCCACCTGCCCACACAATGCGGCTCTGCTGGAACTTCCTAGCTCTCAGGTCAGCACAGACCTTTGTGAAAAGCAAGCTGTTCCAGTTGAGTGAATTCTTTCTTTGTGCATAACTCCCTGTGCTTCAAAGGGGACTAAGGCATCTTCTAAGTCACATTGGTGTGCAAAAAGAAAATACTTAATTTTATAGAAAAAGATGGACACTTCAATTTTTTAAAAATAGGAAAACAAGGAATTCACAAAGGAATACACATAGCCTAAAAACCTCAAAAAAGAAACTTAATGATCAAAAATAATTTCAAATTAAAAGTTTTCATTTATTAAATTGTCAAAAATTATTTTTAAGGGAAAAGAAAAAACATATTGGAAGGGTTATATGAACACATTCTCCCAAGTGCTTACAATCAGAGAACAAACTGGTATAATTGTTTTGGGTGGAATTTTAGCAGCACTTAACAAAAAAAAAAATCTTTCAATATATACACATTCCAACCAGCATGCAAGCTTAGAGGAATTTATTTTAATCAGACAGTTGAGCAACTGTACCAACACTTATGTACAAGGCTGTTCCCAGCAGTGTGGTTTACTACAAAACCATATGGAATCAGCTCAGAAAACTATAATCCATCAATACAAAAGAGTACTAAGAAGACACTTAAAAGTTATGTAAGTGATTAATCGGATTATTTCCTGTGAGACACTGCTATACCCAAGAATTTTTTAATGTGATACATAATTTCTGTAACTAAAAGAAAATAAAGAATAAAGATAACAGGATATTGTAGAAATCTATTTATCAAGATACATAATACATTGATGACTGAATCAAGCTATTATAGAAAGAATCAATTACATGATATCATTTTGTCTTAAACATATAACTATATAAGAAAAAATTCTTAAAACTTAATGAATGAAAACACAATAGTGGTTTTCTCTAAAAAGATAAATGAGTCATAATTTTTACTTTTTTCTTGTTTAATAAGAATTGTCTATACCTTTCCACCATTGACTTAGTAGAATCTGCATGGCAAAAGAGGGAGATGGACCGGGAGGAGCACATGCGCTTCTGAACAAAAGCCTAAGTCTGAATGAAGGTAACCAAGGCCTAAGTCAAAATCCTCTTCATCATCATCATCACACAGATTTTAAAAAGCAGCAGCGCATAGCTTTCTCATTTTACTGAGCTTAATCTTTTTTTAATATTTATTTTTTAGTTACAGGTGGACACAATATCTTTATTTTATTTTTATGTGGTGCTGAGGATGAAACCAAGTACCTCATGCATGCTAGGCGAGTGCTCTACCTCTGAGCCACAACCCCAGCCCCCCTGAGCTTAATCTTATACCTAGGAACTGGGATGAGAATGTGCTCTTATACAATTCCCATCTTAGTAAGTCAAAGCCTGGTTTCCAATCAAATTAATTTTAATGAATGACAAACAGAACCTACCTCCAAAATGTGATCAAATTTTGCCTCACGTGACTACAGATCACTAGACTTCAAAAGTGCCATCCGCCATTAGGCTGGAAAACCAACTCCAATTTCCTCCTTTCAGACAAGACAGGCAAAAACAGGATGAACTTCTACCCTCACTTAAACCCACAAATGAAACAAGATAGGCTTCATGTAAGAAGTCTACTTCCAGATCTTTACAATAACCAGGAAATACACAGCTTACTGGATCCTAAGAGAAATGTTATTACATACAATTAATGATTTTTTTTTCTGACTGAATCCACAAAACAATCCCTTTTCACAAAATAAAGTTCTGTTTATGTAGTATCAATGCCACTCTACCAAGCACCAGACTAGGGGTGTTATGAGTTATTTGTTTAACCTTCATAAGAATCTAAAGATAATCTATGAAATACTAAGTCCCTTTCCTAAATGAGGGAAACTGACAATGGATTGGCCACTATAGTAATCAAGTCAATAAAAATCAGAGCCAGTGTTCAAACCTGGCCCCCTCATTTTTTCCTATATCCTACACTAAAATAAAACAGTATATAAATAAGGGAATGGAGAGAAAGGTTCCCTTTTGTCTTGAGGGGCGCTCTCAATTTACTTCCTGTCTTCCCTCCTTACAGACCCCCTTGAGTCTCTTACCTCCTATGTTATCTAGGCCTACCTCCTTTCTGCTTCCATCACTAATCAGGAAGCAGGCACCAACTTTGTGGAGTGTCAGTCTGATACCACCCAATTTCCATTCAATTTAATCTGGTCATTTTGAAATTATCATAAAATAATCTAAACTCAAACTTTAGTGCACATACCAATTTAAATACACATTCAAATTCATTTCTTTATATCATTTAGAGAAGATGTGCAGCAAACTTTATCATTTGTTACTTTTTAAGTGCATTAATTCACCTTGTAAATTTTAAAAATTCTCATTCATTTATGCAAACATACCATCATTCACATCCTCAACTGTTTACCTGCAAGGAACCAACTAACTGTGACAGAAATCACTCCCAGAATTTAAGGCAACAAATAAATCTTATATTGTATCAGCTCTCTTGGTGAAAGAGTCTATTTTCATGGGAACCAGCTCCCCAGAGTCAGAGTCCGCAGTAGCAAAGCCTTCTCCCTCCACTCTTCTCTGGACCCCTTGCAGCACAGGAAAACTGGGGTGCCAACACATCAGCCAAGAGACAGAGAATCTCCTGGAAGCCAGGTCCCCATTTCAGTGGCCCTGGTGTGCCCACACTGCCTAAGGCTCCTTTTCATATTTCATCTCCTTGAGGATCTAGTTTGCTTGACTAGTTCTGTTTCCCACTTGTACTGCAACTACAAAAAAAAAAAAAGAATTTTTATTCTCTATGATCAAATGTTTTTCTTCAATGTTTGGGTTCAACTAATATTTCTAAACTGAGCCAGAATCGTCTTAAACTACTAATTTCATAAACATATTCCAATCTGCAGTCAAGCAAATCAACGAGAATAAAGAAAAAGAAAAGGGTAACCTAAATTTGGTGTGAAAACATTTAATAAAAGTTATATCTTATATAAAGAGAATTTATTAAAACTGCTACCTAGAACATACCATACTTCCTTAATATGTTCAAATTCCAGTCATTTTTCAATAATAGAACTGGATATTTGCAGGTCTTATTATGGATTACAAAACTTTCACCCCACAGAAGTAACTTTCTGGGGAATACAAAAATGGACCTTCGGTATCAACTACTTCACTCTTTAGATTGCTTTCAGAGGGCAGGGACTTTTAAAGAACTTTTCAAATGTATCCCTATTTTCTGAAATGTTCTAAACATTCTGGAATAAAAGAAGTAAGAGAATCCAGTCAGTCATTGCACATTTTACCATAAGCCTGTTACTCACATAGGTGGACTCGAAAATACACACTTAAAAAGTAAATAGCTTAGCCTTTCAGACCCTTAACGCACAGTCTAACATCCATCTCTATGGAGCAAGCCACACTGACTGGACCTCTCTTTTGAAATGACTCTCAGTAAGTTTTGGACTACAACCACACAAATGTTCTGAAAAATATCAACACAAAAGATGATCAGTAACTGCTAACTGGTTCATAGCAGGCCCCCAATCAACATCTTCTGTATAAACAAAATAATTTATTCTTGAAACTCTTAAGTCAGAAACTCTGTGGGCCTGTGGGCCAAGGATGTTTATGAATTCCATAGAACCCTAGAAATAACACGCAAGCTCCTCTGTGTACATGTGCATGTGCATGTGCATACTTTCTGGGGAGACTTTCAGGGAGTGCTATGGTTAGAGTGTCTCCCCAAAGGTCCATGTGTGAAGGCTTGGTCCCCTGGTTAGTGGGACTGAGAGGCGGTGAACCTGTAAGATAAGGTGGGACTTAGTGTGAGGTCCTTAGTATTATTAGTGCCATGCCCTCAAAAGAAAATGTGGGGCCCTGCGGTCCCCTCCCACTCTGCTCTGGTTGAGGTCTGAAATGTGACTGTTTTGTTCCTACATGTGTGCTCACCATGATGTGCTGCCATATCTGAGGGATGCTCTTTGCCAACAGGAAGAGAACTGCACAGGCAATCAAAGGTGGCTCCTGATGTGACTCCAGGGCTACCAGCTTACAGACATCCAGCAGCCCAGGAGGTCAAGAATTTCTGATTTGTGGTAAAATTTAGGTTATTTCTAGTAGTCCTTCATTCCATGAACATGCCATCAGATATCAGGTATCACCAGCAGTTCATAACATGACAAAAGTTATACACCAAGCCTTATGTTCCAGAACTTAGGACAGGGCCTGGTATTTGGTAAAAGCTTAACAGATAGGCACTAAATAGGTAAATAATAGGATCCCAAAGAGAAATTCCTTTTTGTCCTAGACCAGGCTGACAATCTGAGCACAGCTAACTTGCTCAGAAATATCAATTAATCCTCTGTACTTCAATGTCCTCATCTGTCCTGCAATTCCTGAGAGAAGAATGTGATTGGCTCAATTGTTTCCATGACAACCAGCTCTGCAGCCATCCCACTTCCCAGCACCACTCACTGAACGTTTAACACCAGGCACTTCCACGCTAGCTCACTTGCTCACTCCTACCCTCCTCTTCCTCACACACCAGCCGGGTTAAGCATACTTTTTCCATCAAGGATTATGCAAAAAATATTTTCTGCTTAGCAGGCCAGACACAGTTTCTGTTGCCACTGCTTAACTCTGCCATTATGGGACAAAAGCAGCCACAGATAACATGTAAACAAATGAACAGAGCTATGTTCCAATAAAACTTTACTCATGAACTAAAATTTGAATTTCACAAAATGTTCCTATGTCACAAAACATTTGAATTTTTCCTACCATTAAAAAATGTAAAAACCCTTAGTAACTCCAGGGCTTAAAAAACAGGGGGCAGGTTGGACTCCCCCAAAGATCCAGACCTTTCCTAGGAGGCTGCTTTGACACAGGTTCAGAGGCTGGAAAGCAGCTGTAAGGGCTCATTGACCCTTTCTGAAAAAAGGTTCTGCAGAATCAGCTAGCTGACTTCTCTCCGCTCTTTCTTCTTCCCTGCAATTTTAACTTAAAAGTGACTTGAAATTAAAAGAATTGAGATAGCAAGGTTTATGCCACACTCTTGCTAATATTTAATTAATCGTAATGGTTCTGACTAATAAAAAGTGCTTTCACTTCATTAAAAAATTAAAGTCTTCTCATCTCAGAGTCATTTCTCTATCAAGTTTAATTGACATGCAATTCTACTATTTCCCTTCATCCTCCTGACTCAAATTTTGCCTGAATGAATAAAACAAACAGAAAGAGTGAATTATCAGATTTCATCCATAAGAAAGGTTTTTAAAAACTATTAAAAAGAGCCAGGGGGCTAGGGATGTGGCTCAAGCGGTAGCGTGCTCGCCTGGCAAGCGTGCGGCCCGGGTTTGATCCTCAGCACCACATACAAACAAAGATGTTGTGTCCGCTGATAACTAAAAAATAAATATTAAAATAAAGAGCCAGGTGTAATGATACACCCACCATATGAGAGACATTTAAAAAGCAGACAGAAAAGCAGAGTTAAAAGAACGTTCACCAAGACATTCACAGTGGTTATACCTGCGTGCCAGGAGATGGAATAATTTTTACCTTCTTGTTTATTTTTCTGTACTGTTTAATTGATTTTACAATGAGAATGTATAAAGTTTAAAAAAAAAGACTTATTAGAATGTACATCACCAAGAGTGAGACCTAACATAAACTAAGAACTTTGGGTGATAAACATGTGCCAAGGCAGATTCAATAACTATCATGAGTGGCCCAGTCTGGTGTGAGGTACTCATGGTGGGGAAGGCTGTGCTTGTGTAGAATGTGGGGGTGGGGATTAAGGTTTGAGAGCATCTCCCAAAAGCATGTGTTGGAAACTCAATCCCCAATGCAACAGTGTTGAGAGGAAGAGCCTGATGGGATGATGCGAGCTCAATGCCCTGCAATGCCTTTGGCCACGTTGAGGCAGCAAGAAGCCCTTCAGCATGTAGTTCCTAGATCTTAGACCTCCTAGCCCCCAGAACTGTGAGCCAATAAAAAGCATCTATAAATTGCCCAGTCTGTGTTATTTTATTATGGCAACATGAAACAGAACAGGATAGAAACATTTATGTATTTTCAGGTCAATTTTTCTGTGAAACTAAAACTGCTGTAAAAAATTAAGTCTCTTTAACAAACAGACATATTAAAAGAATTCTCATTCAAGCAATTCAAAAGTTCTGCTCGCTAGAAGTAATTTGAGTACCACAGAAGTCAAGTGGGAAGGCTTTTATCAGAAGTGGTTTCAAAACACTGCAGATTGCTCAACACTTGGGGTAGCTGGGAGGAGTACTGCACACAGCCCCGCCTGCCAGTTCACTAACGTTACCCACCAGAAACAGTGAAGAATGCACTCTCCTCTTCTGAGCACCTATTTTGTGCATTCACCCTGAGCATACTCTACAGCTTTTCTCCTGTTATTTCTGACTCAGTAGAATATTTTCAGTAAAAGCTTAGAGGACATAGTGCAGGTTAGATTACCAAGGGCTCCAGAAAAGCAATTTAACACTTTGTCTTAGATTAGCTTTAAAATAAGAGTTCTAAGCCAGTTTAAGGGCCTTGATGGAAGAACACATACCAAGATAAGAGTCTGACGATCAGCACTTGTTACATTAGAGACATTCTGATGCAAGTCTGAGAACAAGACCAGAATTGGAATAAATAAATGGGAAAATACTACATTTTTATCTTTTCAATACATTATAACCTATATTTCCTATAGTTCATCACATGCATACTTGTATATCACGTGCAGGTGTATATATACATACACCTTATTTTTTAAAAAAATATCTTTAATATTTTTTGTAGTTATAGATGGACACAATACCTTTATGTTATTTATTTATCTTAATATGATGCTGAGGATCGAACCCAGGGCCTCACACGTACTAGGCAAGCACTCTACAACTGAGCTACATATAACCCCAACCCCTACACCTTTATTTTTAAAAGAGTTTAAAAAAACAAGAGGCCTAAAGTCCATTATATCAAACATACACCCTATGGTGGGAACTAAGTGAATGAGATCCTACAATTTCAATTGCTGAAAAAGAAAGCCAGCCTTAACAACCAAATCCTTAAGCCTGACTGAAGAGAACTGGCACCATTTTAAGAATTTACAAACTATGACTAGTATGTAAGTACAAGTATCTTAAATTAACAACGTAGTAGTAACAAGTTCATAGTGGAAAGTGAGTCCCTAATATCTCATGGTTCCAAATCACAATTTTTCAACAGTCTACTGTCAAGTCAATACTATGTATGAATTTCAGTACAAATCAAACTCAAAATTCACATAAGGCAGGAGTAATCATTTACACATTATGCCTAACAATACAAATTGTTACACTGGGAAAAATAGGTGCCCTTAACTTAAGCTTAATATGAATGGCATTTGTTCAAACTTGGCATTACATACATAGAACTAGAGCAAGCATTTGCTGGTACCTTGACATTAACATCACTGAGATTAGTGTTTAACCTGGTAGAGCATGTTTGTTAGTTTCCCTTGATAAACTTTTAAAATTTAAAAGTACAGTTTATTTTGGAGCACTGGTAATGACATTTTTAAAGAGACAGGCACTCTTCATAACCCAATTGAGTCAAATGTATGAAAGATGATATATCATGAGCTTTGTAATGTTTTGAACAACCAATAAAAAAATGTAAAAAAAAAAAGAGAGAGAGACAGGCACTCGCTTCAGCAATTAAGACTTTTTTGCCTGGGCAGTTTTCCTACAATTGCAAAATTCCCTCACCACAGAAATAGTTGAATGATAAAACACAAGGACTCTCAAATTATCTTAAAGCCCCTGGGTTAGTTCTCAGGAGGTGCATTACAAAAAATTCACAAGAAACAAACCCAAAATGATGGACAAACATCAGACCAAGTTAAGAACACTGCTATGGCCTTAGAAAAAAACAGCCACACATTAAGCCTCCCAGTGCCCAGAACTTCTGGAGGAAGTGCCCAATATTTCCTAGCCATGTTTTGCTTTCAGGCTTTCAGATCTTAATATGTGAGAAGCAGATGTGATTCAATTTAAGACAACCTAATAGGAATGCTTATTCAAAAAACTTAACTTGCTTTTAAAGGAGTCACACCACAACCCTCCAATACCTGAGGAGCTTGAACAGGGCACTGGTCTGAACTACAATCAACATAAATGCAGAATTCACACAGAATACCTACAGAATGACACTGACAAATTTTTGTCTTCTCAACTATCCTAAAATGATTTCTTTTAGTATACCCATTGTTTAAATTGAGGATTTCACTGCTGAGGTCAGGTACCCTGCTCAAAGTCATGAAATCAGAAGCAGGATCTGAGCCCAGTCAATGAAAGACAACAATTTAAATGCCCCACTTTAAGGCAGGACAGATGGCTCCTGACTCTGCATCTGTATTCCTCAAGCCTGGGCCTGTTTCCTGGCTAGTTCTCCTTTAAAAGGGGCCTGCTCTTGCCCTGTTCCATTTTCCAGAACTGTTGTGAGATCACAAAATTAATTAATGAAAATCTTCCGAAAAATTAAATGCTTTTTTAGTGTGCCATGTGCTAAATATAACCAATTCTAAGTATTCCAAGGATACAAAAATTACTTTCTAAAATATAGAGTAACCAGTGTTTTCTTTGCAGCCACTTGGAGAGTCTTTTATGGTATATATCTAGTGACATCTGTAAAGTGACAAACCACCACACAGGAAGTTGAGGTCTTAGTTGCAAAGTAAAACACCTGGACAGTCAAAATAAAAAAAATAAATTTGACGTTTATTGTTGAGGACAGTCAAGCAGGTTCAAATACAAAAATACATTATCAGTAGAAGTCTGTACCCAGGAAACACATTTTCTCTTTAATAAAAATATTCTTGATTTTAAAGAACATATTAAAATGATTGTTTTAAGTTCAAAATGAGAAAACCTGAGAGAACAGGATCATGATGGCTTTAAAATGTACAGAACTCTGATAAACAAAGAACCAGAATTCTTTCTTACCTCCCACATGTATACATTATTCTTAACCTGAGATCTTTTTGCCTTTTAAAATTGGTTTAGTGGCCCAGACACCTAGAAAATAAAACCAATATTTTTAAATGTATTGTGATTATTTTAAAGATTGAAAGCATTGAATGAAGTCAATTCAATTTCACGAAATAGTTAAAAAGCTAGATTCCCTAAAAGTAAGATAATGTTAAATCAACTGAGATAAATCAAATTACATCAAATCCTCAACAGGGATTTTTATTTTTCTTCTTTATACTTTTCAATATTTTCTAAATAGGTTTAAAGAACCTGTATTGTGTTATAACCAGAAAAGGTTTTATATTTAATTTTTCCACGTAAGATTGCTCATATAGTACAATCACAAACACTTCGAAAACAATCACAAGTGAAGAGAAAAGATATTAGAATGGAATAAAACTAAAACAATTTAAACTTTTCATGCCAGTCATGGCAGTGCACACTGGTAGTCCCTGCAAATCAGGAAGCTGAGGCAGAAGGATCACAAGTTCCAACCTCAGAAACTTGGTGAGACCCTATCTCAAAATAAAAAATAAAAAGGACTGGGGATGTGGCTCAATGGTAAAATGTTCCCACGTTCAAACCCTACTATCAAAATGCAAGTAAATAAAAAAACTCTTCATTTTACATTTCTACAGATTTCAAATTTTCTCCACTAAATATGACTTGTTTTTATAAAGAATTAGAAATATAATTTTATAAGCAAATATTTTTTATATTCATTTGACATTCATTTGTTTACAGTGGAAAACCTCTTCTCTCTAGCTACACTTCCTGAAAATGTAGCTACTGAGACAACTTGTTTTTTAGAGTTTCAAACAATCAAAATGCATGCTCATCCAGGTATGCCTAGGATTGTTTCTATCTTCTGTATACAGATCATAAGCAAATGGATGCAATGAAAAAAGCAAGTTGGTGAATCAGCAGGAGCCCAGCCTGGGAGTCAAGAAAATTGGCACTCAGGGCCACTCTGTACAAGCTCCTTCATTTTCTAACCTCAGTGTCCTTATGTACAGAATGGAGTAGAGGGTGGGCCAGTCCTGTCCTGAGAGGACATATGAATTCCACTTTTCTGTAGGTCGGCTATGAACTGCATTTGATGACATGCAGTTAGCAAACAATATGCTGAGCTATAAAATTAATTCCTTTCACTTATACAAAATTAACACTTTTTTTTGTTTGTAGTTGTAAATGGACAGACAACTTTATTTTATTTTGTTTATTTTTATGTAGTGCTAAGGATTGAACCCAGTGCCTCACACATGCTGGGCAAGTGCTTTAACACAGAGCCACAACCCAGCCCCAAATTAACACTCTTAACTGTTCAGCAAATAAATTTTCAATGAGAATTAGGAAAACATTTATTAAAAATGTATTCACTACATATGTATATAAACTATAATATCAGAAGTACATCTTAAAAAATAAAAAAATGGGATATAAACATGATATAGTCCAAGACATTTTGGTTGGATTTTTTAAAATTTACCTCCTTAGCCTTCTATAAATAAAAATAACCCAATACACACAAGCTTGGTTTGTATTCAATGAGAAACCATACCAGAAGATTCGGACACACCGGGGTCATGTCATTCATTCAAAGATCTACTGAGAGTCCATAAAATGCTGGTACTGGAGACACAAAGGCAAGTAAGAAATGAAGGTACTCACAATCAAGGACCGGGACAGACGTAAAGACAACCACAGAATAATGAAATAAGCAAAATAACACGATCATACAAAAGCCACAGTGAAGACAGAGAGAAGAGAACACCACATCCTGTTGGAAGAAGCCCAAGAGATGCAGGGGATGCCTGGAAGAGTCAGCAAGGATGGGGTGTGGGTGTGTGCCTAGTTTTGTTTTTAATAATCTATGTCTCTTAAGTCAGGGCAAATCCACTGCCCTTGGGTGTGCTGCCTGCCACCTCACTTGCTCCCACAGGACTCTGCCTGCTCTGCTCCCCATCTCTCTGAATGCAGTACTTACCGATCCGGGTCTTGTCAACAGCTGATGGGAACAGCCTCACTTCCTCCTCGCAGCACGTGTTCAGGTACCTCAGCCAGGGTCTCAGCAGCTGCCAAAGGCTCAGGAGCGTTCTGCAAGTCAAGACGGAGAAGGATCAGAGCAAAAGGAAGAAAGTACAAGTAGTGTTTTGTTGTATTTTGTTTTTCTATCTGGTCCAATAAGTAAATATGCCAAAATACAACTGAAATCTGAAGTGGGCAAATCCGAAACAATGATGCTAAGCATTTGGGCAGTTACTCTGATGCCTATTTGTTAGTGCCCAAAGGAAACCACTCAACCTTCAAGCACATCTGTGTTGATCTATTTTGGTTCTGCCACTGCAGCCATTTTCAAAATACATGAATCTCCAGCACCATACTCCTTTTTAAAGTGCAACAGAATCCTACAGAAAAATACATCTTAAGCTTAATTTAAAATCAAAAGTTACCAGTAGCTATAAGCACATTTTGAAAATAAAAATCAACCCTCCCCACTTAAAAGAATAACTGTAAAAGCTACACATTCCATAAAGCCTGTCCTGACTAATCTGCCAGTGCCTCACTCATGCATCCCTGTAGCGACCACACCCAACTTGACCACAACTCACATATTCTCCCCAGGAGCACTGCACTCTTCCTGCAGTCCACACTGGAGCTCTGACTTTCCAGGAAACAGGAGCTGACCACTGTATGCCAACCGCTAAACAGTAAAGCCATCCCAACATCCCAAGGTACTAGGAAATAAAGAATTTTATACAACTATTTGTCAAAGTTTGGAAGAATTCATCATAATTTAAGACATGTATGGAAGGATCTGCGCCAACTGGTAGAGCATGACTATTACATTAAAAATAATTTTTAAATTGATGGAAAACCAAGTGTCTAGTAACTGGTACCACATAAACCCTAAAGAACTGATTTGTTTATCACACCCCTTCTAAGAATGATGAATTTTGTAGTATGAGTATTTTATTTCACTGCAAAGAAATGTTTCAATGATTTTCAAAGGAGCCAATGTAGGCAAAAAAACAAAAGTTCCGAGCTAAAAAGATTAATTTTTCCCAACAACAATGAAGCTTTTATAGTTTTTAAGAATGTTCATGTGCCAAGAAAATAATATCATCCAAATTTGCAGATTTCCAATATCTCAACCTTTTTTTAAACATCAATAGCTGCTTCGAGAAATAAATCTCCCAGTCATATTGACGGTCTGCTCCCTGGCCTGTGTAGACAGCCAGAAAGTCTGCAGGGGTGCACAGACCAGGGTCACCTCTTGAGCAGGGTCAAGACACCAGTGCACAAATGCTCGGCTCTGCCTGAGTTCCACCTTTGTCTTTTTTTTTTAATATTTTTTTAATTGTAGATGAACACGATACCTTTATTAAATTAATTTATTTTTATGTGGTGCTGAGGATCGACCCAGTGCTTCTCACATGTGAGGCGAGCGCTCTACCCCTGAGCCATATCCCCAGCCCTCTACCTTTGTCTTGTCAAAACCCTACACAGGCCTTCCAGACCCTGGGAAAATCAAATTGTCCCAGAAAATGGCCTCATGGCTTCAGATTACCTAAACTGTGAATAAAATTAGGACTGACATTTCTCACTTCTAAATATAATATCCCTGTTTTTACATTTTTATTCTGTAAGCTGGGTTTTTTTATGTGGATAAAGTTTTTCCAAAGGGGGAAAAAGGTGTTAAGTTGGTAATTATATCCAAGGATACATAATGATTATAACATTGAAAAATTAAGTGATATTAACAAATACGAGCCAGAGTCGTAGAGGCACTGGCCATTTAGTACAGAGGGAATTCTCTTCCCCTTTCTGGGCTGTGATCCTGGGCAAAGACCTGGCACCATCTGCCATCCCCAGGAGCACTTCCCTGAAAGGACAGCGTCTGCTAGCCCTCTTTCAGGCGCTGCCACAGTAACAGGAGTAACAGCTCCACAAGACATTCTGCAGACTCCCTTGGTGCGAGGTCCTGTGCTAACAGTCTTCCACGCTTGATGGAGTTTACCCTAAACAGTCCAAGGGACAGGTGCTACCAGTGCCTTCCTGTCCTGCCCCTGACACACACTAGAATAGGAAAGTGGGACTCAGGGAAAGGGACTAAGTTGCTCAAGCAAGGCCGGAATCTGAACCCTTGTCTAACTCTGGAGCCCAAGTTCACAACCACTGTGGGATCTGCATTTAAATCTCTGGAATATAATCTGATAATTTCTCAACAGAAGACTTCCTACAGAAGACATGGCCATGCCCACAGGAGACATGAAACTCAAGAACAAGACAGAGACCACAGAGACTAAAACTTCTGAATCACCTATGAATATAAAGAACCTCAGCAAAGTTGTCAGGCAAAAACAAGAAAAAGGAAAATTCCTATGGCTTTGCTTACCTGTTTAGGTCAACCCATGATTTTTCACATGGGCTCATACAATAATAGGACTCAACTATAACAAGGAACCTAAGTTCACAGCAACCCACTCCAGACACAGTGGCCGTGGGCCTCTCCTCCCACCTCCCCAGCTGCTGGACTCTCCACAGCAGTGGGTCTGACTGCAAACTCCCTGGAACATTCTTAGAAAAAGTAATGACTTGAGAAGTAGAAGAGGGGAAGTTGTGGGATGACCAGCCTATAAAGAAACACCTTCTAGCTTTCCTTATTTTTCTTTCATAGTTCTTATTACATATTTTAATAATTATTTGTATAATTATGTGTTTAATGAGTGCCTCCCCTGGGAGACTGCCGTGAAGACAGATGGTGTCTGACTTGCTCAGCACTGGGTTCCCAATGCTTAACTCTTGCACTAAAGAGTCATAATTTGATCCTGGAATTATTCCCAGATTGATCTTATGTAAAAGAAACTGCAATACCTACTCAACATATTAATAGATTTCTGAATTCCTGCTGGGGCCGATGTTCTGGGCATCACAATTGGACCAACAATGTGTTACTGGGGAGGAAGACAGATAAACTCAAACACACACACACACACACACACACACACAATGCCTGATCAAAAGAAAAATCGAGCATGAAAAGGGGACTCAGTGTTGGAGCAGGGATGGGGGGTGCCACTCAGACAGAATGCTCAGGACTCTAGAAATGAAAATGAAAAGGGACTTGTATGGTGACATGGGAGGATACTCAACAGCAGGGACCAGATCCTAAGTTAGGAAGGAGCCTGGTGTGTTCTGCGAGCAGTCCCACAAAAACCCAAAGCATCCAGGGCAAAGGAAGTGAGAGAAGCACTTAGAGGGGAGGTAGGCAGAGCAGGGCTGCAGGCCACTGGCTATTTGCGAGTGAGCGGGAGGAGTGTACCATCAGAGAACAGAAGGCCAGGATCAGCAAGGGGCACCGAGCTCCCTCCAGAGCCTCCCAGGACCTCTCTGTAGTGACCCAGCCTCCTGGCACCCTGACTTGCTGCCCTAATACAGGCACATTCCTGGTTTAGAGACCCTTAAATCACTGACAACTGGGACAGAGGTGTAAGTTGAAGGACTTCTCTACTCCCCTGTGACAAAGACCTCAAGGAGGCCTCACTCTTTCATGCCTAATGAGTACCGTCTCCAAACACATCGATACTGACAGGGAACAGTAAGCATCCAACCTAATGTGTCCAATTTAAGTTAATGTAATAAGCTACTTAGTTGTTAACCATTAATTAACCTCATTAATACATATTTTCAACTTCCAACTACCTTAAACTCAAAGAAAAGCCAATATTCCCCCCTTTCCCCAACTAATGGCCACAAACCATTCTCCTTCATTCAGTCCCTCATTCAGTCATTAACAAATATTTCCTGGGTGCCTGCTTCCGGCTGGCTCTGCTGGACAGTGGAGACACAAAGGTTAAGCTGTCATGAAACGTGCCACCTAGGGGACCCTCTCTGTTCCCACCATTTAAGAAACCTCAAGAAAGCTTTTCGGTTCTCCAGATGCCACCTTGCTGGAAGCATGTGACAGGTCCTTCGACACTTTCCATGACACCATTCCCAGGACAACCTTCCCTTGCTGGACAGGTGGGGAGCTGAGGAATGAACCCTTCACTGCTTCCTCTGGGCAGGGAAGTGTCTCTTCAGTTAAGCATCATCCGCACAGCGATGGTGCTTAGAGGAACCCAGACATGCTTGGAGCACTCTGCATCGCCTGTCTGGCCTTCACATCACCATGTGCTACAGACACTTTTACGATTCCCACTCCACCGAGGAAACTGAAACTTGTCCACTGCCACAACAAGCAAGTGGCAGCACTGGGTTATTCCAACACAGGCAGTCAGGACTCGGGGTCTGGACTCAGAAAGCAGGCCCAGAGCAGCCCCATAAAATCCAGCTAGTTAAAGTCTAGAGTCCACATTTTATGACCAACCCAGTGGAGTCTCTTCCACATCATCCAGGGATGCTTCAGAAGACCCTCTTGGGGGTTCACAAGGTCAGAAGTATTGTTATCACACCACCAAGATGTCACCTGCCTTGTCCACTCTCAGGTGTAGAAGAGAGTTTTCTGGAAGCTAAAATGTATGATGGCACCATCACTCACCAGATGATAGAATGTCTGATTGCTTAATTTTGTATTTTAAATGTATCAGATTTGTAAATAAGGCCTGCAGTTGAATATACTGCACCAAATCACCTTTGCAATTCTGATGCTGCACTTCAGCTTCATGAGGCCGCCTGGGGAAAGCCAAGTTGACTGAGAAAGACCTCACTGCAGGCTGCTAAGGGCCCTGCTGGGGTCTCCCAGCAAAGCACAATGGTCTCAGAGTATCCAGTGCAATAGTCTATGCTCAGTGCCCCAGACTGAGCTCCAGGGAAACAAAGGAAACACAGAAGAGAGTTGCTGCCCTCTGCAATCAAGCCCAGGGGCGTGGGGCTAAGGCACCAGCAAGGCAGCACAGAACCTAAAGGGGCCACTTGGCATCGGTATTGCACGCCTCAGCTCTACCCAGAAGACACTTTGGCCTCTGAGAAGCAGGTGCCCACCATCCTACCCTGGGGGACTTCCCCTGAGGTCCTTACAACACTTCCTCAACTCGCTGCAGTTTGCCTTTCCTAAGCCCTGACTTGGACTCTCAGGAAGGACAGGCTTAGACAGACTGAGCTAGCGCAGTTTCACCGCAGCTGTGCCTGGCCCTGGCCCAGCATCCATGCACAGAGCAGTGGCTGCTGTGAAGGAACAAAAGTCCAGCAGTCAAAACTGCAAAGCAGTCTGGGACACCGGGGTGGCTGAACAGTGCCACAGACTCAACTGGAGATGGGCTCCCCGGGGCCGCAGGAGGGCCTTCATGGTAAACAGAGGAGGAGGGAAAAGGTAAGAAGGGAGCCTCGGGAAACCGTGTTCCCAAGTGGAAGAGAAAGAAGAGCAGTGAAGAGGCGCTAGTGCCCCAAATCAGAGGAGAGGCAGTCGGGGAGGAGACCAGAGCTGGGGAGAGGACCCCAGCAGGGGGAGGCAGCAGGGCCTTTGAAATCTCTGTACCTGTGCCCTTCTCCAATCCCACTGCCACCACCACTCTTCAAACCTGAAATGGCACAGTCAACCCCACTTGTCCCCCATGTGGCTGGCAAGTGCTCCCCTAGGCCTTCAGCAACCAAAACAGGCAGGACTCACACGCGCTGGGCCCCCAAGCTGCTGTGGGAACCTGCAGGCATCCCACTAACAGCAGCCATACTGCAAGTGAGCAGCAGGGCTGGGGGTCAGCTCAGAGTGCCGTGCTTGCCCAGCACACACTAGGCCCAGGGCTCAACCTCCAGTACCACAAAAAAATAAGTGACAGGACAAGCTTCCTGCCACCTGCAGCCCTCAGGCTGGCAGGAAGGCTGGACAGGAATGGAGTCAGAGTGGGAATGGGCTGGGGTAGGTAGAGGTTATATGCCGCCTCCTAAGGGTCCACTGCTGATGACTGGATTATAATTTCTTAAATCATTTTCATCCAATCAAACCATGGGGCTACAGCCCTCCAAGTCAGGTGGGGTTCGTCTGGTCTACTCATGGCTTTATTTAAGGAAAAAAATTCTACTGGGAGAAATCACAGAAAAGTCCCCATTTTTCTCTCAAGATTCCTCCCAGGCCCCTAACTGCCCCTAGACCTGGTCCTCTTCCTTCCTGGTGGAGTCTGTCACTAGTCAGGCTTTTTCACTAACAATCCAGCCACTGGTCCTCCTGGCCCTCAATTCTTCCAACCAGTCAATATCCTCTACATACTACTAGGTCAAGTTCAAATCCCATGAAGTTCTTGATAACCCTCCATGATAGCCCCTTTTCTAGCTTCCTATATAGTCTGTTTTGTGTTATGTAACAACAGAACTCAAGGCCTGTGGGGAATGATTTGCCAGGGAGAGAAACTGTCAGCAAGGCAATCAACTGGGAGGTTTGTGTACTAGTTCAAACAAGAAGTATGTGGGATGAAGACTTAAGAGTGTTAGAAAGCATTTTATATAGCAGAATCAGGATGTGGTTACTGACTGAAAATAATAATGAATAATAATAATACTTACACAATGTTTCCTATATGCCAGGCACTGGCCTGAGCTCGTTTATGTTAACTGACTCCTTTACAGTTAAACAAAAGTACAGGTCTACCTCTAGTTAACAGACAAGAAAGCTAAGACCAAGAAGTCAGGTGACCTGCCAAGGTCACAGAGCTGGAGTGGCTGAGTCCAAATTAATTATGGAGACTGAGTCAAAAGACCACAAAGGGGAGGCAGAGCTGAGCTATTCTGAAATATCTCTACCACAGTATTAATATCCAAACAACATAAAAGGTAATCCTTCTCACCAAAAGCTCCCCCTAGTTATTTAAGGAAATCCTACCTAAAATTTTCAGAAATAATCTAATAGTTTGATGCAGAAAGACAATGTCCCAGATTTTATAAATTGCTAATTTATCTAGTAGAATACATGATTCAAAATGAGATTTAGGTGCCATCAATATTCAGGATGTTAATTTATTAATAATTTATTAATTGATATTTAAGCCGTAACAGATAGGAAGCGCTTACTTGAAAGTCTTACTTGAAAGAGTTGAAAAAAGTCAGAGCTAGGCAATCCCAAAAAACCAAAGGCCAAATGTTCTCTCTGATATGCTATGCTAACACACAATAAGGGGGCGTCCAGGGGGAACACAATGGATTACACAATGGGGAATGAAGGGAAGGGAGGGAGTATGGGAATAGGAAAGATATCTAAACAGAATAATTTTTTTTTTAAAAAAGAATATTAAAGTCAGTGGGAAATATGTTCTGTTATATTAAAGAGTATAAAAGAATATCAAAAAATGAAAATTAGGGCTGGGGGTATAGCTCTGTGGTAGAATGTTTGTCCTGCATGCATAAGGCACTGGGTTTGATCCCCAGTATTGCAAAAAATAAAAATTAAAAATATGAAAAATCAACTTTGTATTTATAATTATAAAAAACACAACATATATATTGTTAGCATATGCTTTTGGTTTCAACTATTTTATAATATGTTTATTTTCAGGATTAGAAAAGGGGAGGAAGATAACCAAAATGAAAGAAAGCAACCCAAGTTCACCAACCCTTAAAGCTCGGTTTATGAACTTACTTAACTAGAAGGTCAGATGTTCTCCCCAAACTAGCTCCTGTACAAGAAATGAACTACTGACACATGGAAAGTAAACCAATCTCAAAAACAATATAGTGATCAATGAAAGTCACACATGAAACAGCAGCCACTGAATGATCCTAGTTTTGAACAGGAAAAACCAATCTATAGGCACAGAAAACTCATCCGGGGTTGTCTGGGGTGGCAAAAAGATCTTTGGGGGATAACAGAAATGTCCTGTAATTTGATGACAGTGGACATGCATGTAGACGTTTGTCAAACAAGCTATGCACTTAAGGTGGGTACGTTTTACTGCTAACTAAAAAATAAATAATTCCTATGTTCTTATCTTGAAATCGTGTTAAAATGAAACTTACAGTGAACCAAGAAAATAGTTTAAAAGACAAAAATACTGATGCAATACAAAACAAGTTTTTTAATCAAGTTTCATTTTTTCAACCTGACTCAAACATTCCTCTGCTTGAGACCCTCCAAACATTCCTCTGCTCGAGGCTGCCATCTCCCAGGCAAATTCTACTCTGGTCCTTACAAAACCCATGGAGCTGACCCCACACCTTCTCCACGACCTACCCCTTCTCCCAGCCCCCACCTCTCAGCTCCAGCACATGTAGCCTCAGTTTCCTCCACCCCCTCACCGTGGCCCTCTCTCCATCCCACTGGACTAATGTCCACTACAGTGCTTAGGACAGCCCCACAGAACAGCACAACTGGCCCTGCCTGCTGTTACACAGGCTGCATATACCACCTCACCTGGGCAACACATACTCATGTTTTTGGTTTTTAAAAAATGCAAGAAGAAGCATATTTTATTCATATTCCACTTAACACAATTCACCCAGATAGTGACAGGATATGATTATATCTCCTTTAACTATTTAATTAAAGCATCTAGCTTGTTACAGACCTTTCAGAACAAAACACTGAAGAGTAAAAGCAGTGGCTGATGGGGACGTTAAACTCAATAACGTTTAATATTAAGAACATGTTGTAGTTATCTTCATGCAAAGTTAAGAGGCTGCTCCTACAATAGGCTAAGAAGAATCCCATAGCAATTACTGTAAGCAAAGAACATCCAAGAATCATAGGGTATTAAAATATTCCAGAACTCTTTGGACAACTCTTCTTTTTTTAGACTTACAATCAAGATTCTAAGCTACTAAACAATAGGGGGAAAAAATCCAACAAGCTTCACTTTACTGAAATAGCATTAAACTGCATTTGGTTAAGGAATGAATCTAACTGCAATAACAATAAGCAGATGGACACAGAAAAGAAAGTCGTTTATACTTATATCTTTGAAAGAACGGCAACTAGTTCTCAAACACAAAAATATACCTTCTTTTCAAAAGCTGGCAGCTCATTAAGTTCTCCAACTGAAGAAGCTGTCATCAAATATGGTGTTAATCTCAATAATGAGAAAGCATATTACCAAGTCCTTACCCCCTCCCAACCCACTCTCCAAGGCACAGTAAAAGTGATATTCTAAAAATGGAAATCAGATCATGTCGCTATCCAGAGCTTCTAACTGTAAATATAATAAATATAAATGCCTTCCCATGGCCCTAAGTCCTATAAATCTGGCCCTTACCTCTCACCAATGTCATCTTGTCCCTGAGTCAGATGGAGCTCCAAGTATGGCCAAGCTCCACCCCCTGGCTTGCCCTCTCTTTCTTGAACCAAACTCATTCCCACCTCAGGATCCCTGTATTTACTGTGCATTTACTCTGCCTAGAATTTTCTTTCTCTAGATCTTCACATATCTAGCTAGTTCGTGGTTATCACCTAAGTCTTGTTTCTACTATCTGTTATCTCCTTAGGACAGCCTTCTCTGTGTAATCCAGAGAACCTCCCCCATCCTGACCTACCATTCTCCACCACAGCACTTTGCACTACTGGAAATTGCCTGGCTGCAGTCCCTGTCCCTCTGTGAGCTCACAGGTTACAGTGCTTTGCCACCTAGCTCTCTGCGGCATCCACCACATCTGGGATAGGGTCTGCACCAGGATGTGAGAGGTGGAGGGACATTCAAGATGGCTGAGATAATGGAACTATGGGTGGCTCATCCCAACTCTCAGGGTTGAATTTGTCACACTGAGTGATTAAAAGCTCCTTTGGTTATTTTACTAATCTTTGAAACAAGCTTAGAAAACTAAATTGCTTTGCTACTGGTAAACAGCAGTAACAGATTACTAATCAGGATGTACAGACAATGCAATCATAAACCACTAAACTGACACACTAATAACAATTTGTACTGTGCAAAGACTCTTGAAAAAAAAAATCTAAGTGTAATTCAGTGAATTAGTAGTAAAAGTACTTGCAGTAAAATCATCATGGTTGTTTTTAAATGTCACAGTTCTCCTCTGCTACGAGGCACCCAATTGCACTATACTGCTCCCCTGACCCAAGTGCTAAGTTAGAGATGCCAGCATGACTGTACCAATGAGTGCACACCAGGGTGCTGTATATGGAGACAAACTTCCATCACCCTTGGTTCCTGAGTGACTACAACAGCAGAGCCCCAAACAAGTCCACAATGGGTTGGTGGCAAGAACAAGATATAAATTATCGCTGTGTTGTGCCACCAAAAATTTCAAGTTGCTTGCTCCCTCGTCATAACATAATTTACCCTACTGCAGCAGTACAGCACAGTGACCAAGAACCTGAACTATGGAATCTGAGGAGCTGTTCATTATAAGAACAGCTGTACTTACCATTTGAATGACCACAAGCAAGCTACAGCCACCTGTTTGGGCCTTAATATTTTCATCCATAAAATTAAAGTTACAATATCTATGCTTCATTGAGTGGCTACAAAGACTAAATTAATATGAAAATGTACATACTATGCTTAACAGAGTGCCTGTCCAGTTTGTTAAGCAACCTCAATAGAGAGCAAATGGTATTAAACTCTACATATCTATTCTAAGCGGCTATGAGCCTACTTGCATTACAACATTAAATAAGTCTAAGGAAAGACTAGAAGACCTCAAAAGTTAAATATAGATGAAACCCAACACATTATGGATTGACTTACCATTTTTTGACTTTATGATGGGTTTATCGGGACGTAACCACAGAGTGAGTGGAGAAAAATCTGTACCAGGATGGATGTAGCATGTTAATGAAAGAAAAAAAAAATAGGAAGGATTTGAAAATAGAGAAGATGAGAAATGGGGGTGGGGAGGTCAGTGATTGCTACTCCATCTGCCAATACGGCACGCAGAGCAAGCTGGAATTCTATGTGGAGAGGATTAGAGATGAAGAGAGGAGTAAGTACTGAGTAGGAACAAAGGGCAGAGGAAGAAAGACAAAGAATACTCCAGGGCCTGGTGGAACCCCATAGCTGACCATAAAGGGAGAACCTGGCAAGGCACGACCTAGTGGGACAGCTCAGGATGCTTCTCAATGGTCAATGCCAACAATACTGACAGGCGCTGAACTCTATTTTCTTCTAAAATAATCATTTGCTAGCAATATGGTGTGCAGCGCCCAGGACCCTTCAGTCCCTGACCTCAACTGGCAGGGACACATGAAACAAACAGTTCTGTACTATTCTCTTAGATAGCATGCCCTTCATCAGACAGGTCTGACAGCTCAAAGCAATGCCCATCAGTTCCAAGAAAGACTACTCCTACCTCAAAATAATCATCAGGATTTCAACTGAAAGTTAATCTTGCTCAAGTTCACATTTTTTAATATCTGAATTTTTTGTGTAGAGTTATTTTGAAGTAAATTTTTAGTGCAATTTATTAATTATTTTCACTGGCTGCAAATGAAAGGAATAAATACACAAGTGAAAACTATCAACTATCAAGAATAATCCTTAATTTCTTAAAATTACTGGGACAATCGCTGGAAAACACCAACAGATTTTATGCTACAGCATAATGATCAAGTCTAAATAGCATGCAACTAATACTTTTTCAATAATGAAATCTAAGCAAAAATGCTGAAAATTTTAGTCAGAGAAAATGAGCAATTTTTACAAACCAAATAAAACTTTCATTACTACCAGACCATTTAAATTACACTCAAATCAGAAATGTGCTAACCATTAGAAACATAAGAGGACACTTTTTCACTGATATCTGGCATTTAACATCAAAGGCAGCCCTCCATAGATCTGGCATTAGAACTTGTCAAAAGCAGAATGAAACTGTAAATGAGCCAAAAAGAGAAATGGTTATTGCTGCAACTCTTTTGAATGGCATGTGGTCTTCTTTCAAATGGAAGTTCATTTGGTATACATGGAGTGTTAAAGCAAATGTGTGAAGTGTCCAAAACAAACAAACAAACAAAAAAAAAAGTTCACACACAAAACACACTACTGGCCCAACAGGATATAAGAATTAGGCATAGTTAAGCCTGAGGTTAAAACTGCAGGCCCCTCAAACAAATGAGTGCTGAACATGGATGCAACAAGAACCAAACCAATATTCAGACTCCACCTGGGAAGCACTGGAGAGCATTCTAACCAGAATCCAGACTCCTCTAACAAAAGTCCTGAGGCAACAGAAGAGCAAGCTCCTCTGAGTGACCAGGGTCACATCAAGAATCAGAAAATAAATGAAACCTATGATACATACGCACATCACTTTGTTGGATGAAAACTGTGAAAATCTACTGTTCTTTATTCCTTCACCCCGCCCTCACCATTTCAAAAATAATTTGTCTTCAAAGGCACGTCAGTAAATCTCCATGTTTTAAAAGAATAGAAACCATGTGCCCATGTGTTTGCCAGACTCATTTTTTATGAAGTATAGTCCTCTGCATTAAAATAAACATATTTCTGATAAAGAAAGTAATGAAAAAAAATCAAAAGAATCCATTCCAAAAATTTCACATCTCTCAATGCAACACAGAACTGAATTTATTAAGCTTCCTCACCTAATGAAATTGGACTTGTGATCTCAAGTTAGAAGCACCTGTAAATGATAAAAATAGTGTCTAAAGTTTCAGCTGAAGGATACAAAATGTTTTCAAGTCTGAGAGTTCTAAGTTAAGAACTAAAAAAAAAATACATACTTCACATTTTTAGGTTTTATCCTGCATATTAAAAAATGTTTTTATGAAGATTTCTGAGAAAATGTTTCTGACACCCATAAATTTCGGTAACTGCAAATGAAATAATATTGAAACCAGAAAAGAAGAATACATTAAATCCACACAACTGATTCCACTCATCAGAACATCCTTGAGGTTACAGAAATAGCTGGAGTAGAATAATTTAATTTCCAGGTAATCCCATACCCTTCTGTAAAAAGAAACACATCTTATTTTTCAATATCTGTCCTCTTTATTTTCTGAAAAGGACTTTCAAGGACAAAATACTTCATGTTTACACTGGAGCCATGGCAGTCTCTAAAAATAACTCCCTCTTCCCTTTTCAATCAATGGAAAATTGCAAAATAAAAAGTGTTTAAAACAAAAGCTTAATAAGCTTAAAAACAAAGACAAAACCTCACAGTAGAGTGTGGCAGGGGAGAAGTAAAAAAGAAAAGTTGAACTAAAATCCCTAAGTATGAGCCCTCCAGGGACCCACAGAAATGTCAACCCCACCAAACAGCACATTCCACTCCACAAATGCACACTGTGAAAGCAAAAAACTAATAAATGGCATTAAGAAACAAAAGTGAAAATCTGGGAGGAATGAATACGTGTGTGGCTATCTTTTAAAATCAAGAACTGGTCTGACATCTAGATCATGTATTTGTATAAATTTTATTTTTAAACTCACCTGATTCATTTTCAATTCCTGTTGTGTTCTGTAAAGATACACACAACAAAGAAACTTCTTTGATTACATGAGCCCTAAAAAGAAAAACAGACAATTGTAATATGTACCTGCCTACAAATTCAGTGATTTAAAACCACATTCAGAACTGCAGAGTCTGCTCACAGGGTCATTCACAAAGCAACTGCATGCCAGATTCACTTCAGTCTATGCTGACAACTTCTCAGATTTATTATCTACAACAAAGTAGGTTTCTCACTAATCCTTACTAGGGCATCATTGCACTCTACAATCGAAAGCAGACTCATTAGAACTGACATCAAAATTTTGCTTTGGAATTGCATCACTCCTAAGAAGAAATAAATTTGCTTTGTTAATAGTCAGAAACACAAAGCACCAGGATTAACTCATACCAGGCCAGCGTGCTCTGCCTTCAATCCTGAGCTGCACGCAAACATTACCAGACCCCAGCATGCTACTCTGTTCTTCAAGTCCCTGAGGTAGAAAGGTGAATTTACTAACACTGGCCATGGGGAATATTTTTTGAGGAAAAGGAAAAAATATGTGAAGATGCAAATGTTTTAATAAAAGAAGTCTAGAAAGAGCACAATTATTCCTTCAATTTTTAGTGTTCAACATATTCATAGTACAGCAAAAGATCAAGACAAACTCTTTCCTTGTGACATTTCAGTCAACAAAGGACCACACACATGAGGGTAGTCCTATAAGCTCGTGCTTCATTGTGACGCCACAGCTCTTGGCCACGCTGGGCACGTGTACTCATGATGTTCACAAAGCTCTGAAGCTGCCTAATGACACATTTCTCATAGTACAGCCTGTAGCAAGCTGATGCACCACTGTACTCATTTCTGAGTAGCATCCACGCAGATGGTCCCTTCTACAATGCGTACTAAGTCACAGGATGTTATCATACTACTTGAAGTAGGACTTCCACTGCAACATTCTAAACATTCCTGGAATGGTCACATGTACCATTAAGGGTGATTCTTCTATTTCTTCATGCACTTATTTGAAATAAGTTGTTTTCCTCCTTCAACTCCCAAGACTCTGCTTTCATTGTACCTTTATTTCTAGTTGTTAATATCTCAGGGAATATGTAATTTAGTGATATTCTTCATGCTCAAGTATATACTACCTACCCACTGTCACAGAAAATTGTGCTCTGACATTTTATACTTTACCCCGGTTCTATATTAAGGATGGCTGATTTTTTTTTCCTTCCTCTCTTGAGCTATTGAACCACACTCACCTGATCACCTTTCACAAGCAAAGGCACCATATTTAAATCAGGGCCTGGTAATATGGACTATAATTTGTAATTGGCATAGGGAATGTGTTCCCAAACGCTGCATCTTGTTAGAGGGCAGTGCTAGCCAAACCAATATAATCTCAATGAGTAAAACATGAGATCCCTGCAGGTAACTCATGAAGCCCATTCCTTTGAAGTTTAATAGTAAACATCTTTCTCACACACACTAAGCATGTCCTTGTTATGCATCGTATGTTGAACATAATCAATCCTATTGTATGAGACCTGAGATTGTTATTATCACGTTAAAATGTATACTTGAATGTAAAAATGTGATAAGGCTCATAATGCTTAAGATATGCTCACCTGACCCCCCAAGACCACAAATGGCCCCAACTACCATGAGTTCCTCAAGGAGGTACTGTGCAATACCTTATGCCCCAGGTGAAAAGGTTCTAGGAGTTGCACCTGTTCTCTCACTAAGCTTTTTACGGGTGGGTTTATTAACTTTAGCCAAAGGAAGTTGTCTTTGAAGCAAAAAAATGTGCAGTCAAAGGCAGATACTTTCCTGAGATGTACAACAGGAGCCACCGAGCTATACCACCTCCCTTGACCGTGATTCCTTCTCACAGCACCATCAGTACCATCTTCATGAACAGGACACAAGAAGCTCCCAGGCCCAGCAGGTCTGTGCTACCTTCGAAGGACAGACTGGGATAGGATCTTCACCAGAGTGCTAGCGCCTCACCAACAAGACAGGTGCAAGCAGGCAGGGGCAAGCTGGGAGGGCCACAATTCTGGCTCCTGCTCCTCAGCCCTATTTCATTGTTGTTCAGGTTTTGTATTTTGGCATCTTCACTGAGATAGCCACATAGCATACAACTCCGTTACTCTCAATGCACAACTCCAGAAGGTTTATATTCACAACTGTGCAACCAATACCACAATCCATTTTAGATCATTTTCATCAGTATGAACAGAAACCTTGTGCCCAATGGCAGTGACCCCCGAATCCCAGTGCAAGGCAATTACTAATCTACTTTCTGTCTCTACAGACTTGCCAACCTGGACACTGAATACTGTCAAAGGACAAAGTGACAATTTACTTTAAAGATTTTAATTGGCTTTACCTTCCACCCTAGAATTGGGCAATACTTCATCCCCCAAAATAGAAGTTTTTCCTCACCCACCTGTTACTCCTGCCTCCCCCGAGTACCTATACATGTCCAGCACTGTTCTTGAGCAAGGAACAGAAGGAAGATCCCTGCCTTCTAGGGGAGGAGATCTGCAGTAAACAAACACAAACTAAAGAAGAGCGTCAGATAGGAAAGTACTTTAGAGAAAAATGAAGAGCAAGGGAGAAGGAGACAGGGGATAAAATCTGCCTCTGTCTGCACACCTGCAAGTCCAACCATCCAGTCTGAGGGACAGAGGAGTCATCTCTAACAGCCGGGAAGAAGGGCTGTGATGGGGCTGGGGCTGTAGCTCAGTGGTAGACTGCTTGCCTACCATGTAGGATGCACTGGGTTTGATCTTCAGCTCCACATATAAATAAATAAATAAAGATATTATGACCATCCACAACTAAAAATATATAGGAAAAAAAAATTTTAAAAAAGGGCTGTGAGCTGCAAAAACCAGGGCAAGGAGCATTAGGGGAAAAGGGTGCTCATGAGAGGGTTCCTGGGGAGAGACCAGGGGCTAAGGGACAAGGAAGCAGTGTGGCTCATGCACAAGGATGGGGTCAACATAGGAGGTGATATCAGAGGCCACTGCCCAGTTCAAGCAAGAGTGGATGCTGGCTAGGCCCCAGTGGTAGAAGAGACATGAGAAGCAACTGGATCCTAGATGTTTTTAAAACAGAGCCCCCAATTTTGCTACAGTGAGGCATGAAAGGAGAGGAAGTCAGGGATTACACCCAATTTTTGTCCCAAGAGCACAGGAGGATGAGCTGCTGCTTTCTGGGGCACTACCTTCTTTCCACCTGTTTTTCACTTGATTTCCCCTTATTTAATCCTTCTCTCCTTTCCTCACCTCACCCTTTGTAGTCACTAGCTCTCACATACTATTCCAACCAAGATATCCTGACATCTGATTTCAGATAATTAGTACAGCACTTCAAACACTTTACTCTTTGATTTATTATCTCAATGAATGGTAACTTTTTTTCTAACTTAAAAAAAACTAGAGCATAATTCAGATTATTACACGTGTAATCATCTTCTATGACCAGGCATGGCATCACAATCCTATAATCCCAGCAACTGGAACTGAGGAGGTTAAGCCAAGAGGATCACAAGTTCAAAACCAACCTCAGCAACTTAGTGAGACTGTCTTTAAAAAAAAAAGTATATCATTGCCACTGAGCTTTATCCATAGTCCTTTCTAATTTTTATTTTGAGACACAGTGTCACTAAATTGCGGAGACTGACCTCAAACTTACAATCCTGCCTCAGCTTCTGGAGCAGCTGAGATTCCAGGCACGTGCTACGGTGCCCAGTAATACCCTTGTTTTTTTTCTCTTTCCCTTGTGACTCACAACATGGTCATCTAAAGTATTTTCCAATGCCAAAAATATTGCAAATCTGATACTGACGTCTCAAGTGGCACTTTCAAATCAAATTCTGAATTAAACTATATTAAAAATAAGGGATGTTAAAAAAAAATGAAGCCAGGCACAGTGGCACACACCTGTAGCCCCAGTTATCGGGGAGGCTGAGGCAGGAGGAACTTGAGCCCAGAAGTTTATTCACCAGCCTGGAAACCATCTCAAAAAATAATAAATAAAAAATTAAGTAAGTAAATAAAAGGAAATGGAGACTTCAGGCAGAGCAACTCCACAGAAGACCACTGTGCATGAGAATGGACGACTTGGGTGAGACTGAGCCTTTCACCATGGGCCTCCAGCACTGTCCTCCGCAATCCGTGCCCACCATGCCTCCAGTCTTTTCCACATCCCAAACATCTACACGCACCCCCAGTACACTCCCAGACAGAGCCTCTGAACTGCGGTCCTGGGCAACTGGCTACAGTGTGGCGCACCAGGACGCACGTTAAAGCAACCGTGACTCCAAATGCTATTTTAGAGAGATTTCCTTAAGATTCCTCCAGCAGTCTCAAAGTCCCTGTGACCGCCCGCGCCTGGCAATCCAACACGGTTCTCACGTTCAGTACTGATTCCACAGCACTGTTTTCACCCACCCACTTCAGTATCAAATGGTATCTCAAGGTCAACATTTCAGCCAAGGTGAGAAATTTCATGATGGATCCTGTCAGTACAGAGGCAAGGAGGAATTGTTCCGTACCTGTCACTGAAACCTTAACATCCTATGAAATGCTTTCTTCAATGCTAAAGAATTAAATGCTGGGCCAGAAATGCAGATCAATGGTAAAGCATCTGCCTGTCATGTGCCAGGCCCGAGGTTCCATGCCCAGCACAATCAAAAGGAAAAAAAAGAAATTAAGTGTCTCAGGTCTTCTAATGGTAGATACTAAAAATCTTAAAAACTCCAGAACTTCTCTGACCATGGCTTATGACATAGTTTCTCACATGGATTTCCACGCCTGATCACACATTCTTGAATACGTCTAGATCATTTCTAAATATGTCTTATGTAGTCCTCCTGGTCCCCCTTGTTAATATTAATCAGTCCTGAAAGAGCAGAAAAAGTACATTATGCACATTTAGAGCTTTTGAATTTTTATCACCAACTACAGTATACTAACAGCATACACTTTTTAAAATTATTTTTTAATTGTGGATAGACACAATATCTTTATGTTTATTTATTTATTTTTATGTGGTACTGAGAATTGAACCCAGGGCCTTATACATGCAAGGCAAGCACTCTACCACTGAGCTCCAACCCTAGCCCCAAACAGCATACACTCTTAAAAAAAAGGTAAGTTTGATCCCTTTTTTACATATCTAAAGTTTTAATGCTGAGTATATACCGAACTTTTTGAGAAATTGCTTTCAAATTCTAGAATCATCCTTTCCAATATTTAATCTATTACTATCATAAAGATGATTTGATTATAAATCATCAGTATTAACACAGCAACAATAAAATAATTTCGGACTTTATTTAAACACTGGCTGCGAAAGTGTCAAGGCAATATGAACAACTGTTTAGCTGGGCTATCTAATATGGAGGTCCAGAGACCAGAAAGTCTAGAGAAAGGTGGGACTCTCACATCCCTAGGTCTGAACAACCCTGCAACTCAAGTCCTATCTCCCTCACCAAACCTCTGAATAAAGCAGAAACCAGCTGGCACTATGAATCACACAACACCAGCTAAACTGTGTCTGTGTACCTTTGCAGACTTGTAAAATCTACAAAGTTATATGAAAGGCAAAAAACCCCAAACAAACAAAAAAGCAGATTCTAAGTCTGGAGGAAAGAGAGAATTGAAAAAATACTCAATAACATTTTATTTGATACACACAGTCATCTCTAAATCGATGATTTTACAATTATTCTTTAGGATAGGTTTAGATCTTTTGTGGCTGTTTGAAAAATACTGTAATTAACTTTGCAATGCCACTTAGAAGGCTTGTAAATCAGATCTAGACTTGAAAGGAGACTTAAAGAAACAGTTCCATGAATAAATAAACATCTAACACAAAATAATCCTCAAATGAGTATGTGTGTAGATATATTTATGTAACTGCAAAATCCAACTGAGAAAACAGGGAGCTAAAAACTGTTATTTCTCATAACAGTATCTGCAAAAAAAAAATGCTTAGAGGCTTAGAAGCGGAATTTACACTTTGCACATTTTTTAAAAGATTATAAAACTTCATAATAGAAAAAGCTTTCAAAAATTTTTAATAATAAAAAGAAAATCTCAGGCTTTAGAAACATTACAGATCATTATGAAATTAATAAGTTATGACTCAAAGTGAAGAATAATTAATGGCATTGATACATATAGCATCGTATGGGAAGACAGGTCACAATTAATACACAATACTAATCCTGCATAAATGCAAGCCAAGTTCTACACATAAATATATATGACTAAGGATAGACATATGGACACCAAGAGAGACTAGCAGGTGAGAATTTGCCAAAATGTTAACAATGGCTACCTGAAAAGGAAGAAGGTTATAATCAATTTCTATCCCTTCTTTGTGATTTTCTATTTTCCATCTGTTCTGCTGTGAGAATATTTTGTTTATGCTTTGTACTTACAAAACTAATACCGTATTTACAAATTTAAACTTTATTATTTCAGGCACTACCTACAAAATAAGACAAACCCAAATAAATGTACCAACTTTTCCAGGAAAGAAAATACCTTCAAAATTGACAAAAGCAAACACTTACTAAGCATTATTATTATTACATTCCTAACATTTTCCTGAGTAATTCAAATGTACTAGTTTAGTTCAATCAAAGCAGAAAAGATGTGTCAGGTAAAGAGTCCTGAATTAACAGCAAATGCAGATGAGTGTTAGTTCTCACTATGAATTTCCATCTCTGTTTCCACAGCCTGAACTGAGGGAGGTTTAATAAGGTGATCTTTACAGGTTTTCTCAAAGCTAAACTGATATCCACTAGGAAAAGAAAGGCTGGAGAATGAAGAGGCAGTTAGTTGCATGCCATCTCAAAAACAGAACCCTACTAAAGGGAAAGGGTGTGATTATGTCTCAGTTCTCCCTCCTTAATATCTGTACACGCATTTCCTATCATGTTTAAAAAAAAAAGGAACCTACTTTTTTTTTCATACATGAACAAAACTAATCAAACTGAAATGAAATCTGTGCTATTGTAGATAAAAGAAACAGGGAAAGGTTCCATTTGCTATTAATTTGCTTTTATTTGTAACAATAAAACTGGAGTAAACAAAAACTTCTATATATTTTAGTCATGTTTGGGGGACAATACTGTTCTAGAGGCAATCATTTCAGTGTCCCATTAAAGGGGTCTAAGAACAAGTTACTGGGATTCAGCAATAGGCGTTCTGCTTATCAAACACACACACCAAAAAAACCCTCAACACAACCTTAGATGCACAGCTGGGACCAGCAGGAACTGCATCTCTGCACAGGGACAGGATTCCAGCAGCGCAGGCTTGGGAAATGGGGCTTCCCGGTTAACTGGGGGATTTTCCCCACTGCTCACAGCCTGACATAGGGTTGTAAGCCCGTGGGTGTTCCCCGCGTGGATTGGGAGGGATCCTGGAGGCCTGACCTCTTAGGTTTGCTCCATGTCTCGCTCGCCACCTTCAGAAAAAGGTGCATGCATTGCTCTTAGTAACAAATGTGTTAACATACTCAGAAGTGCACATCTGTCACACACACACACACACACACACACACGCACAGACACACACGCACAGACACACACACGCCGGTGGGTCCACGGAGATATCCTGGGAGACAATCTCTAACACGAAAACTACTCAGGAAACACAAAGACGCAAGACACGGAACAGACGAAGCACGCAAACGCGCAGGGAACACTCAGCGGGAACACAAAAGAGGCGCAGGACGGCGACTTGACAATCGGGACAGCCGCGAAGCCCACGTGGGGTCCCCGGCGGCCCTGCAGCCCCGCGCCCCGGCCCCGGGCCCGCCAATCCGCCACAAAGCGAGCCCCAAACTTCGCGGGGAGGGACCCCCTGAGTCGTCAGGGAGGGACCCCGTGACGCCGCCTGACGCCCGCCAGCGGGGCCACCGACGCGGCGAACCCTGCCTCGCTCCCGGGCCCCCACCGGCCCGCGGCGCCCGGGACCTCGGAAGGGACGCGGCCGCCCGCCCCTGGCGTGTGGCGGCCGCCGCACTCCCCGCGGGACCCCGGCGCCGGCCCCGAGGCCGCCCGCCCCCGCCGGCTCTTACCCGCGCCCGCCGCGCCCCGCGCCTCAAAGCGCCGAGAGCCGCCGCCGCCACTCTGCCTGCCCCAGCGCCCGCGCCTCGCCGCCGCCATCTTGGCCCCGGCCGGAAGTGACGTCGCGGCTGCGCGGCCTCCGCGCCCCGGACCGCGCGCTGCACCCCGGCCCCACTCCACCGCCGGCCGCGCCTGGCCGGCACCGTGGCCCCTAGCGCACTGGGGTGTTGGGCTTCCGTGCGATTCCGAGTTACTGAAGACTCCGTGGCCTTCCCGAAGGCAGGGGAGTGGGAGGGAAGGGCCGTCGGGGAAGCTCGCAGGCCCGGTCCCTGCCGTCCAGGGCCCCGCTGTCCAGGGCCCCGCTGTCGCCTCGCCGGGAAAGACCAAACTCCAGGGAGGCGGGCCCCGCGGTCGGCGTTGGCCCGTCCATCGCGAAGGCGTGTGCGCTGGCTGCCCGCCTTGCGCTTAGCACCGGTCCAAGGTGCAGCGGCTCCAGAACGACAGGACAGAACCTGGTGTTTGCAGAGAGGGAGCAAACAGGTTCTGAAGGACGAGGCGCGGGGCCCTGCGGAGGTGAACTGGATTGAACTGGATGGGAGAGAGGGTCTGGGGGGCCCTGAATCCGGAGCTGCAGTGAGGCAGAAAGTTCGGAGTGGTCACTTAGATGTGGTATCTGAAGGTATCCTGTGCAGATGACATCAGGAAGACGCTGACACTTGCCCTCGGTGGGAAGGACCCAATCTAAAGAACAGACTTTTAATTCAGTGCAGATGCACCTCTGACGTTGTCCGGAGATGTGATGAGCCCCCTGATGCACACAAGTTCATCAACGCGTGTCCCTGTGTCGTCTTATTGTGAGGGGATGATGCTGTAGCTGATGACCTAACTCTAGTGAATGAATCAGTGTTACTAAGGCCTTAAAAATTGACAGGGCCAGCACATCCTAAGGGAAAAGGAAGTCACACTTTAAAAGTTTATTTCTTCCAGTCTTTTAGGAAAAGAGATTGTCCATCTCCTGGATGCCTGCAAGCAAGTCACTAATATGAAGTCGTATGAATCAAGCGGTCATTTGTCTTTTGCACTCCTTAACTTAATGCCTTTCAACTTGATCTATGTATCAAAAGCATATAAGGTGGGAAATTTAAAAAAAAAAAAAGGCCCCACCATGCCATCCACCATCAAAACACTGACTTACAAATCAGCATTTTAAAAGAAAAGCTGTAGGCTGACTGCTGTTCAATTGCACTCTAAAGAAAAATAAAGGAATGTTAAGTTAGAAGTGATGTGGTGAATCAGAACCAGACAGGGTAGTGCCAAGAAATGACTGATAGAATGGTCAGTGGTTGTCCTCCCTGGCCTTAATCTAAAATGGCTGGGTGTGTTTGTTTCCTGGGGCTGTTGTTACAAATTTGACTGGTTAATACAACAGAAATTTATTCTCTTAACAATTGTGGAACCAAATATTAGTGTCACTGGCCTAAGTCAGGATGTCAGCAAGGCCACACTTCCTCCTTCCCTCTTCTGACTTCTGGTAGCTGCCGGCATGCCTTGACTTAGGACTCCCATTACTTTAATCTTTGAGGCCAGCATCTTCATCTCTCTCTGCTTCATCTTCAAATTACCTGCTCTAGTCAAATTTCCCTCTGCTCCCTCTTGTAAGAGTACATGTGATTGCATTGAGGGCCACCCGGATAATCTAGGGTAAACTCCCTGTCACTTAGTCACATCTTCAGGAAACTCTTTCCATAGTGGGTAATAGGATTACAAGTTCAAGGGCAGCCTGGGCAACTTAGTGAGTCCCTGTCCCAAAATAAAAAGGGTTGGGGTTGTAGCTCAGTGGTAAACACTTGTGAGGTACTGGATTCGATCCTTGGCACCACATATAAGTAAATAAAGGTATTGTATCAATCTACAACTAAAAATATTTTTTTAATTCTTTTTAAATGTACTGTCTAAATCTACAATGTGAATTAAACTCCACTCTATACAAGTGCACCTAGCACAGCTTCTGATTAGTTTCTTCCATTGTGTGGTGGTGCTATTGTAGAGGACATGATCTCAATCACTACAACATCCCAGGACTCAGATCAGTATGTGGTATGTGGTCAACACTAAATGGACTAGGGGCGGGGTACTGGGGATTGAACCCAGGGGAGCTCTACCACTGAGCTACACCCCTAGGCCTTTTTACCTTTTATTTTGAGACAGGGTCTAAGTTGCTCAGGCTGTCTTTGAACTTGCCACCCTCCTACCTCAGCCTCTGGTATTACAGGCGTGCACCACTGCACTCTGATAAATAGATGTTTTTATGGCGGGGAAAAGCCTTCTCCCTTGCTCTGGATGTGGATGGATTAAAGCAAATATGTTGTAGCCCAGACGTTGTGTATTTAAAAGACAGCATATGGTTATAATTGGAACCCCAGGGCTCATGCTCAGTGTAGCAGCCTGACGCCTGCAGCATTGCTCCTAAAGAGATTAAAGCTTTTACAACTGAGATTAAAGAGTTTACAGCACATTTCCACCGAAAATGTAAGTGGACTTCAAACTCCCCGAATGATAACAGTACTTATTCTCTGCTGAGTTCAGTTCTTGATATTTTACATGCACTTTCTCACTTATCCTCACGATAATCCTGTGTGATAAGCACTATGCTCATGTACGACTGAGGAACACAACCCAGGAGGGATGAAAGAATCTGCCTAAAGAAATACTAGACCAGGTTTTGATCCTAGACAGGTTAGCCCCCTAGTGAGCAACCTCCTCACCCCCAGTGCTCACACGTGTCTGTGTGTGTGCACCTGCACGAGGACATACACCAAAGCTGGGCCAGGAGCCAGGCAATTGCACCACACACATGCCATCAACTAGTTGTTCCTCCTCCAAAATACTCAATACTCAGGGTGGACGTTCAGAAGTACTTTTTAACATTTTTTTTCATTAAGACACCATTCTAAATACTGTTCCTGGACTCTCATACAGAACACCTATTAAAGATCAGAGGAAGGGGACCCAGGGCCTGGGAGAAACTGCATCAAATCAACTCATCTTTTGATCAGACAGCACATTGCTTGCCTTAGAAAACAAAAACAGAAGAACTGAGTTCCCTTTCCTGTGGCTGCAAATGATTTTCAACAAGGTTAGCATGTCTTTTGGTTTCTTCACCTTGCCCTTCCCACCTGCCTTTCTTCTGCAGCATGATGTGCCCCAGCAAGGAATCACACTTTAGCAATCACACCTGCAAATACCTGCACTCTGGGTTCTGACTAGAGAGGTGTGAATGAAGTGCAAAGATAGCCACTCTGAGGATGAGAGATACATCTTATTGTGCAAGAGACACTTTGGGCTGCTCAGTTCCATGAAAAAAACCTCTGCAACCTCACAACATATCGATGATTCTCAGCAGTGGTGGAACTTAATGATAAGAAGGGAAGAGAGGTCACCTGTAGTGAGCACCAGTCTGCACCTAACACTAAGGCAATATACTGAGTCCTCATTTAATCCCCACAACAGCAAGGACAGCTCCTGTTACAGATGAAGAAGCTGAAGCCAAAATTCAATGTTGAGAGACACAGGCTGGTTGCAGAGTCAAGGACTTGACTGGTGTCAAAGTCCACAATGTGTCTACTGTTCATACTGTTGCCAGCCACGAAGATGCTCTCAGATACTCTGGACAAAGACACCACCCCTACCCTCCAAGAATGCAGGGTCTGATGGAGGAGGCTGGATTTGCAAAAGCAGCTTAGAGCTCAGTGTGCAACTAGGACTGCACCCTGACACTCCGCCCTGTGGAGCAAGTACTTAGCTTACTGAGCCATACCCCCAGCCCCTTAGATACTATTTTAAAAAAGAAGAGAAAGAAGACTGACTCCAAGTTGCTAAAATTTCTAACCAGAGCACTGACTCTAGAAGTTTCCATGGTCTTTCTATGTCACATATTTTTTATAACCAGACATGTAATAAATCAGTTAACAGGCTCAGCCTCTCCAAAACAGATGCCCCTAAGTAGCAGAACCTGTTTCAGAACCTTCAGTGTACCAAGCTCTTAGGCTGCTGTGGTTGGTCCTGAGAATACAAAGGGAAGTTCAGTCTCCATCTTCCTGGAAGGCAGAATTAATTCACTAATTCACCACAACGAGAGCATGAATAAAACATATAGGTTGACAACAAAGACATAAAGTGAAAATATTTTTCAGCAGGAAATGGCAGCAGCATGAAAAGGAACAGAAGATAAATCAGGTACAGAAATGCGCAGGCTGCACCGCGGTGGTGACACCATGAGCCAGGTTTGCTGCCTCAGATGAGATGCTGCAGTGTGTCACTTTAGAGGATGTCTACAGACAGGATGACATGCTGCCTGCCTGGTCATCACCCACTCATCCCCAGCATGAACCAGCTGTTCCCAGGGACCCCTGCTTCTGCAGAGACACCACTGTAGGAGCCCCATATTCTGGAAATGCTTGGAGCTTTTCTTCGTCTTGCTTTCTGGTTGGGATTTGCTTATGTCCCTTCTCTGCTGCACCCAAATTTTGCCTTTCCTTAGAAGCCAGCTTTTGGATGAAATCTTGCTTCATTGTATCAATTCCCTAGGGCTTCCATAACAAAAGACAGTATCCCAAGTGTGGTGTTTAAAACAACAGAATTTAGCCTCTCACAGCTCTGCCATTGTGGGCAGGGTTGGTACCTTCTGGAGGTTCTGAGGGGGGATTTTTCTACGTCCCTCTCCTAGATTCTGGGGTTTGCCTTGGCATTCATTGGCTTTTAGACGCCTCACTTGAACTGTCTTGGTCTTCACATGGCCTTCTTATAAGGCCTTCTTTATAAGCCATGGATTTAAGGTCTACCCTAAGCAGTATGTCCTCATCCGAATCCATTACATCTGCAGACATGCTTCAGTGAGGTCACATCTTGAGATTCTTTCTGGTAGATGTGAATTTTGGGGGGACACCACCCAACCCAGTGAGGAGTAGAGCCCTCTTTCATCATTCCATATTTCTCTGAATCCCACTATAACCCCCACCAGCAATTGTCCATGTGCTGTTTATCCCACTGCAGTCTGACCCCTGGATGTGTCTTAGGTCCCAAACATATTCTAAGCCCCTTGAAAATGGAAACAGAGTCATATATCTCCACTCTAATCAGTGATGGGCACAAGTAATCCTTCGATCAATTACAGACCAGTGCACTGTTTCGTGATGTAGAAATGATTCCTGAAACAGAAACACATCAGCCACCGCTAAGCAAGGACTCAGGCCAGTGTGTGGAATTTGCTTTTCTCCCAATTTTGCTTATGTGTCCCCTTGCCCTGAAGGATTTAAACTCTAGTAATCAAGATTTTCTGAGGCTAACAAAAGAAGGAATAATTCCTTTCCAAGGCTCCATAAGTAGAGTGAGAAGCACAGCCTTCCTTTGTCACAGAGGTCATTATTTCAACCTCATAAGGCAGCCACAGAGGTGTCACAAACAGAGAGCATCTGCCAATACCTGCCAAGACAGAGATACCTGATCCAGGTTCAGAAGCATCATAGCCAACCTACATGAGCCTCTAGTTAAAATTGGCCCATCAGCCAAGTTATGGTTAATTTTAATTGTACAGCAATGGTCCCAACTGGGATGAGATTTTACCCCTGGGGGGGACATTTTGCAATGATGGGGACATCTTGAGTTGTCATCACTGGGTGAAGGGCACTACCAACCCCTGGTGACTCAAGGCCTGGGAAGTCTATTTCATTTAGCGTACATCTCCAAGGTTCATCCCTGCTGTAGCATGTGTACAGATTTCTCGTGTTTTGAAGGCTGCATAATATTCTATTGTATGTATGTACTACATCTTGCTTATCCATTAATCGGTCTATGGACACGTGGGTTGCTACCAACCTCTTGACCATTGAGAATAATTTTGTTATGAGCATGGTGTACAGACATCTCTTGGAGGCCCTGCTGTCGAGATCCATGACTAAAACACTCAGGGTCACTCCAGGGGAACTGGGCTTCACGAAATAACCACACAAGAGACAGAGATACCTTTTTCTTTGGGTCCTGTGATGGCTCCTCTGACCTTAGGGGTTCGTGGAAGGAGGGAGAGGGAGAGAGGAGCATGTGCTGAACCCTTTTACTGGGGAGAAGCCATTCAAATGCAACAAGAGGTCAGGTTTGGGCGAGTGGGGTTGAGTCTAGCTTTGTGATGTCTGCTGTCAGCAGGTTGATTGACATCTAGGAAGGCCACACCCAAAGGCAGAGCAAGAAAAGGGGACACACACCAAGGGCGTTTCCATGGAACAGTCTATCCCAAACAGGGCAAAGGGGTAGGGTTACAAAAGAATAGGTGAATGCAGCTCAACCCCAGGGGTGTGCCTGCTCAGAAGACTGGCCTTGCTATCCGAGGGGGGGAAAGATCGAGTCCCCAAGTCATGGCTCTACCGTGCCTGGCTACAGTGGATCCCCTGGTGCATCAGAAGTGGAGGGCGTGGTCACTCAATGTGGCTCCCCACACCTGCCCTCAATAATTTGGGGTCTAAATGTGGAAGCGAAATTGCTGGGTCATGCAGTCATTTTATTTTTAATATTTTGAGAAACCAACTGCCCTTATGATGAGTCTGTAATGACTGCACCCTTTACACTCCCACCATCCCTGTACAAGTGTTGTAGTTTCTCCTCATCTTGACAGCATTTATTTCCTTACTATCCTTTCTTAATAGTGGCCATGTTAATGGACATGCTGAGGTATCTCATTGTGGTTTTGGTCTCTATTTCCCTAGAGATTGGTGATACTCAATCACTTTTCATTTTATTGGCCATTTGTTTATCTTCTTTGAAGAATTGTCCATTCAAATTCCTTGTCCATTTTTATTTGGTTTTCGTTGGGTTGTTCGGCTATGGAGTTCTTTACATATTGTGGATGTTACCCCCTTATCAGATGTACAACTAGTAAGTATTCTGTTCCAAATGACAGGTTGTCTTTTCACTCTGATGATTATGTCCTTTGATGCACAGATTTTAATTTTGATACAGCCTGGCGTTGTCTATTTTTTCTTTTGTCATCTGCAATTTTGGCATGATAACCAGGAAGTCATTGCCAAATTCAGTGTATGAAGTTTCTAATAATTGTCTACTCTTAGCTTTTATGTTTAGGTCTTTGACCCATTTGGAGTTCATTTTTGTATATGACATAAGGTCAAAAACCAACAAGAGTTTCCCCAAACCATTTGTTTAAAAAGACAGTCTTCTCATTAAAACATCTGGGCACCTTGTTGCAATCACTTGACCATATAAGGGAGGGCTTATTTCTGGGCTTATAAACAGTTGTTAAACGTAAATTTAGCTTCCATGTTTCCTTTTTTAAATATAAGTTTCAACCTTTAAAAGGCTGTTAAAAAAAAAAAATATATATATATATATATATATATATATATATATATATATATATATATATATACACTAGTTGTATATGGACAGAATACCTTTATTTTGTTTATTTATTTTTTATGTAGTGCTGAGGATTGAACCCAGTGCTTGACATGTGCAAGGCAAGCACTCTACCGCTGAGTCACAGCCCCAGCTCCTGAAAAGCTTTTAATGTTTATTTTGTTTATTTATTTATTTGTTTGTTTATTTATTTATTTTTGGTACCAAGAATTGAACTCAGGGGCACTCATCCACTGAGCCACATCCCTAGCCCTATTTTGTATTTTATTTAGACACAGGGTCTCACTGAGTTGCTTAGCATCTCACTGCTGCTGAGGCTGGCTTTGAACTCTAGATCCTCCTATCTCAGTCTCCCAAACTGCTGGGATGACAGGCGTGTGCCACTGTGCCCGGCTTGATGTTTAATTTTTGTTATGAGAATTTATGGCCAGAACTTTAGATTTTTATTTTGTCACTGGGAATGGATCCAGGGGGCACTTTGTCACTGAACTGTATCCCTAAACCTTTTTATTTTTTAAGACAGAGTCTCAATAAGTTGCTTAGAACCTTGATAAATTGTTAAGACTGGCCTAGAACTTGTTATCTCCCTGTCTCAGCCTCCCAGGTTTCTGGAATGACAGGCATGTGTCACCATGCCTAACTATGGCCAGAAATTTTTAAATGTCTTATGACTAAGATTTTGTACCTTTCGACAATCAATTTTTGCCCCCATTGAGAGTTCATAAATTCTAACCCATAACATTGCAGTTGCTAAGGAGTAGCTCAATGGCAGAGTGCAGGCTTAGCCTGTGTGACACCCTGGGTTCAATCCCGAGAATGAATGAATAAATGAATGAATGAATAGTGATCAAGAGATGAAAGTTGATTAAAGTGAAGGTTGAATACATGGGTCAGGTAGGGTTGTTATACTTTTATTTATGTTTTAGTTTTATTACCTATCATTTTCCCAACTATTCCCATTCACATTCTTCATGTGAAAATGGCTCTCTTTTGTAAATCTATAAGGACCTGCTTAGCCAAGCCAGAGTCTGCCAACTAAATCCCCCTTATAAGGACAGAACCCAGCTGACTTTCTGAACTGAAGTTACCTGAGCTAAAAATACACACAAACCCAGGCTCCGGGGCCTGCAGAGGGACTCTGGCCCCTTGCAGGTGGACTCTGCGACAGCTCTGAGGAAAGCTTTTACACATTCTTCTCCAAGAGCAGATGTCCAAAAAGTGCCCGGGCAAGCCTAAGGCCTCATTATCCAGGCGGGATCATGTGTGCTCCAGAGGCAGGCCAAGAAGAGCAGGCAGCAGGCGCCGGCCAGGGTTTTCAAGTTTCCTTCCTCGGACATAAAGAAAGTTAGCGATGGGTGTTCTTAGGAATCACTGACACCCACCACGGAGGGTCACACCTCACAAGGCCTCCAGCGCTTCTTAGAGTAGACTGTGACCAAATGTCAGGGCTACAGTTGCAGGAGGGCAAACAAACATTTCAGCAGGAAATAGACTAATCTTTATGTAAGATTATAAATGACACTTAAATGTAAAATCGGCTCCTCCCGTGTTTCCTTTCTAAATTATTTGTTTCTGTCTTTGAAAACTTTTTCAGGGAGGGGTAGTGGATTTGTTGCTGTTGTTTTTAAGGATCTGTGGTTTAAGAATTTGTATGAGCCTAGTCATGATGCTAAGGTTGCTAGGCCTACTTTATATCATATCTGTGAAACCAAGGAGCTAGACTAAACCCCTACGATCCCTTCTAATTCCAAAAGATATTGTTCTGCTTTTATTTATATAAATTACTCCAGGACAGTTTCATGATTTTAACGAATCCCAGCAATATTTGAGAATGAAGGGTAGAAATAGGATATGTGAGAAATGGTCTAAAAAATAAATTTCATAATCTTTTTTTGAAACTTCTGGCATTTTTCAACAAAAACAATTGTTTAAGTCTACTCATATACAATTCACCTTTTATTACAGGTGGCATAGGAAGAAAAATACAAACAAAGAAAACCACAGTATTATACAACTTGAGACTTATGTCGTATTCTGTTGAAATGTCATTATGGAATTTGGACATTTGAAGTTAAAAGGGAATGTTCTTTCTGTGACAAAAACCAAACCTCATTACTTTATATGTAGTTGAGTATATAATCTGTAAAATGCATAATGAAGACATATAAATATATGGTCTAATATGAAGTAGGCAAATGTATTTATCTAATATAAAATTATTATATTATCTATATTAAAAGTCACTATTCTAAATCAGAGGACAAGAGGACTATCATTTAGAACATCATTTTACCTTAAAACACTATTTATATTCTTTCCCTGAGTTGGAAGATATCTAAATAATAGAACAAAAATTGACTTGAAAATGGGAAGAATTTTCTTCTCTAGATCTGTAATATATATTTTAACAAGCAGTTGCAATTCCAAAAATATATGTAAAATTATAAGAACAGTATATGTGAGGATGGTCAAGGTTGTAATGATGGTTTAATCCTTTCTAGCTCCGATGAATCTTTGAAGATTCTGACCTAAATGTGTAAAGGAAGAGCCGGGGATAGGTTGGTTTGTTTTTCTATTTCACCTCATTCCTAAAATAATAATGACAGCCATACATACCTAGGGTGTGGCAGGGCAAAAATAGTAAAAAAGAGGGGAATAAAATTAAGTGAGCACAACAGAAGTTTCTACAACAATGGCCGTAGGGTCCAAAGTGTGAGTATCCCTCATGTTCATAAGTCCCCACCTGGACATAACAATAAAGTGTAGGCCAGAAAAAGCAATTCTGCCAGCAGCTAACATTAAAATAGCATCAAGATGGTGTTAGCCAGTGTTCTCCAGAGAAACAGAATATATGTCTATCCTATATATTCTGTGGGATATATGTATCAGAGGAAGAGAGAGAGGTTCATTATCATGAATGGCTCACATGTTTATGAAGACTGGCCAGTCCCAAGTCTGCAATGCAGGGAGTAATGTCAAGATCCAGGAGTCAGTGTTCTAGTCCTGATCCAAAGGTGGGCAGACTAGGGACCCAGGAGAGCTGACAGTGCAGGTGAAGTCTGGAGACCGTCTGCTGGAGGATACTCTGCTGTTCATTGCCGCAGTCTGGCTGGGCACAAAATCATGAGCCACTCACAACTTTGTAGATTCAAACAGCAATTCTTTATTCCCAAACTCACACTGGCACTCTACAAAACACGTTCTGGGGAAATCCACGTTCTCTGCCCAAATACTCTCTGAATCCTGTGAGAACTCAATGGGAACTACTGGAGCGGGCACGCCTGAGGCAGCAGGATACACCCTATTCCCAGCAGGGTACACCTTAAACCTGGAACCACCCTAAACCCAAGGAGAGCCCTAAACCCTGATCTGCCCTAAACCCAGATCCACCCTAGTTTTTGAGCAAGGTCACCTTACATGCAATGTCACTGCAAAATGTCCAAGGCAAGTCCATTTTACCACGAGTCCTTCCTCTAATCAACATGGGGTACGCTGGCAAGGAAATTGTCATACCTACTTGGCTAATGGCTCTCAGCAGTTCATTGTTCTATTCAGGTCTTCAACTGATGAGAAGAGGCCCACCTATGTTACAGAGGGCAATCTGTTTTCCCAGAAGGTCACTGATTTAAATGTTAATCTCATCCCAAAAGACCTTCCAAGTGTAAGCATGAAATGAACCACTTCAAAGATACAGTAATACTAGTAAATGGCACCTGATATCATTGATTTTTGTCTTGGAGGTCACATGTGCAGATAAAGTTGGTCTTTCCCAATCTACAATATTCCTCCTGAAAGGGTAGTGCAATTCCTGATGTCAGATCTTTGGCATTTGATTCACTGTGTTCCCTTACATACATGAATTTCTGAGGGAAGATTATTCCCATATGAGTGCAAGGGCACAAACCTGTAGTCCCAGCTCCCCAGAGACAAAAGCAGGAGGATCATGAATTCAAAGTCAGCCTGGCCAACATAGCGAGACCCAGTCCCACACCACCTGAAAAAGTATTCCTCTGAAGAAGAAAACAAAAAGACACTAAAGCAAAGCCAAGCTTGATCGTGTTTATACATCTCTTAGTATTTGCACATGTTTAGCTGCAGATTAACACATGGAATTTAGACAGGTCTTGACTTGAGGTCTCGAAGAATCTTTCTTACTGCTTCAGCACTATTTTATAACAAAGTGTTATTTATTTATTATTTATTATTTTTTAAAATTTATTTTTTATTAGTTACACATGACAGTACAATTATCTTGACATTTCATACATTTGAATCAAATGGGGTATAATTTCTCATTTTTCTGATTGTACAGGTTGCAGAATCACATTGGTCATATAGTCACGTGTGTTTTTTAATATAAGCGTCTTTAAACAACATTATTAACCAATAGAAGAAAAAGCACTTCAAACTTCTTGGAGGAAAATGTGTTTATGTTCTGTGTGCACACACACGACATTTGTTAGAAAAAAAAAAAAAACTGCACCATGACATTACATTTAAAAGCAAAAACAAGAATACAGATATAACATCATTAAATGTAAAACATTATTTTCTCCTTTAAATGACCTCTTTCTCTGAAGTCTTCTATAGGAACAGACTCTGATATTTCCCTTTCATCTTGTATCCTTTATCTATTTTACTGCCTTGCTCATAAGATGAACTAAGCAGAATTGTGGGAAAAATTGTTATTTATGTCACTAAACTGACCATGTGTCAAGGCAAGGTCTGGTTAGTCCAGATTCATCTGTTCATTCAGAATGGACTTATTGAGTATGTTGTGGAGCTCAGGGGGTTCGGCGTGAGCAGGCAGACCGTGGCCTTCCTGGATAGGGATTTACAGTCTGCCCACCAAGCCAGCGTCTGTTCTGCTGGAAGGTCAAGGCCTCAAGTGCCACTGCATTCACGTACGCTTCAGCTCCATCGACCTTGACTGCTTGTCAGCGGCCCCTGGACCCCCACATCCTGCTTCCCTTCCTCACTTCCCTCTCCCGGGAAAGCCCTTCTCCTGCCTGTCCACATGTTCCAGGTCCTCCCCATCCCTGAGCAGGGAGAGATTCCTCCCATCTCTACACGCCCTGGATTTCCCAGAGTGCGTCTGTCCTATGGCATCTAGAACCTTCTACCTGGTTGTCTCTTTATTTGCACGCACGTTGTTTCCCCTCTAGACTGCTGTTGGCTTCAGGATGGGGCCAAGGCTATTTACCCCATTACCTGTGTGGCACAGCACCCTGCAGACAGGACAGGTAATGAGTGAGTTTGGGTAAATGATTCAACCTCATTTAGTCTGATGTGGAAAGCAAGCTGGGACACAGACAGCACGCCACTTCATAAACATCCACAATGACATTTTTTATCCTGCTTCCCCTTGAGTAGGAAACTGATTAAACACATCTCAGCCTTACATAGAAGTCTGGATCCACAACTTGAACTTAAAGGGTGTAGAGTGCCCTTTTCTGGCCCTTGTGGGCTCTGCCTCCTCCAGAACCAACCAATTCTCAGCCAGACAATAACCAAGTGGCTGTCAGCCAGACTCTTGGACCCCCCCTTGCACAGAAATCATCTCTCTAGACCCCTCCCCTCCTGCCTATGCTGTCCCCTGCTCTGACACTCTCCTAGTCACCTTGTGACCTCTCCATAGACCTGTCCCACCTCTCTGTCCACACTTGGCTTCTTGCACATGCAGACTTTTTGAGTTGTAATTCAAAACCCCCTCAAATACAGATGCATTTGAATAACTTTGTTCATATTATTGCTCTTCAAAATGTTCCTCTTCCTGCCATGATTCAACTTTTTGCCTTCATCTTGGAGAACCCTCTCCTGACCCCTCAGGTGGGGCTCCTCCTTCAGTGTCCTGCAATGCATGACTCCTTTAAAACGCCATCTCTTCGGCACTCCTGGTCTGGTTCCTGTGCCAGGTGGCCCCAGGAGGCGAGAACCCTCCAGCCTACCTCTAGATTCTCTTCTTGTCTGGATTAGTAAATTCCAATGCTGTGGGACGCCTTAGGACAAAGTTAAGGTCTTCAGGGCTGGGGGCATAGCTTGTGGGAGCATGCCCAAGACCCTGGGTTCCACCCCCCAGCATTGGAAAAAAAGAAAAAGAAAAAGAAGAAGAGGAGGAGGAAGAGGAAGGAGGAAGAGGAGGAGAAGGAGGAGGAGGAGGAGTTGTTTTGAAGTTGTGACGTTGTTAGCTGTGAATTTAGATAGCTTTGGCATTATAGATATCCTTGCTTTGTGATGAAACCCAAGGGTGCACACTGTGCTGTTTGCAGCGAGGAGCCCTTGAGCCAGACAATATGACCAAACATCCTGGCTTTACAACCGGCAGTTATGTGACCCTAAGTCAGTTACACATTTCCTGAAAGCCTCATTTCCATTAGCTGTAAGTTGGGGGTGGGATTCGATGAGATGAAGGCGCCGATCACTCTGCACCGTTCCTGGTTTATAGACGTCGTGGCTGTTGGCATCACTGGTTTTAGGGCAGCTCACCTGGAATTTCACTAAGGGAGCTTCAGTTTCTCTTTCCCTTGCCATGCAGGTTTCTGCTCTAGAATATCAAAAGTTCTGTGGATTTTACGATTTGGAGATCAGCGGTGGGTCTGAAGTTCCTGCTGCCACCAACTGCTACATTTCAGAAATCAGAAGGTGAAACATGCAGGATGTGTCGGTGTGGGAGAAGGCACCAGGCGGATTAGAGCCCATTCCATTTCTTTTCTTCTGTCCTCCCCCCTCTTCTAATACTAAGGATCTAACTCAGGGTCTCACATATGCCAGATCTCTACCACTGAGCTCCATCCCCAGCCCTTTTTATTCTATTTTGAGATAGAATCTCACTAAGTTGCCCAGTTGGCCTTGAACTTGCAATCCTCCTGCCTTAACCTCCTGCATACCTGGGTTATAGGGGCACACTATGCCTGGCTTCATTCCACGCCTGCACAGAGGACCTGGTGAAATCGCCCAGTCTAACGCCTGCTATCCGCATGGGAATCTACTATCCAAAAAGGAAAAGAGATGGTGGGCTGCCTGTTGTCCTTAGGAGCCTCAACTCCTCCTTGAAACCATATCACCAGTAGAATCAGATGACCTTGGCCACTTATCTAATGGGCAAGCATCCATTCATCCACATCCCACCAGCAGCAGTTCTGAGCTACCCTTTAGGGATGGAAAGAGGAATCGAATGAATAACTTTGCTTCTTTAAGTAGGAAAAGATCAACGTAGGGAAAGAGGTTTGAAGTTTGGTGGTGTGGACTCTGGCATCCGTCTCCCCGGAATCTAGTGCTAGAAGAACCAGACTCGGTTCTGGTGCCCTCCCCAGAAGGATGTGTGGTCCTGGAGGCTGGGCCAGATCAGGCAAATCCAATTATCATGATCCCATTCTTTTTTTCTATGACAGGGCAAAAAAAGCAGAATCAAGACAGAGTACATCATTTTTCTGGAAGCCTGCTGGACTGGGGTCAGGCATGGGATCATTTATGAAGACAATTCAAATGAAAGGGAGACCATGCCCCATCTCACATCAGAGCTGTCCAATCAAAATACAACACAAGCCTTATACAGATATTAAATTTTGGCTAGGAAGTATTTTTAAAAGATTAAAAAAATATATAATTTATTCTGTCTGCTTGAAATATTCAAATAAAAACAATAGTTATATATATATATATATATATATATATATATATATATATATATATGAAGGAAGAATCAACAATCACTATAAAAAAAGTTAGAACACTCACTATTCTTGTTTTTTGCAAAGCTTTCTAAAAAACTACAACAATCCAGGTGTAGCGCTGGAAACCACCTCAGTGTCTCTGGCTGGCTGGATGAAGAAGCTGCAGTACAGACAGACGACAGAGTGGCATTCAGCCTTAGAACACGAGGTACTGCCACTGGCAACGTGGGTGAATGGGGAGGACCTGTGCCAAGTTAAGAAAGGCACACACAGAGAACACCGTACCATCTCTCTAATGTGATGGCGAGATCACAATAAATCACCGAGTCCATCTTGAAGCAGGAGACGGAATCTTTATTCACCAGCTGGCGGCCCAGATCCACCAGCTGGTGGGCCAAGGGGCAGGCTGCAAGTCTTTGCCCTTCGACCCCCTCCCGGGGTCTGAGTTCACCTTTTGTATAGTCCAAAATCACATTACTCATAAGTGGCTGTTGCTATGACTCAAAACCATAAACAAACGTCATGAGATCTGAAATCAGAAGCTGAAGGGGGAGTGGGTCAAAACGTCCCTGGTTGAGTACAAGTTAAAGAATGGTTACTAACATCTGGACAATCAATCTCTGACAGGGTGCATTGTCCAAGAAAAATGGAACCAAAGAGAGAACAATCTTACATTGTATAGAATTGCCATTTTGTGTTGCCAAACATGCTCTGCTAAGCAACTTTTTTTTTGTTTTGTTTTGTTTTGATTGAACTCAGGGGCACTTGACCACTGAGCCACATCCCAGCCCTATTTTGTATTTTATTCAGAGACAGGGTCTCACTGAGTTCTTAGTGCCTCAATTTTGCTGAGGCTGACTTTGAATTCATGATCCACCTGACTAAGCCTCTGAGCTGCTGGGGTTACAGGCCTGTGCCACTGTGCCCGGCACTATTGATGGGTACAGAGGCGAGGCTTTCCCATGGGAGAAAGCATTTCTTATATGACTTGGAGTCTCAGGGCAAAATGGAGTCATTGCCCATATAGCCTGACCCATAACACTTATATGTAAAATCTTACCAAAAAAAAAGTCAAATACATGGAAAGAGAGTTCTAGAACTGTGGATACCAAAGGCAGGGGTGAGGCGGTGGTGGTGGTGGGGGTGGAGACTGGGAAGATGAAGGTTAAAGTGTGCGAAGTTGCCCTTATGGATGGCTTAGCCTGGAGCCCTAAAGAGCACCCTGGGAAGTAGAGCCAATAGTACTGTATTGTATGCTGGATGCCTGCTAAGAGAGTAACCCTCAGGTGGGCTTGTCTGCCCACTCAGGTGACTGTGAAATGATGGGTATGTTAATTGGTTTGATTGTAGAAACCTGAACTATGTATATGTATATCAAGACATCATTTTGTACACCTTAAATGTGTGTGTGTGTGTGTGTGTATGTGTGTGTGTGTGTGTGTGTGTTTATGGGGGGTACTGGATAGGGACAGACACAGATCAGTGGAATGGAATTGAGACTCTAGAAATGAACCCATGCACTTCCGCAATTGCATGACCAGGGTACCAGGACGATTCCACAGGGAGAGAACCTGTTTGAGGAACAGTGCCTATGCAGCTAGATAGCCACGTGGACAGGAGCCACGCTGGATCCCTATCTCTCTCACATTTAATCCAGAACAGACCCAATACCCAAACGTAACAGCTAAAACTAATAGAAGAAATCATAGCAGAAAATGGTCATGACCTTGGGTGGCAGGCAATGGACTTTCAGATGTCGTCGTAATAAATGCAAAAGCTGCTAAAGAAACAGTATTTAACTTGGACTTCATCGAAATTAAAACCTTTCTCCTCCTCCTCCTCCTCCTCCTCCTCCTCCTCTTCCTCCTCCTTTTAAGCTGTGCTGGGGATTGAGCCCACATTAGCAGCCCCCACAAAGAGGTGCCACTCCACACCCTCTAAGGTGGCTACCTTCAGGAGGTGAAAGGGGACCAGTGCCAGCAAGGACAGGGGACCTCGGGATACTCCGACATTGCTGACGATGGTGCAATGGTCCAGCAGTTCTGGAAGAGCACTTGGCAGCTCCTCATAAAGTCACCCCTGACCCAGCACTCCATCCCCAGAGACATATCTGAGAAAACTAGAAATACATGTTCACACAAAAATCTGTACACAAATATTCCAGGCAGTGTCATCACAGGCCCTCATGCAAAAAGGCCATGTGCTCGATTTGCACGATGGAATATTATCCAGCCAGAAAACAGAAAAAGCACAGATGCATGCTTCGACAAGAATGAGCCTTGAAAACATTATCCCCATGAAAAAAAGCCAGGAGCAAAAAGTCGCAGATTGTTTGATTTCATTGATATGAAATACCCAGAATAGGCCAATCAAATCCAGGGAGACCGAAAGTGGCTGAGTGGTTGCCAGGGCCCGGGGCAGAGAGGAATGGGGAGTGACTGTAAATGGGTGTCAGGTTTCCTTTGGGGCTGATGGAAATTTTCTGCAATCTGCTGATGGCTATACAACTTGGTGAATAGGCTAAAAATCACTGAATTGTGTACTTTAAAGGAGTGATTTTATGGTATGTGAATTATACCCTAATTTTAAAAATTGCTAAGATAATCAAATCCGGATCTCTGCCTTATTCGCTGTGAGCCTGCTGGGTAATGAAATGAGTGGGAAATACACACCAGCTGAGCAGCCAGGTCCCCGGTGACTGGAAAGAGAGCCAAGCAAATACAGTGTTTCTTTTCCTTTTTTTCCCCTATTTTCTTTATTTTTTTCCCTTTGATTGAAAGTGACTTTTATTATTCCTGTCAAAACGGCAAAACAACCCGGGTCACAGTTTCCCTTGCCCCCAAGGCAATCTTGGAGGACCTATTTGAGAAAGAGAGGTGAGGGGGCGCAGAGCTCAGGGATGGAGCTTGACTCGCCTGCACGAGGCCTTGGGTTCCTTCCCAGCCCTGCCAGAAAAGAAGGAGTGAGAGAGACAGCAGCCCAGCAGCAAGAAAGAGGCAGAAGCCCTCCCAGAAGGCCATCGACACACACAGGGTCCTGGGACCATGGGTGGATCCAGGCTGGGTGGGAGCAGCTGGAGGAGCACACAGAGGCACATGGGAGGAAAGATCTCAACTTCTGCACTTACTTCTTCCCCAAGTGGCCTCACACAGTTATCGACCCCTCTTGAGCCGAGGTCCCAGGTCGCTGGCCTCTAAGGCAGAGCAAAGCCTGGCTGCCCTCTGGCCCTCTCACCCCCACCTGCCATCTCTGGCTCCCAGGGCAGGAAGGGGTCAACCCGGTGAAGCAGCCTCCTCTCCATGCCTCCCTGCCCAGAGTTCTCTGGAGCCCAGCGATTACCTAGCAGCAAATAAGATGGACTGTGGCTGGAGAGTCTGACAAAACCTCGCAGAGACCAATAGGACGAGATTAAAAACGCAGGTAGCCACCATCTGACAAGTGCAAGCAGTGAATCCAAGCTCTGTAAACGCGTGCACACAAGCCTACGAATGTTTGCATGTTTACATTAAATATTACATATCTGCATTATATATGTGTTTATGTAAACGAGAGAAAAGCATAAATACCAAAACCAGAATGCATTGCGGTTTGGGGGTACATACGGAAAAACATTTCATAACATAGACCGTGAACGAGGCCATAAAAGAAACCTCAATAAATTCAAAGAAGTAGAAACATATACATACCCTATTGACCATGTTCTTCAGCTCGCTTGCAATAAAATTAGAATTTAATAATGAAATACCATATGTCTGGCAAACTAGCATATGAAGAAACAACTCATGGGTTGTAGAGGAAATCAGAAAGGGAAATTAAAGCCTTCTTAGAACTGGATGACAAGGAGAACAGTGCTCTAGGGATGATCATTAATAAGAACTATTTCCGATCCGGTTAGTCCCTGCCGCAGGGCGTTTCTCCCTGGCTGGGGAGATGAAGCTTCACGCTCTTAAACACCAAAACTATAAGCGACTCTGATTTCTTTTCTTTTGTGGTACTGGGATGAAACCCAGGGCCTGGGGCATTCTAGACAAGCCATGAGCTACCTCCCCAGCCAGAGTGTTTTGGATTTTTAAGATTAACCTGTAGTACACATGGTCCAATCATAAAGAGTTTGATTTTTTTTTTATTAAAAATCAAAAAATTTCTGTACTCAATGAAAAAATAACTCAGTGACGTTTTACTGGAATGATCTTAATCACACAACTGAATGATTAACTCAAGATGAAGAAATGCTTCCTGTGCCAACAGCCACCGAAGAGGAGGCAAGAATCTAGCCCCCACCCTGCCCCCCCTGGTTGGATAGACTCTCCAGCCTCAAGGGAACACACTGGTGGGATTGGCCCAGGGTAGGGTGCTGGGAGGGGATATCCCTGGGAGGTTGCCCAGGTTTCTAGTTCTCATTCTAGCTGCACCTTCAGAGCCACTTTAATAAAGATGGACTGTAAAGCCACCACGTTTGCTGCCTTCTCAACACCCCACTGTGAACTAGGCATTTGTTGGGGAAGGTGGGTACGAGGGATGATATCCAGAGGAGTTTTACCTCTGAGCCACATCCCCTGCCCTTTTTATTTTTTATTTTATCAGGGTCTCTCTAAGTTGCTTAGGGTCTCGCTAAATTGCTGAGGCTGGCCTCAAACTGGTGATCCTTCTGCCTCAGCCTCCCAAGTTGCTGGGATTGCAGGTGTGGACCGCTGTGCCCAGTGGAATGTCTAAGTTAATATGTGAAGTGGGCAGGTGTCATTTTTTATATGCCAGGGTTAGTTTAGTAAAGTCGCTCTAAAATTTTTGGAGGAAATTGCCCTCCCTGCTTCCAAGCTGTGTGGCCCCATGTGTGCAACTCCAGGCTTGAGGGTGGCTACACATCCAGGCCCCTCCAACGAGTCCAGCATTTCCAGGGCACAATATTGGGTTTAGATCTGAAAGACGGGTTGGTGATCAATCTGTCCTTTTGCAGAGCTGTATTGTTTTTTTGTTACTGATTTTTGTGAAACAGATTCTCTCGGATCTTTTGAGAATGCAAGTAGTAATATGTGTTAAGTATGGAGCGGGCTGGGGCCATGTCTGCCTCCATATACGCAGAAAGGCCTAGAATGAAGAGGAAAAAAGACTAATTTAAAAAAATTAAAGAACCAAGACATGAGAAGGGCAAGTTCTTGTTGGCAGCATTTGGGTACCGAGATCCTGACAGGCCTGAGTTAGATGTATTCATGAACTTTCTGATTATGCAAGTCAGTTTTTTTCTTTTTTTAATGCTGTGGACTGAACTCAGGACCTCACACTTTACCCGAGTTATGTCTCCAGGCCAATAAATTCATTTTTAAAAATTAAGCTAATTTGGGGTTTATGATGTACAATAGGAAGAGTTCTGGTCAACATAACTAATAACAAAAGTTTTTAAAATCTAATTGGGTTGAGAAACAGACTTCTGTCCTAATCATCATCAACAAAATATGGATTCCTTCTTCAAACGGAAGGGACAGTATTATCCCATTTGCTCAGATGCACAACAATTGATCTTAATTTTTTAAAAACATTTTATTGTTTTTTTTTTTAGTTGTAGTTGAACACAATAACTTTATTTATTTACTTTCATGTGGTGCTGAGGATCAAACCCAGGGCCTTGCACGTTCGAGGCAAGCGCTCTACTGCTGAACCACAACCCCAGCCCCTGATTATTCTTACTTTTAAAATGCGTTCTATTTTGTTCAAATAACAAAGAACTATAATGAATTTTATAATCTGTCCAACTAAACTTGGAGAGCTGCCTGCATACCAAGACCCCCTCAATTCCTACAGGTGCCACTGGTTTGAAAACCAACCGGCTCTAATGTGTATTCTCTGCCCCTCCAAGAAGAGCATTATGAGGAAAAGATTACAGGACTCAGGGAAGGAACAGAGAACACGGGTATTCAATTCTGAGCATATTTATATGCATGAGTGCTTTCTGACACGGTGAAACCATACTACATATCAATATTTACATTCAAAGAGCAAAAGTACCATCCAACTTAATGAGAATTTTAAAACCTCTTTTGCTATCAGTCTCATTTGCACTTGAAAAGAGCTGTCAGTCAAAGAAAAAAAATTCTTTTTTTTTTTTTTTTTTTTGGTTAGTTACTGGAGAGATGATTCTTTTGGAAGGGTCTGTTTTCCTTTTTTAGTCTACAACATGTTTTCCAACTTGAAAGTGCTCATCTTTCTGAAGTCACATGGGCTTCAGTTTTAAAGCCTTGAATTAGAGGGGGATGTTGCTTTGGATAAAAATAGATCCACAGGGAAAAGGGTGTGATGCAGAGATGTTCATCTAGTGTATTCGGTGGCAACCAGGCAAGTCAGGACTGCTGTACTGATCTAAGACAGTTTGAAACCCCATGATTTGTCTGGGTGGGGGTAGGGAGGAGAGGCGTCTCCTCCTGACAGCTCTGCAGGTCGCCCAAGCTGTCAATATGTTGGAGACTGGGGGTGGGGGGAATCAATTCTACATCATAGTCAAACTATTGCTGAGGTTTTTCTTAACTATTGCTGAGGTTTTTCTTTTGAAAGGAAGCGTTAGGAGCAAGCAAACCCCAGAGCATATTGTTAAGGTGAGAAAGCAGCAAAGCAATCTAAATCAAAATGAATTGATGACTTCCGTTCCAAGAGGGGACTCCTCCCCACCCCGGCCCCCCTTTTCAGGGGAAAGACATTTCACAACCTCCTTCCCTTTTCTTTGCTGTGCTTTTTCTATGGGTCCTCTCCGTCTTCCGGTTCTTAATCTAGTGGGGTTGGCTCAGTCAGTTTCTCTGGACAGGTGGCAGTGACAGGTGGCTTGGAGCCCTGTCACGTGCAGTCCCCTGGCCCCTCTCCCAGGTTTCTTTAAAGATTCCCTGATTGGTGCTCACTCTGGATAGCTTAGAACTCTGCCGGCCTCACACCTGCTTCTGCTCTGAGCTCCCTCCCACTGCGAGCCACACGACCTCCATTCCCAGCCGCCCTGCAATGGCACCTTACAAGGCCTGGGAACATTCCTGGTTCCCAGGATGTGGGTGGTTGGTGGGTGTCCACAGGTCCTGCCACCCCCTGTTTGTCCCCATGCCCCCTGTCTTGCCCTTGCGCTCCATTACCGGCCTCCACCTCGTTCTCCTTTAGGTGCTGGGTTTCAATCCACCCTCCCCTACCCATGGCCCCAGCCTTCAGCTCAGGGAACGGTCCCAGTTCATGGTTCTTTAAAATTACATGGCCATGAGGGCAGTGGAAAGATCATGATTTTTGAAGCTGGACCCAATTTTGTGCCCTTAAGGCTGTCTACCCGCGATCCACTTCGCGTGGTCGCTGTGAGGCTCCTGGAAGGAGGTGGTACCCAGAACTCAGCGTCAGTTTCGTAAGTGCTGTTTTTTTTTTTTTTTTGCTCCTGCCGCCGCCGTTTTTTGCTTTTGTGTTTTAGGGGTAGAAACGCCTTTGACTTAGCCACTCCCCCCCCCCCTAGCCCGAGGTGATCACTGAGCAGGTTTAAAGCGATAGCTCCTAATCTGGAACGTTCTGCTCCTTTCTTGACAGGCAGCGCAGATGTGTGGGAGAAGGCGCCCCCTCGTGGCCATCATGGAGAGTTGCAGTAGTTTCTGTTTCCCTGGGGCTTAAAAAATTTTTTTTTTAAATATTTATTTTTTAGTTGTAGATGGACACAACACCTCTATTTTATCCATGCACTTTTATGTGGTGCTGAGGATCGAATCCAGGGCCCCAAGGGTGCTAGGCGAGCGCCCCACCGCAGAGCCACAACCTCAGCCCTCTCTGGAGCATTTTTAAGGATGCATAATCCCCACACCACCGCTATACCCGCCCCCTCCCCCAGGCCTAGATGCTGTGAGGGCTATAAAGGGAGAGCTGAGATGAGATGTGGAGGTTGCCTTCAAGGAATTATGTTATCCCGCGCCCGGTCTGCTGCGTGCTGAAGGATTGCCCAGGATCTTGACTTTCAGTGTTAAAATTGTGCACATCCTGGACAAAGCAGGACAAGTTAGTCCCTGTGGGCTTATCCCACTGCAGTGCAGAGACCAGGCCTCTCTGGGTGAAATGCAGATCTGGCAGTTTAAATGGGAGCAAGGATTGAGAAAATACTGGAAAATGGTGCCATTTCCTGACAGAAATCCGTGTGTGTGTGTGTGTGTGTGTGTGTAAGGGAAACAACAGATCAGAGACCTGGGGTGGGAGTGAGGCACGTGGGAGAAAGTTATTAACATAGGGCACTGGGTTCTTCAACTGGGTCTAGACTCTGTTCCTCCAGGACACACCTTCATTGGTTCCTCTGCAAAGTAATGAAATACTGGGTAATTTCTTTGCCTTTTGGAAAGATGATTTCAAGGAGGTTCCTCTTTTCAATAAGGATTTGGCAGGTGCACTGTTACATCCTGCAGAGTCCAAAGGGAACCTCGAGTTGTCCTTTTCATCTCCAGGTGTATTTCTGACTTAAACATTATAAGCAAATCCCAAATTCATATCCCCTAACACTTCACTAGGAGCTAAGAGAATAATGACGCTTTGACCATGCAGTGTGGAACAAGTAGTCAAAAGAACCTCTGCATCCAACAGAAATTGGGGAAAAGAGTAGGAAAGTAGATTTCAGTGGTCTGGGCTGGAAATGGGCCGGAACCACAGCTAGCTGCTGCCACTTTGGGCACATAATTCAGCAAATGGAACCCACTAACCCTCCAACCTGTTAGCTCCATTTTCCAAATCACCAAAATGCCTCTGCTAGCACTTGCTGGGTGCAGTCCTGGCCTGGTAACAGGGGTTTTCAGCTGGGGAAGATTTTATTTCCTCCTTGCTCCTCCCAGGGATATTTGGCAATGTCTGGAGACATTTCAGTTGTCACAACTCGGTAAGTACTACTAGCAGCTGATGAGTAAGGGACAGGGAGGCTGCTGAACACCCTACGATGGCAGGTCAGCCCTGCAGCAAGGAACTATCCAGCCCCTAGCATCAGTGGTGCCAAGAGAAATCTGACCAGTGGGCACAGCTTCTTCTGGTCTCATGTTTCTCCAACACTGTGAGAAAACAACTCCAAAATGAATGGCATGCGTCTCACATTCTCACTTTGAGGTTAAGATTTGTGTGTGTGTGTGTGTGTGTGTGTGTGTGTGTTTGCAACAGATTCATGCCTACACTTTTCCAGAAGTGTTGCACAAACGCAAAACATAGGAGATAGTAAGCATGATGCTGAGAAACATAATTTCATCCGTTTAACGGGCAAAATGAAAAGTATTGGGCGAATTCTACGATTGTAAGTTGGTGCAGCCCGGGAGTGAGTCATGATTTCAAATCCAAGGTCGAAGACTTGGGTTGAATGCAGAGGAGACTTGACTCTTCCAGAAAGCAGGTACAGGAGTGTAGTGCTATAAGACGTCAATGTATAAAGTCAAAAAACGGTTCACCTGACCAAGTTAACAGTGTTAAGTTTTTTTTAAAGGTCAACAAAAAATGTATGAGACTGAAACATCTTGTAGCACCAAAAAGTAAGAAAGTGCTCAAATAAATAGAATTATGATGAGAATAGGTCAAAGGGATACACACACATACACACACACACACACACACACACACACAAGCCAAGGGAAAGATCTCCCAGGCCCCAAAGCTGGAACAGTTTCAGCTAAATAAATAAATAAATAAATAAATAAATAAATACAGTAGTAGGGCTGGGGACATAGCTCAGTTGGTAGAGTGCTTGCCTCACATGCACAAGTCCCTGAGTTCAATCCCCAGGACCTCAATCAATCATCAATCAATCAATCAATATAAATCAAAAGATTGAGTAACTGTCCATGAGTCCATAGGATATAAATAAGTAGGGGAAGAATAGGTAAATCTCCCACTTGGACAAATTTCAAGTAGTTTATTCAGATAGTCTGCTGTCAAGGAGGTGAAGCTCCCCACTAGCTATGCAGAGTGACATTTTCCAAACAATGATGGAAAGTGTGAAGAAAAAGAGTTACTTTATAAAAAAGAAACTTGACAAACACTACCTGAGCCAGGTAATCAAGGTAAACATCAATAACAATAATAGCAATAAGCCATATTGACGGTAATTTTTTTTTTTTTTTTTTTTTTTAGTACTGGGGATGCGAGGCAAGTGCTGTTTCCCTGAGCCACATTCTGAGCCCCATAGTCACTGTCCCTGATATGGTGAGACGAGAACCACGCTTTTCTGTGCTCTTCCTTCCCAAACACATTATCCCACTCGAATATTTGCTTCCAGACTGTGATTTCTCTTTATTGCTTAAAACAAAAGTTTCCGTACCTAAGCATATATCCCGAAACAATATATTGCTCCAGTTTGCTTGTTTTGAGCAAATGATCTCCCACACATGTAGTCTTTGTAACATGGCTTTTTTTTAAAGATAAAATTCACATACTATATAATTTGTATGTGTAAAGTGTACCAATCTGTCTTTTGGTATGTATGTTCACAGAGCTGTGCAAACATCACCACAGTCTAATTCTAGGAGATTTTTGTTCCCCCTAAAAATAACTCTGTGTGAGTGGGTCAGTCCCCATTCCCATCTTCTCATATTCTCTCCCCTAAGAATGTGGCCTAGGAAACCACTAATCCAGTTTGCAGACTTAATTAATCCTCATGCTAATATATGAAATAAGAACATGTACGTGGTAACTGAGGCCCAAACAGGTGAAGTTCTACATTTGCCAGCAGGAGGAATCTGTTATCCTATCTAAGACAAGAACAGAGGTCACAAGGAACTTTTCTGTAAAGGACCAAATAATAAGCATATGGGCTCTAGAGTCCCCTTTACAACCCCTCAGTTCTGCTTTTAGAGTAAACACAGCCACAGACAACATATAAACGAATCAGTGTGTCTGTGTTCAAATAAAACTTTTTTTCCAAACTAATTGGAGGGAGACATTTGGTCTTCCGACTCTAGCTTGTCAACTCCTGAATTTAACCGTCATCAAAATCCTTGCATCTGATGCCCAAATCCCCTTCCCGTGCTTTTCTAGAGGACGATTATCCATTTTCTGACTTTGAAAAGTTTCTTTTTTTTTTCCCCTTGAGCTAGCTGCACCTGTAATTCCAGCAATTCAGAGACTGAGTCAAGAGGATCGTGAGTTCAAGGCCTTTCCCCATCTATAAAAAGGAAAAAGAAAAGTTTTTTTTTTCTCTTACATGAGCTACTGTCATAAATGTAGTTGATTCATTAATCACTATGTTATTAAAGGACACTGTTTAGAAAATGTTGCCAGTTTACCACTGAGCCAGGTACCTTCTCAGAGGCCAAGTGCACACGAATAGGAACTTCACTGTTTGTATTTTATAAATATATTCATACACACACATATAATTCCTTAATGCAAACACATCATACTGAGTTCATTTTGAAATATCTGTTAGATTCTGGGAGTTCTATGGAACAAAATGTCCTACCAGTAAAGTTTCTATTCTTTGATGATGATCTTTTTAATTGTAAGCTTTAACTTCAACAGGATAATTCTTATTCCCGGGATTTTTAGTCTTAAAGCAGTCATTCTTGGATAACAAGGGCATGCTTTCCCCTCTTTTCTCCTTAGCCACAAAAGCTAGCTTTGGCTTCCAGTCTAATCCTTCCTTAGAACCACCATGAATTAAGGCTCAGTGGCCTTGTGTGGGTTCATTAGGTTTCCTGGGTGTGGAAACTGTTGCAAAAAATGGGCTGTCTTGACAGAGGCAAAGCCAGCCAGCTACCAATGTCAAGTGCACCATAGAAGTCCTTAATGCTCTGTCTGTCTGTGACAAACCCCGCAGGATGCTGTCAGAGCCGGCGCATAGGCTGTGATTGGTGACTCTGCTTGAGATTCCAGATTTTCCATCACAGTGTTGGACATGACAAATGAGCTGGGGTCTGACGGTTAATAACTGCCATCAAGGACAGCTACAGTATCCTTCAGACTGAATGAGGATGAAAAACCAAGAAACTGTGTGGTATACACAAGCTCCGTTCGGCTTGTACAGATTAAAGGGACTTTTTTTTTCTTCCCCCAAATATAAAGCTTTTTCATTCCTTTCTTTGCCCACCCCCACCCCCAACCATCCTCCAAGGACTCTGACAACCGTGTCATGCAAGTTGCTTCTTGTTTTTTTATCTGGACAGCATCCTTCGGCATTTTAAATGAAGATGTCAATATTGTTCAGTCAAGGCACCTAAAACACTGTTCAGAAATTGAGATGTAAGGTTCTCCAATGACAAGGGCCCCTATTTTTTTTTTCCTGGCAAGTAATGTCTTCATTAATTTTTGCCACTAGCTGGTGCTAGGATACCATTTAGCAAGCGTGCAATTACACGAGTCGGCCATGATTAGGCACCCTAATGGGTCATTCCTCTTTGTTTGACACGGTGACCTTATGTCACTTTCCACTGTCTGGCTTATCCATGTAGAGCAAGCAGTTCTTACCATCCTGCCCACGCTCTCGCTACCCACAGCGGTGCTCACAACATCTGAGAGATGTTCCTTTTGAATATGATCTTTAGAGTCCCTTTCAGCAAGAGAACTTTCTGATTTTAGTATCACATCCACTTCTAACATCAATTTATTTTTTTCTTGGGTTTTTTTTTTTTTATACTGGAGATTAAACCCAGTGGTGATCTATTACTGAGCCACCTCTTCCAGCCCTTTTTCTTTCTTATTTTGAGACAGTCTTGATAAGTTGCTCAGGCTGGCCTTGAACTTGTGATCCTCCTGTTTCAGCCTCCTGTGTCACTGAATCATTTGAGTCTGGGATTTTTTTTTTTTTTTTTTTTTTTTTTGGTGGTGGTGGTGGAGATTGAACCCAGGGCCTTGTGCATGCGAGGCAAGCACTCTACCATCTGAGCTGTATCCCTAGCCCGAGTCTGGGATTTTTGATGAAACCTTTTTTTTTTAGATTATCATATCAATTTTTCCATAATGATAGACGTTTTCAGGTGTTCTAGTTCCTCTAAAATCAGTTTTGCTAAGTCTTTTTTTTTTCTAAGAATTTGTCCACTCTGTTTAAGTTTTCAAATTTATTGCCATCCAGTTGTTCCTCATATCTTGCAAAGACTGCAGTGCCTATAATAGCACCTCTGTTACCTTTTTTTTCAGGGTGCTGGGGATTGAATTCAGGGCCTTGTGCATGCTAGCAAGCACTTCACCACTGAGCCACATCTCCAGCCCTTTTAAAACATTTTGTTTTGAGACTGAGTCTTGCTAAGGTTGCTGAGGCTGGCCTTGAACTTGCAACGCTCCTGCCTCAGCCTCTTGTGTAGCTGGGGTTACAGGCATTACCACCACACCCTCAAAAGTTAGTTCTCTAAAAATTTATAATGTTGACAAGCCACTGATTAAAAAGCAAAAAAAAAAAAAGGAAGGAAGAAAGAAAGGAAGGAAGAAAGAAAGAAAGAAAGAAAGAAAGAAAGAAAGAAAGAGTAACCAATACAGGATGAAAGTAAGAAAATAAGTGTTAAAGAGAAATAAAGATGAGAGTAGAAAAAGAAAATTTGTGATTGTCTGGCTTCTATCAGGTGACACATGAGTATTCTGTGAATTGCAACTGCTAAAAGTGGTGTAGCCTGTGAATTTATTGTTCTCCAATAAATTCTGACATTGTGGAAAGACACAACCACCAACACACACACAAAAAACCCCCCTGACTTTTGGCATGATAGATAGTAGATACTGTCGCTATTGTGTACTTGTTTCCAATTATTTCTCTTATTTTCCTTCCTCATAGTTTTTTTATCATGGAGCTACCTTTCCACTGTACCACTAATGCCTCTTTATAACTAGATTGCCATTTTTAACAGCCATCAATTCACTCAAAATAAACACCAGTGGCTTAATTTCAGTTCCTCAGCAGGTTTGACTGACAAGAATCTATGCCGTTAATTAGGCAAAGGGCTAAAGTGTCCATTCTTCCTTGGGTCAGTTTCTTTTGAGTCTGTGGCTGTATTCAAGCTGCTTACAGAGGCCACTGACAATTTGTTCTGCAAGTATTTAATTACTGGAAAAAATGCAGAATTTCACTACCTGTTGGTCACTTCTGATACCTTCGACTTTGGGTGAGGAAATAGCAGATTTCATGACAAAAAAAGTGCAGGGAAAAAAAGGATTCACCCAATGATAAAAATATGCTGATAATTCCATTTCTATTTGAGTTTGATATACATATCACCTTTCAAAATACTTAAGAGATTTCTACAGGGTTTCATTTTAGTTTCATCTACAGAGTTTCATTGTATACAATTGTTACAAATTCCACTTTAAAAATCATCCAAATGGGCCAGAAGTTTAACAATGTGCAATAATTTATTTGAAACGACAGTGGTGGCATTTCTTAAAGCAACTTAGAATGGTTCCCTCTCATTAGAATCAAGGCCAGAAAGTGTTTTCACGGCAATGCTCTGTGATACCTGTGAGTGACTGCGTGTGTCAGCTGTAAGCAGTAGACTCTCCCACTCTGATTATACCTGGGATATAACATTGCATCCAAAATGGAGAGTGTAGTTCCATCAATAACCCCTCTTCCTGGCTTCCTGTGTAACTGCACCTGTGTCATTCTATGTAACCCTAGCATTCAGGCAGGATTGGCAGCACTGTCGTCAGAGAACTCTACAACAGCAGGGCTGAAGGAAGGGAACTACTATTTCCTGCAACACTGACGTGCAACCGTTAGAACATTCTTGAATGTCAGCACATTGACTGCAAGGAGCTGAAAATCTGAAATGCAAATTATTTTACTTTGAGACTATCCAATGACCAGTATGTCCATCAATTCAACTAATGGATTCAAAAGCCCAATGAATCATAAACATTTGGAAAAAAGGGGAAAAAAATTCTATCAGCAACTCACACGGTATGTCAAAATTATTTCCAATTGGACCATAGATCTGAATTGTATTTTTAATTAGCATCACACTGGGCATTTTTTAATTGTTATTTTTGTCTTTTTTTTTTAATTGAGACATTCTATTTATACAGCATCATGGGGTGCATTAGGATACTCTGATGTTTATAATCTGATGATCAAATTAGGGGAAGAAGCACTCCCATCTCTTTAAACATTGGTGGTTTGTAGGACTGGGAATCTTGTACTCTTCTACCCAGTTTGAAGTATGTCAGATTGTTTTAACCAATAGTTGCCGTGATGAGATGTAGAAAACCAGGGCTAATTTCCCCTCTCTAATTGTGTTTGGGGGCCATTTTCTAACTTTTTTCCATCCCCCATCCTCCCTGCCCTTCCCAGACTCTTGTTACCACCATCCACTCCATGATTCTAAGAGATCCCCCTTTTTTAGTGTCCACAAATGATTAAGAGTATGTGGTATTTTCCTTTCTGCGTTTCTGTGTCTGGCTTATTTCACTCAACACAATGACCTCCGGTTCCATCCCTCTCGCTGCCAGTGATGCTTTTTCATAGCAGAATGACATTCCATTGCATGTACATATAACACATTCTGTTTATCCACTCAATCACCAGTGGGCATCTAGGCTGATTCCACATCTTAGCTATTACAAATAGTGTTGAAATAGACATGGTCCTATGGTTTACACGTGAGGTGCCCCCAAAAGCTTTTGTGTGAGACAATGCAAGAATATTCAGAGGTGTGATGATTAGATTATGAGAACTGTAACCTGATTGATGGGTTAACCCACTGACTGGATTAACTGGGTGGTAACTGTAGGTAAGGTGTAGCTAGAGGAAGTTGGTCACTGGAGACATGACTGGGGTTTTATATTTTGTCCCTCGCACGCCCACTCCTTGTACCCTCCCACCCCCTCCTTCCTGGCCATCATGAACTGAGCTACCTTCCTCCACCACACCCTTCTGCCATGATGTTCTATCTTACCTGGGGCTCAAAGCTATGGAGTTGGCTAACCATGGACTAAGCCTCTGAAACCAAGAGCCAAAATAAATTTTTTCTACTCTAAATTGTTCTTGTCAGGTCTTGTGGTCACAGTGATGAAAAGCTGAGTAAAACATATGGGAATACAAGTATTTCTTTGGGATAACAATTTTGCCACCCTTGGGTATCTACCCAACCATGGGACTGCTGGAGTATAGAGTAGTTCTATTTCTTTTTGTGACACGGGGATTAAACCCAGGACCTTGTACACGCTAGGCAAGTACTCTACCCCTGAGTTACTATCCCCAGCCCATGGTAGTTACATTTTTAGTTTTTAGAGAAATCTCCTTACTGGTTTCCAATGATTTTCTAATTAAATTATATAAGTACCAGGAAAAATCTACAAATTACTTTGTAATCTAGGAATGGAGAAAAATATTATTAATTATAACTTGAAATCCAGAGGCAATAAAAACATTGTAGATTCAACTGCTAAAGAACAACAACGGAATCTTTTTAAAGATGGAATGCAAAAGGCAAATAATAAACTGGAAGAAAAATATTTGCCACCTATGTCACAGGTAAAGAATTTGTAGCGAGTTCCTAGAAATTGAAAGAAGACTGATTATTTTTTTAAATCGATGATGTTAGTATTCACAGAAAATGAGCAGCAAATTATTATTAATTAGTAAATTTATTTTTTTGGTAGCTCAGGGGCAAGTGGTCTGTCACTAAATCTTCCTCCCTAACACATCAAATCTTTAAAGATACGTGAAAGCTCTCTAACTGATTCATTAGAGGGGAAATGAGGAAAACACACTAAGATGCTATGTTTTCACCTGTAGGATTGACACAGATTCAAGACTCTGACAGCAGGTACTGAAGGGGAGGCAGTGGAGGGAACAGGGACTCTAGTGTATCATCAGTGGGAACAGAGTCCTATATCTATGGAGAAGAATTTGGGAATATCTAGCTAAACCCTATATCTGTACGCACATATAGAGGATTTAAAGAAAAACTGTAGCCTAATTTGACAGTCACTTGAGCAGAGAACAACTCAGATCAGGGGTCATCACCCAACAGGGGGAGTAGCGTGCTCTCATAGGCTGAGTGCAAAGCACGCTCTGCACCTGATTGGCTACAAGGAGGTGGGTGTGAGAAGGCCTCCGCTTATTGGATCAGATATGATGGGAGTGGGAGGGTATGGATTGTTGTGTAACCAATCAGCTGTCTGGCTGCTTGTGATTGGCTGAGATTCATTTTTTTTCTTTTTCAAGTCAGTTTAATGCACACCTCCATGTGAAGTTGCGGTGGCTTACCAAAGGGCTCCCAGTATTGAAGCCACCGCAGGCCTCCTGCCTGTTTTGCTTCTACAGGAGATTGACCCAAGAGATCTTGAGCAAAGAAAGAGTGTCACCTGCAAGACCGTGTATGTAGTGTCCCACCCTGAGTAGAGGATGAGCTGGGTGCAGGGGTCATGCCTGTAGTCCCAGCGACCAGGGAGGCTGAAGAAAGAGGATCATGAGTTCAAAGCCAGCCTCAGCAACTTATTGAGACCCTAAGCAACTCAGTGAGACCCTGTCTCAAAACAAAATATAAAAAAGGGCTGGGGATGTGGCTCAGTAGGGTTCAGTCCCCTGGGCTCAATAGAGGATGTTGGGAGCATAACTGGGCAAAGACATAGAGAAACATTTTCTTATATTTCAGAAGGAAATAAGAAGGATAATAAGAGAGAGTGCGAGCAATAGGAGAACAAAAGGAGACCTCTGAAGATGTATCTTGCTGTGAAGCTTCGACTTTGGAATTCCTTATTTTACCATATTCAAAAAATCAAATTAAATCAAAAGGAGGGGAAGAAAATGGAAAAGAAATCAAAACACATACTAAATTATTTATCAAATGGATGGTGTGTCCTAAATATAAGAGAGTTATTTCAAGTTACTGTTGAATGCAGCATAGGAAGCATGCATCCTCGCGGAACATTCTTCAAAGTCAAAAGACAGCTGCAAAGAAAATCCCAACTTCACTCAGTGATCTTGTTAGTAGCAATGTTGGTATTGTAATTTTTAAACTGTTATATGTGTTATGGGTTAATAAGTCATTATTAGCAATAACAATAATGGTTAGGAATCAAGACTTCTAGGGTAACAGATAAACCACATTTAAATATAACATTAATCTAGTCAAAACTCAAGGATGTTAGATCTAAAGTGTACATATTATAAATTTTTGTGCCTTTTTCTTTTTGGGAAACATGTATTTTCTAGGTCAGTGAAAAGGAGCAATAACAACTCAATAGCAATAAGCAAACCATCCCCACAAACTAAACCAGAGCTTCTTAGAGAAAAAACCAAGTCCAAATCGGAGGCAAGAAATGTTTGAGTGGGTTTTGGGGCTTCTTCTTGTACCAGAAGTCAAGAACATGATCCAAGACTAATGGGGTCATGTCAAAAAGCCAACTCTGTAAGGCTCCTGCTAGCCTAAGATGAGAGAATCTGAAACTCAAAAAGAAACATGACTACAGTCAATCAAAACAACAAATGTAGAAAAACCAGTGTTTACTTACTGAGATAATCAGATTGAGATTGATGAGAGAGAGAGAGAGAGAGAGAGAGAGAGAGAGAGAGAGGAAAAAAAACCAGTAGCATATTAAAAAAACAAAAAAAAGAATTCACTGGGCACTTTGAGGTAGCCAAGGCACGAACTCTGAGAATCAACAAAGGGAAAGGATCATTGCTGGGTGCAGTGGCACAGGCCTGTAATCCCAGCTACTGGGGAGGCCAAGGCAGGAAGATCACAAGTTCTGGGTTCACCTGGGCAACTTAATGAGATGTTGACTCAAAGTAAAAAAAAAATTAAAATATTGTTTAATTGTCAATGGACCTTTATTTTATTTATTTATATGTGGTGCTGAGAAGCCAACCCAGTGCCTCACACATACTGGGCAAGTGCTCTACCACTGAGCCACAAACCCAGACCCTCAAAATATCAATTTTATGAAGGATAGGGATGTAGCTTAGAGGTAGAACACTTGTCTAATATGAATGAAGCCCTGGGTTAAATTCTTTCAGTACTACAAAAAAAAAATTTGTTTAAAAGATATGGGGATACAACAATGTGGTAGAAGCACTGCCTAGCATGTGCAAGGTCCTGGGTTTGATCCCCGATGTCTGTCTCTCTCTCTCTCTCTCTCTCTCTCTCTCTCTCTCTCTCTCACACACACACACACACACACACACACACACACAATGGCATTTTTAAAAGAGAAAAAGTTAAGCATCCTGTCTGTTCCATATAAGCTGTATTCCCAGATTACTAAATAGCCCAAGTTCATAAGAGAAAGTTCTTTTTTACAGGTGGATTCCAGCAAATACATTAGAAAGAATAGTGGAATAAAACCCACCATGTTTTCAATTCCTTATTCAATAACTGGACTGTAGATTAAATTGCAGTAAACCTAGCAGGAAAAAATTGATGGGGGAATTTACCATGAAGGAATGATGTTGCCACCACCCACACCTATTGATTGACCACAGCTTCACTGTATGGGACAGTGAAGTCACTGGAAAAATGTGCCTTCTGATGAGATGCAATAGAAAGTCCACCTATAAATAGGTTATTGTATAAAGCACTGCAATGACTTTTTTTTTTCTTAATTTTTTTTTTTTTTTGGTACTGGGATTTAACCAAGGGACACTTTACTGCTAAGCCACATCCCCAGCCCATTTTATTTTTTGTTTTGAGACAGAGTCTTGCTGAATTGCCAAGGGTGGCCTTGAACTAGCCATCCTCCTGCCTCAGCCTCTGAGCCTCTGGGATTACAGGTGTGCATGACTGCACCAGGTATCCCATGATGTATTTTTATCAAAGAGGTTGAACCAAAGCCATATCAGGCCTTTAGACCTAACTCAGTTAACAGGGGAAAAAAGAGACAAATTGATGAGTTAAAGACCCAGATGAAAGCCATCAGGCAGATGCAGCCTGTGGGACCTGTGGTGGGAAAACTGATACCATTTCTAAAATAAGTCAAGGCCATGAGGAAAACCAGGGCCAAAGCAAGGGGGGTGTTCTAGTTCTAAAAACACGGAACAACCAAAATAATTAAATGCAATCAGTGGAGAGATTCAAATATGAACTGACTCATCGTTTTATTTAGGAATTTTAACCAGTTAGATGTGATGATGAGATTGTGGGAAAAGGTTTTATGTTTCAGAAAGATCTGCAGAAGTATTTTTGAGGTGAAATGTTAAGGATGTGTTTTAAATGACTAAAGAAAACAAAAGGAAGGAAGGAAGGAAGGAAGGCTGGGAGACAGGGATAAAGATGGTTGGATGCAACAATTGTCACCACCTGCGCCCGGCCGGTGACAAAAATGAAAATGTCAAAATTGTTAAATCCGAGGAATGGGTGCTCAGGAGTTGACGACCTTTACCATCCTGTTGTGATGGACGCATTTATATTACAATTTGTTTTTGTCTTTCTTTGGTGTGTGTTGGGGACAAACCCAGGGCCTCTCCTTTGCTGGGCAAGTGCTCTGTCATTGCCATGGTTTTTTAAAAAGAGCCACCACTGAGGCATGTTGCCAAGGGTTTCAGATGATGGGTGCATCACCCCTGGGTAGAACTGTGGTGACTGCTGTGCTGGTATGGCTTTTATCAGAGACGCACAGTGGGGCTGAGCTGCCGTGTCTTCATGAGACACTAAGGAAGCATCGCACCTGCAAACCCTCCTTTGCTTTCATTGGACAGGCTGCTTCAAACTGTGAATAATACGGTGAAGACCGTATTGTCCCACGGGTCCCAATCTGACGTCAACTGCCTGAAATCTAGTGTAAAACTTAACAATTTGGTTTAGTACAGGCACCTAAAGGACAAGTGTTTTTATGACCTAGATTAAAAAAAACAACAACAACATATACCACATAAACAAGAACGTTCTGTGGTCCTTGATCATGTTTAAGCATAAAGAGGTTATGAGGATCAAAAAGTTCTAGAGAAATCTGACATCTTTGTACTTCCAGTCTCTTCGTAAGCATGACACTCCTCCTATCAGCTCTTTAAGGAAGAAGCCTCTGTAAAGATACATTGGCTCTTTGTTCAGGGACATGCCAAGGGCAAGTGGCAGGGCCAGAATCCAATCCAGAACAGTCTGACTGTAGAGCTTGACCCATGCGCCACCAGGTGGTGCTCACCCAGCCCCAAGCTCCTCTTCCCCCGGCCCTTCCAAGCCCTGTTTTGACTGTTCACAGTCTGATTGCAGGAGAATCCATCCAGACTGACCTTGAGGTCATGAACGCGGCCCCTGCTTGTTCTTCCCGAGCTGCGCACAATTAACTGATTCCAAATCACTTAAATCCATTTGCTGAGGAATAAAGCATTTAAAAGGGAACATCCATTACCAAGTCTTCAATGGCAAAGAAAACACCACAGATTTTCAAGGTGGCTGGAACAGAAGGGAATGCATCCACCAGACGCAGTAAGAAGTGCACAGGGGAGCCCCGCCTCAGGTTTAGGCTGCTGCGGCTCTGCCCTTGTTCCTGTGTCCCTCTCACCTCTTTGTCGGCTGAGCGTCAGTCCTGGAGCTGGATGATGCAAGATGGCAGCCATCGTTCCAGGACCCGCAGCCACCAGAATAACCTCTTCTATAAGGGGTGCATTGGCCTCTGGCTGAGAGAACCTGTCTCAGGGGACCCCACCCCCAGCAGACTTCCCCCTTTCTTTCCCACAGTCAGAATTAGCTCTCATTCTTGTTCTAAATCACTCACTGGCAAGGGGAATGAGACCTACGACTGATTTACACTGACTGCCTGGAGATAATAGGTGTTGGGGAGTCAACCCCATGTGGTCCACTCTCTCTACAGTGACAATGACCAGAGACAGGGATGGTATCCACTCATGGATCAGATCCTGCTCACTGGCTGTAGCAATGTATATCAGTCCTCAGTGTTTGGAGACTGTCCCCAGGTGAGCTGGGAGTGGCGTAGAGCAGCCTCAGTGCCGAGCAGCCTCAGTGCCCTGCAGCACAGCCCCAATGTCCCTCTTCCCATTTTGCCAGCCAGACATGGTGCTCTAATGGCTACTGGTGCATGTCAAAGTCCTCTTGCTACAACTCCAGTTGATTTTCTAACGACATTGCCGTGGCAGGCAAGTCTACAGCTGTTGAGGGTCCCCATCACGGCAGAAATGCTGTGAATTTCCAGAGCAGGAGTTCATTTGAGTGAATGGTCATGCTTCCATTTCCTGAATGCACCTTCAGAGGTAAGAAAACTGTGTTTTCTTTGATGAAGAATTAGCATCAATCACAGGTTATGGAGAGGAGGGTAGTGGGGATGGGGTTGGGGGTTGGGAGAGACAAATTTAGGAAGGTGGACACGTGCAAATATTTGTTCAGGTTCTTTAGGCCACATTCAGGGCTAGAGACACTAAGCTTTATTCTAAAGTAGCCTCTTTGGAATAAGAATAGATGGACGGCGTCCCACCCAAAGCTCAACCCCAGAACCACGCTGCCAGGCCACAGATTGCTTCTCTTGGCCTCCCGGCGGTGTTATTGCTGGAGGAGCCGTGTGTGGTGTGGGTAAGTCCTGGAGCACACGCTGATCTGCAGCCAAAGGCAAATGGACATCCTCAGGATCCGCTTCTACTGCCATCAGGCCACAGTCCTCTCGTTGACATGTGTTACCTTGTTAGGAAAAACACTCAAGAACAAATTGGGGGATCAATGACAGAGGAGTTAGCTTGCTATTAGAAGCAGGACCATTAGGTGTTCCTAGGATAAAGACCCAAATCCCTAACATGCCCAGGAGGCTGGGCCTGGCCCGACTGACCAGCCCAGACCCCTTTCCTGCTCCTTTCCCAATGGTCTTTATACCCCAACCACATTGGTCTTCCTTAGTTTCCTGCCTGAGAACCTTCCTCTGTGACTTCCCCCATCCGAGTTTTCATGTCCCTTCTGTGGTTTGAATGTTAGAGTTTAAACCCCAGGTGATGGTATTAAGAGGTGGGACCTGGAGAAAGTAAATAAGTCATGCAGTCTCCACCCTTGTGAAAGGAACTGAAGCCTTTATAAAAGAGTCTCCAGAGAGCTTCCTGGACCTTCCATCTCTTCTTCCATGTGAGGCCACAGTGTCCTTTTGCTCTTCTACCTTCCACCATGTAAGGACACAGCCACATGGACACAATACCTTCCAAGTGCCATCTTGGAAGCAGAGAATAGCCCTTTACCAGACAGTGAATCTGCCAGTGCTTCAATCTTGGACTTCTCAACTTCCAGAACTGTGTGAAAATAAGCTCCTGTTCTTTATAAATTACCCAGCATCAGGTGGTTTGTTATAGCAACACAAACACTTTAAGATACTATCAGGTGTTTTTATCTCTTGCTCTTTCAACGTACATAGCCACCGGCACTACCTACTTGTTAGCGTGATTATTTAATCACTGTCTGCCTCCTCATCTCCATGACAGAAATATCGATACAGTTAGGAGCCAAGTTTGTACTGTTTACTGCTGGATTTCCAACACTCACCACAGTGTTTGGCAGTAGTTGGCTATTATATGTCTATGATATACGATATAGTGATATTGAAAGTATAGATGAGGTACACTTCAGAGTTCTCTTGCCTTCCTTCAGGAAGAGTTAACTACTCTCTTTTCAAATGTTGCTCAGAGTGAGGAATTGTCCTTATGAGCTGGCCCAAGTCTTTGGTGTGACAGTCTTCTCCTAATGCATCTTCCCACTCTAGGACTCATAAGGGCTGGGCTTGACGCACTGTTCCAGAAGTTATTCTTCACCTTGACCTTCATGTACCAGCAAACATCCCTTTTTGGATTCCATTATGCTCCCAGCTACATCAACAAACTAGACTTCAAGATTCCCAAACTGTTTCCTGTATTGGTTGTGTCACAGCATGGCAAATTGCTTGAAAAAGTTTAGCATCTTAGACGAACAGTAAGCACTTACGTCATAGCTTCTGTGGATCAGGAACCCCAGAGCAGCTTAGCTGGGTGGTTTTTCCTTTCAGGAGATCAGGTACTCTCAAGACAAGACTCCATCCTGTGCTGTGTCCAGCTGAAGGCTTGACTGGGCCAGACAATGCTCTCCCAGGTGGTCCACTCACACAACCTGCTGGTCAGTGCTGATGGTCCCCAGAAAGCCCTTGTTCTTTATCACACGGACTTCTCCATGGGGTTGCTTGAGCATCCTTGCAACATGGCGGCTAACTTCCCCTCTGGAAAGTGAGCCCAGAGCAAAAGTGAGATGGAAACTGCAATATGTTTTGTGAACCAGCTTCCAAAGTCATAGTTCTTCATTTCCACAACTGCTGTAGGTTACACAGGCCAGATCTATTTGATGTTCAAGGGGCTGTATTAGGGTGTGGATCTCACTGGGCCATCCCCAAGGACTTCCTCAACCTAACTGGACCCAGCCTCTTTCCCTCTCATCAAACTTACTCTCCTGACCCAAACCTTCCCATAGCTTCCTACAGCTCATAGAATAAAACCTAAGTCCTTACTAACCTTCTTCCCAATGTGATCTGGCCCTTGCCTCCCAGTCCATTCTCTCCCAACCCCCAACCCCATCCCCACTACCCTCCTCTTCACGGTGGCCATCTTTTCTTTCTGAAGTGCTCCAAATCCTTTCCTCTCTCAGGGTCTTTGCTCTTACAGATTCCTCAACCTGAGAACTTCTCCCTCCCTCCCTCCCACATTTCATTTCACTGCAATGAGGCTAAAGACCATATCTGAAGTGTTTGCTGTTCTGTCTCCCCTATTTAGGAATGTGTCTAGTACACGCTCTGTGCTCAGCTGCTGTTAGTTGAATAAATGAATAGTTGAATGACTAAATCTGTGAAAAGAGGAGGTTGAACTAGATCCCTTTGGAGACTGGTGCCTCTCCCAGAACTGTGTGTGACTGGTTCAAGAACAGAAACAGCAATTGCAAGTCAACATGGAGAAACTTTTTTGTCAATTTGATATTGCTGCGATCCACAAGCTGATCCTGTTAGCTGGTAGGAAGTCTCCACCACAGACAATTGGATGTTGATTCACTTCTAGGGTCAATCACATGCATGTGGCACATGCCACAAAGTAGGCACCCACAGTTGGGCCACTTTATGATGGATGATATTTTAAAGAGAGCTTCTCATTTCTGATCTAAGAGCATATAAAATCCAGATTCTAAAAAAAAAAAAAATCCAGATTCTATTTCTTTCCATTTAAAATTATTTAAATGCAATTATCACTTTTCAGGGTACATGGTGAATGATGAAAAATTAAAAATACTGAAATTACAGTCTCACCTGCTTCATCCTAAATAAAGTGAGTATCTGAGCTTGTGTCCCTCTCCTCTGCAATGTACACCTTGATTTTCAGGGTTCAGATCAAGGCTTTACTTTTCTTCCATGCAACTCCAGGCCGGATGGTGTTTCCCTGGTAGAGCTCATCACTGGCATGACATGAGCGATTTGCAAGTGGCTCATACCTGAAGCTCACAAAGCCTTGAACAGATCCTTTATTCATTCTCTCTGCTGTGACCTTTCCTCGTGGATGCTGATCCTCTGCTCTGTGCTTCTCTGTCCCCAACTGCTCAGAGCCACAAGAAACCTGAGTATTGTCTACACTCGGGTGGTAGCCCAGCTCATGTCCTGGGTTTTCACTTCGGGACAAGTCTTCACAGTGGACTTTCTAGCAAACCAGGCTCATTAAAGCTTCAGAGAAGATGGACCAGACTGGAGGGTTCTGCTGGAGGGCGTTGGGAGAGAGGAAGAGTCCCGAGGCCTGTGTGCATTTGGAAGGTGGCCTCATTGGAGGGCAGGGGGAGTGTGGGGAGGGCTCCATGCCCCCGGTCAGGCACAGGGGCTCAAAGCATTCCAACTGCATATCCGATCTGTAAGCCAGCAGCTCAGCCTTGCCATGCACCCAAACCATGTAAGTCCTGAAGAGCTTGCTGGATGAAGCTGGTTAAGAAGACACATGAACCCTCTTCCTGGGATGCTGGCCCATGAGCCCAGCGGGTGAGCAGCTGACCGACTCTTTCTCTCTGGAATCTGCAGCCTCCACAGTGCACACTGGCTCATGGAGATCAGCAAGAAGTGAGACCTGGAAGGGAGTGTTCCCCCAGTTCACTGCCACGTAGAATTCGCCACAGGAGATCCAGCTTGGGGAACGGTGATAATGGTACCAAAAGGCAAAAAAAGAGAACTCCATATAAGCTGTGGGTCTAACTGCTGCGATTTGAATGTGTCCTCCAAAGATCAAGTGCTGGAAACTTGGTCCCCAACACAGCAGGGCTGAGAAGTGGGATCCTGCAGGGTGGCTGGACCATGAGGACTCTGCCCTCATGATGGGCTATCGCGGGAGTGGCTTTGGTGTAAAGGCACAATCTCCCTGACACTCCTGCTCTGCCTCACCATGCAGTACCCACCATGTTGCGACCTGGCAGGAGGCCCTCACCAGATGCTGAGCAGAGTCCAGCACCATGTGCATGAACTTCCCAGCCTCCAGAACCATGAACCAAGGGAGCTTCTATTCTTTATGAACTACTCAGTCTGTGATATTTAGTTATAGCTACAGAAAACAGGCCAACACACTGCCCTTCCCATACAGAGAGAGCCAAGGTCTCTGCGAGGCTTGTAGGAATTCGCTGTGGGAACTGAGCACCCCAGGGGTCCCGTTCTCATTGGGTTCAGTAGCAATGAGACTCACAGTTCCTGCTCTTTAAGAGTTATCCTGGGCCATCAATAAATGGGCAAAGGAACTGAACAGACACTTCTCAAAAGAAGAAATATGAATGATCAACAAATATATGAAAAAATGTTCAATATTTCTAGAAATTATAGAAATGCAAATTAAAACCACACTGAGATTTCATCTCACTCCAGACAGAATGGCAATTATCAAAACACAAGTAACAATAAATGTTGAGGATGTGGGGGAAAAGGTATACTCATACATTGCTCATGGGACTGCAAATCAGTGCAACCACTGTGGAAAGCAGTATGGAGATTCCTCAGAAAACCTGAAATGGAACCACCATTTGACCTAGTTTTCTCACTCCTCAGCTTATACCCAAAGGACTTATAATCAGCATACTATAGTGATGCAGCCACATCAATGTTTATAGCAGCACAACTCACAATAGCTAAGCCATGGAGCCAAACTAGGTGCCCTTCAACAGATGAATGAATTAAAAAAATGTGGCATATATATATATATATATATATATATATACATATATATATATATATATATACATATATAATGAAATATTACTCAACCATTAAGAAGAATGGCTTTATGACATTTGTCAGTAAATGGATGGATCTGGAGACTATCATGCTAAGTGAAATAAGCCAATCCCCCCAAACCAAAGGTCGAATGTTTCCACTGATATGTGAAAGCTAACACATAATAAGATGGAGAGGGGAAGAATAGAAAGAAGTTCAGTGGATTAGACAAAGGGGAATGAAGGGAAGGGAGGGGGCATAGAAAAAAGAAAGACTGTGGGACGAATCTGACATAACTTTCCTATGTACATATATGAACACACGACAGTGAATCCCACCATCGTGTACACCCACAAGCCTGGGGTCCTAATTAGAAAAAGAGATAGTCCATTCTTGTTATAATTATATTAAAATGGACTCTACTGTCATGTATAACTAAAAAGAACCAATAAAAAATGAATTACACTGGGCTAAACAGGACCTCCTCCCCCCACACATGTCTGTGTCTTAATCCCTGGAACCCGTGAGTATTTCCTTACAGGCCTGAAGATAATATTAAGTTAAGGATCTCGAGAGGAGTTTCTGCCATGGTTACAAAGTAACAGAGAAAAATCTATTTATGCAGACGAATGTTTCGTTTGGGGGCATGATTTCAGCGGTGACTGTCCATGGTCAGTTAACTCCATCATTTGGCCTGTAACAAGGGAGCTCCTGACGCAGTAAATCTGCTCACCTAAGAGCAGTAGGAACGAGAGGGAGAGGGAGGAGCTGGGGTCCCAATAGCCCCTTCAAGAGCCTTCAACACAAGGGACTTTGGAAGATGTTCAAGTCTAGGCTGCGGCCAGGAGGAGACCAGCTGAAGCCAGTGATGCAGTCACAGCCAGGGGACACCCGGAGCCCCTGACATTGGAACAGGTGGGAGACTCTCCCCAGAGAAAGAGCATGGCCCTGGGCTCTCAGCCTGGGGAACTGAGAGGGAAAGCGCCTGCTGTTTCCGTGGCCCTGGGAGATTCCGCCGGGCGTCTACAGCCCAGTGTGGGAAGTGGACCCGGAAGGAGCCCTCAGGGACCGTCCTTCACGCACAGCAGTGACGGCGGCTAGGAAGAGGAGGGTGTGCTGCTGCTGCCGTCTTCCATGAAAGGGGGACCTGACCTCGCCTGGGGTGTGGGAAGGTTTCGGGGGCCACACTGAGAGGCAGCGCAGAGCCGAGGCTAAGAGCTGCAGTGTTGGGGTTCAGATCTCGGCTTCGCCAGGTGCAGGGTGCCTTCGGGACAGCTGTTGGACGTCTCTTCTGCGAGATGAGAGTGACAGCCTCCACCTCCTGGGTCGTAGGAGGGTGTGGAAGGCCTCCTGGCCAGGGCCTGGCATGGTGGAAATTGCAGCAGCTGTGATCAGTGGAAGGAGGGGAGACAGAAAAGAGAAACCCAAATTGCAGCCATCTGAAAACGCGTCACACCTTGGTTTTCCCGCACAGATGGCTTCTGGTGGAGAAGGAGTCGTGCGGCGAAAGCCGGCCCTCAGATTATTAGCATCATCTCATTCCCATCATCTGCTTCCATTGTTCCGGTAGCTCAAGGTCAACCAATGGGAGTTTTAACACAGACAAGAACCCCAGAGGCCATTTCCTCCAAGCCCCCATGGTTCCTCGGCTTTCTTGCCTAAATTGGGGCCACAGCTGCCGCAGGCAGGGCTTCTCTCCAGTCACTGTAGAGCCATCCTGGAAGTTTTAAAGGATTGGAGTTTTGTCTACAGAGGACCTTTGCTCTCCATGGCCTGTCCATCTCAAGGTGTCCATCACGATGAGATGTTTTGGTTTCAAGAACTGCGGGGCATTGGGCCTCTAAACGCAGAGGACTGATTTGATTCAATAAGAAATACCAGTTTTAGCCGGCGACCCGCGCTCCAGCTTCACGAATGAAGGTTACAGACGTGAGAAACCGCCAGGGAGTTTTGAATTAAAGAGACAAGACTCTAATTACCTTTAAACCAGCTCCAGGATGGCTCCTCCTAGCTCCAGCCTCCAGCCACCTATTGTGGTAGCGAGGTTTACTGAAGAGGCTAGTGAGAGAGAGAGAACACGCCAGGGAGTGGACTTTTATTGGGGAACAAAAAATTCTGGGGAAAATCCCATCCAATGCAGATTAAGGGGGGCAGCTTCCCAAGGTCAGGGGCGACGACTGGGTCTTCGGGGCAGTGGCCAGACACGCCTCTGCACAGACAAGCCCTCAGACCTGAGAAGGGTGGGGAAAGCTCTGACACAGCTGTGTCTAAGCGCCTCTCATCCAGGCAGGGAGGTAACTCAAATCACATGCTAGGATGGCCTCCCACATCTAGGTTCCAAGCTGCAGGCACAGCTCAGTAGCAGAGCACTTGCCTACCACACAGGAGGCCCTGGGTTCCATCCCCTGCACCACAAAACAAAACAGAACACAAGCGAGAAAACACCAAGTCCTCTGAGCCCCATGACCCCTCCACTGCATGCCCGGGACACAGAGGCACCAGGACCCAAACTCTCCAGGCCAGAGGCAATGGGGAAGAGCCTCCTGGTCTTGGCCAGACTATGAACATGCCCTCAGATGTGATCTGTGCAGGGCTTTTAGCGGGGCTCTCCTCAGCCTGGACAACTTCATGAGTGGGGAGGGTGAATGGAGACCTTTGTGAGCTCGCCTGACTGTTCGGGACTGAGAGGGCTCTGTGGGTTTGGTCTGATGCCTAAATCCACAGATGCAGACAAGAGACCCCAGCGAGGGTGACGCAGGTTTATTGACGCAAAGGGGGGCTCGGGCTGTGGCTAGAGGGCGGCACAGGCAGTGATTTAGAGCCTTGTCACTGTGCCATCTCCTCCTGGGCCCCCCAGGCTGTGTGCTTCCTCCCAATTTGTTGCTCACCAAGGTTGTCCTTCCTAAGCCACAGATTGAGTCCTCATGGTGGGCTGTGATTGACAGGAGCTGATTTCAGCTGATTTCACGGAGGCGGGTCTAACCCCACGAGGTGAGCAGATTTCCCCCATAACTGGTTATACCCTGCCTGTGGAGAGGGACTGCAGGCTACAATCTGAGGCTTGGGTATCATGCTAAGATGGTTGCATTTGGTGGGTCCTCTCCAGGAAGGCTGGATGGCTCTTTGCCCCACCAGGTCTAGGTTAATTCCACAAAGGCAGATGATCCTGGCCCAGGAGCTGATATGCATTTACCTGGAGAACTGTTTTCCGCAGCTGCTGTAACATGATACTACAAACTGGGTGGCCCCAAGTGTCAGGAATCTATTCTCCCACAGATCTGAGACCAGAAGTCTGGACTCTAGTTGTTCCAGGGCCGTGCCACCTCCGACGGCTCTCAGGGAGAATCTGTCCCTGTCTCTCTGAGCTCTGGTGACTGCCTATCAGTGTTCCTTGGCTTGTGGCTGCATCTTTCCATCTCTGCCTGCCTGGGCTCTGTCACCTCCTCCTCTGTCTGTGTCTCCTCGCCTTCTCTCTCTTCTAAGGACACATTTAGATTTACAGTAGAGGGGGGCGATCCAGGACCATCTTCTCATCTCAAGATCCTTAACTTAATGACACCTACAAAGACCCTTTTTCCAAATAGGTCACATATGTAGTTCTGGGGACTTGGGATGCGCACCCACCACACCTAGATGCAGATTCTTTCCCCAACGTCTGTGTTCTCAGCCCAAGAACATGAGAGGCCATGCTGTGGGGAGAATAAATGTAGTGGCCGTCTATCCCACCCGAAAAGAGTTTCCAGAAGAGGGAGAAGCCTGGGTCCTCACTGTGTTCATGTTGATGGGTGGGTGACCTGGGGTGCGTTGACAGGCAGCTGCCATCACCCCTCAACCCATGGTCCTCTTGCCCCTCTGGGATGTGCTCCTGCTCTCCTCCTCAGGCAGCCCATCATGGGACCTTTGCAACCCCAACCATTATGCAGGCACAGAGCAAATATCCGTCCTGACCTCAGAGCACACACAACACTTCACCTAGAGCAATGGCCTCAGTGGAGGGCACAGACAATGATCCTTTGGGATAAAGAAGATTTTGAGACTTCTTAGTTTGTACCTTCAAGAAAGAAAGAAAGAAAGCTTTTCCAATATTCAATATGCGAATAATCAGAGGCCCGTGTATTTACAATGTGGAAACATATATCGGATTGCACAGCGTGAAATTGTGATTCATTTTTGACCACGTTTCCTACAAAAATGGCGGTTTCACATGGTTCCCCTCTGATACTCCATGGGGAGTGAGAGTTCCCCGAGATCATGCTGCCAGGAGTATGCCTTGGTCAGTAGAATCGGCTCTCACACTCCTGCCTGGGACAGCCCAGGGCTCCTATGGCAGAGGTGTGTGTGGCTCCCTGCTGTCCTTGGCATCTCAGGTCTGCGCTTTGTTGGGATGTGGGGCACTCAGCTAGTGAAACGCAAAATGAACTCCCTGCCCAGAACTTCCCTCCTCCCCCTCCTTTCCCTTTGCCAGGCTTTTCCCTGAGGGATCGCAGCCACACGTACCAAGTAAGGAAAGTGGTAAGAACTCAGAGGTACCCCAGACTCCACCTGACCTTAAACGACAAGGTATGTGAGGAGTCCTTACACACGGGCTCTGGGTGTGATGACAGAGATGGTGGCCTGGGTTCTCCTGCCATGGTCCCCAGAATATACATTCCCAATAGCAATGACATAACATGACTTTGAGAGGTGGCAGCAATGGATTGGAGGGCCAGAGTCTGTCGCAGGTGTGTGACATAGTCATCAAGTGTATGCAAGGAGCAGTTTCCTGCCGAAATCTCAGAGACTGGCAGAGCCTCTGTTCAGAAGACCTTTTACCACCTGTCCCCGGACCCTGAAATTCCTCCACTGGTGATATTCCTTTGGTTCTTGGATTTTAAAAGAGAATACATTTCTCTCGACTAGACACCGTGATTCATGCAGGGAGCCTGTGCAGTTGCAATGCCTTGGATTCAAGGCATAGAAAAGAGTGAAAGAGCCACGGAGAGCTGAGCTCCTTCTCTACCCCTGGGCGCCCATCACTAACACAGCTGCTCCCACTCTTGGCTTCCTCACCTGAAGAAGGACGGGGATCCACATCTCAGGCTTGCAAAAGGGATTAGCAGCTCCGTGCACAGGGAACAGAGCGAGCACAGAACCTGGACATGATGGTTCCCAAATGGGCCCAAACCCCTGTTTGCTACTGGGTCCTGCTTTCCGTCTCTAAAACACTTTCACAAGCACCATCTACTATCTCCAGGAGCAGTCTTCTGAGCCAGGCTGGACTGGGATATTATGGGTACCTGAGCTGCAAGCCAGGTCTGCCCACCCTTGACCCCAAGCTCCTTCTACTCCATGTTTTCACCCGCTTAGGGGGACCCACTGGCAAGCTGAGGGCAAGATCTTGGCAATGGGCAGAGCCTAGGAACTGGAGGACGGGAGTGAACAAAGGGGAGGTAAGAAGCGGGCAAAGAGGTCCTTATTTTGCCAGCACCTTCCCTGAAGTTATGTCCCTTAGATGCTCCCTGAGCAATGAATGCTCCCAGACCTTAGATGGCCTCTCCTTTAGCCACACACCTCAGTGACTACTCTTCCTGCTGTGCTGTATGAATTACTGGAGTGATCTCACCTCGCAGCTCCCGTCTGGGACAGTACCTGGCTGACAGGAGGACTCAAGGGGCGCTCGCCGAGTAGATGCTGGGATTTTCCTCTCTTCAGAGCGCTTCTGACCCCACAGAGGGCACCACACAGAAGGAAGGTGTTCAGTGCGAGTCACAGCGGAGGCAGAGGATGGACAGCGTTTGCCCGTCTTTGTGTTCCACTCGTCACGCCAGGGTTGGCTCTGCCGATTGTTCTAGGCCATATTTCTTTCACCGTGGATTCCTCCAACATGAATGACAACCTGGGATGACAGCACGGGAAGGTCTGGTGACATCTGTGTGTCACAGAGGAAGCACGGTGGCTGCCAAGCCATTGTTTGGGAGGATCGAGGGAATAAATGGCTGAAGGTCAGAGCTGTAGAGGTCAGTGCTGCTGTCCATCTGGGCTGGGCTGGGTGGGCAGACGGGTTGCTCAAAAGGCACATTAACTTCCTCGGGAACCTGGAATGCACCACCCCATGCTGGATGGCTTAAAACAACACGAGTCTGTTCTCTCCCAGTCCGGGAAGTCTAAATCAAGGTGTGGGCAGGACCACCTCCTTCTGAAGGTGCTAAGGGAGGCTTCCAGCATCTTCCAGCTTCGGGTGTCTCCAGGCGCTCCTTGGCTTGTGGTGGTATCACTGTCACATCCACTCTGTCCTGGTCTGCGTGTGGTCCTCTCCTCTGTGTTTCTTCTCTTCTGTCTTCTCCTCTTCTTACACCAACATTTACGTTTGGACTTAAGTTCCTCCCAGTTAATCCAGGATGATCTCATCTTGAGATTCTTAATTCAATTACATCTGTAAAGACTCTTACTCCAAGCAAGATCCCCGTCACAGGGAGCAGGGGCAAGAACTGGGACATGTCTTTTGGGGGTCACCATTCAATGTGGAGCTGACTCAAGGTGCTTTCTGACAGTGGCTTATAAAATAATATATGGAGAAACCCTGATCCACACCAAGCCTGCTCCTTCTTGCTTCAAAGAGGAAACAACATTGATTTTAAGTTTGCGTGCCTGACTCTTCTTTGTCATTTTGGAGGTGACAACTATGAAATCTTTCCAGTCTTGACATCTTTCCCATGAGTATCATGGACTCTGGTCACCAAGAAGCATTTCTCTTAGAAATAATTTCCACATCTTTAAATTCTTTTTTCTTTGACACATTATAAAATCTCTCTCATCTTCTGATAAATCATCTCATACTTTTAAAAACAAACGCTGATATTAAAGTTCACTAGATTATATCTTTAGCAGAAATAATTAACTAGATCCAGATATATTTTTGTGGAAGTAGATGAGGCATTTCTATCCTTTGGAAAATAAGTAAATAAATATGTTTTATTCAAATATTTTCATATAGAAAAGAGGTCAGATTAGTGGTCATCCGAAAGAAAATAAATGGGTAGGGTGGAGTATCATTATAAATCCAATTAATTTAGACTTTCTTTCTATAAGCATCAAGCTTATAAGAAAATGCTAGTTCCTGGTCAAGTCCAGATATTTAAATATGCAGAAAAAGAAGCTCATTTAATTTTTCCTATGGGACAAAATCCTGCTCTCTAGAAACAAGGAAGTTCTTTTAATATGACCCCATGTGCCATGAGCCTGGATTCAACATCCTAAAATTCCAATTGACAGGAAAAAGCATAAATATACAGTGGTGTCCCCATGACCCATCATCTACATCAGCTACCTGGTGATGTCAGAGTTCCAGGCGTCAGTGCAGAAAGGCTCAGAAACAGAATGTGGGTGGAAAAGGAAGCTGCAGGGATTGACTCCACATATATAAAAGTTGAAAATACAATACGATGATGCTCTACCTTGGTTATGGATATGTGCCTGTGAATTAGAACAGCAAGAAATGTGCCTATTTCAAGATGAAATGCATTCAGTTCAGGAGAGTGGTCCCTCTGGGAAGGAGAGAGGGAAGAAGTTGATGTGATAAGGGTGCCCAAGGAACATTATGCTCAAATTTTTATTTCTCAAAAAAAAAAAAATGATATGAAAATGTGATGAAATGTTGGGATTTGCTAGAACTAGATGGTGGGTGTCTGGATGGGGGGCTTTACTATTACTCTGGATTTTGCTGTTTATAATATTTCATAATTTTAAAATAGGTTCTTTATTTTCCATTGGCCAAAGAAAGTATACCTTCAAAAGACCCTGCCATTGAGCTGATGGGGAGACCATCAATTTTAAAGATGACATGTGCACTAAATGAAAGAGGACCCAGAATAAATCAAGACACCACATTCTGGCTGTGCTCTGAGCATTGCCTAACTCTGTAGCTTCAGGCAAGATGATGAACCTTGATTTCTTCATCTGTAAAATGGGGATAATTTCTGCCCTGCCTACTTACTTCACAGGGATGTAAATGAGATTGTACTAAGAAGTGAAAAGTGACCGTTGGCATAATTGCTGCTAATTACTGAGCAGTTGCTGTGATTGCAGATAAACACTGAACACCCATTATTTACTTCTGAGCTGATAACAACTGTGATGTAGGTATTGCTCTCCACAGTGCTCCTCCTGCTACAGCCACCTCCCTGCAACAAGGAATGGGTAAGGGCTTGAGGGGCAGGTAGGTACCTGTTAGTGCCAAGGACCCGTGGCCTGGCGCATGAAACTCTGGTGGACAAAGACCAGGGGAATCACCAGGTGGGATAATACACAAAGAGAGGCCACTGAGGCAGGCAGGGCTTGCAGGTTTATGTGCCAGGTAAGTCATGAGTCATAAATAAGCAGAGTGGATATGATAAATAAGCAGAAGTCAAGAAGTAGAGAATAAGTTTGTTGTTTGGTAGAGACACGAACCAAGGGAGGAAAAGTGAGAAGCACATCACTCTGGTTTTGAACATCGATGAACACCCTGTGGGTATAAGCCATGGAGCCAACTTAGGTGCCCTTGGACAGAAGAATGGACAAAGATATTGTGAGATACACACACACACACACACACACACACACACCACACATACACAATGGAATATTAGTCAGCCGTTAAGAATAATGACTTTATGACATCTGCCAGTAAATGGATGAATTTGGGGACTTTCATGTTTGAATAAGCCAAACTCCAAAACTCAAAGGTACAGTGTTTTCTCTCATATGTGGGAGCTGGAGTAAAATAAAGGGAAGGGGGGGGAGAATAGGATAATGTAAAGAACCAATCAAACATCAATTAACAGACGAGCAAAAGGAAATATGCTGGAGGAAAGGAAGGAGAATGGGAGAGGGAGGAGAGGATGGGAGAGAAGTGGACAAGGAAAAGGGGGGATCATGAACTGAAATGGATTCCCATGCATGGATGAGCTTGTCGGGATGAACCCAGCTACTATGTACAACTATAAAGCTCTAGTAAAAAGGTGGCAGGGTATCAAGAACAGGGCTGATTGCTGTGGACAATGAATGTGGACCAGACCAAGAAGAGGCCATTGGAATTGGAGACTAGGAGAGCATTCGGAAGCTTGGTCAGAGCAATTCAATGCAGTAGGTGGCAGCTAAAAGCAGAGGCCCTGAAGGCACCGTTGTGATTTGAGGTTTACAGTGTGGTGACATTAGTGGAAAGAGCTGGGCCCCCATCACAGCAAGGGTGACCATGTGCTCATCGCTGTCCAACCTGGCCTGACACATAGTTCTACCCCAGATGCCAGACTAGGAATTTCCAACCAACAACACTCCTTCCCAGCGTTGGGGATGTTTGTGTCCACCCCTCCCAGTCCTGAGCAACGTGGGGGCTGGACTATTGGTCTGAAGGCTGTCAGAGGGTTCAGAAGACAAGAACAGGGAATGGCGAAGCCAGGCGGTGGTTGAGGACCCCCTTGGTGATCCCTCTGTCGATCTCTGACCACTCAACTTTGAGGGACCCCTGAGCTCAGGCCTTGGACTTGCTATTTAGGATCACACCACCTGTGTTTCAGGGTCACAGTGGTGAGGCACCGACAGCCCCTGAAGTGTGACTCCGGCCAGCCAGCTCTGTAACGGAAGCTCCCGACTCACAAGCCCAGCTGCCTGCCAGCCACCCCGACCTGCAAGTCCTCGGACATCTCAAACCCGCCGCAGCCACAGCCTCCCAGGCACTCAGGTTAAAGTCCTCGGCATTTTCTTGACATCTGTTTATCTTGTATCCCACAACGGATCCACTGGGTCGTTCTGAATTAATTGGAAATATCACCAGAACCGGACTACCTCAGGCCACGCCTACTGCTGTCATCCTAATCCACGGATCCATCATCTCATGTGGATGACCAGGGTGGCCTTTTAACTGATCAGTTGCTAACCTGAAGATAGATTGCCTTTTCTTTTCTTTTTCATATGTTTGTTGAAATTTTTATTATTATTATTATTATTTGTTCTCCTTGGTTGTACATGTCAGCAGAATGCATCTCAATTCATCCTACACAATTGGAGCACAGCATTTCAATTCTCTGGTTGTACACGGTGGAGAGGCGCACCATGTGTGCAGTCATACATGTACCTGGGGTCATGATGCCCATCTCATTCTACCGTCTTTCCTGCCCCCATAACCCGTCCCCAACCTCCCCTTGGCCCAATTCAAAGTCCTTCCATTCTTCCTGTGCACCTCCCCCTGCATAGATCAGCATCCACTGATCAGAGAAAACATTTGGCCTTTAGTTTTGGGGGATTGGCTTACTTCCATTTTATCTTTCTTTCTTTTCTCTCTCTCTTTTTTTTTTTTGAGATGGAGTCTCGCCATGTTGCTCCTGCTGCCCTCAAACTCCTGAGCTTCTCCTGCTTGAGCCTTCTGAGCTGGCATATGGGTGATGGTGTTGGAATGCTAAGTCAGATCATGTCACTCCTCTGCTCAGTCCCTTCCATGGCCCCCAGCCTCCTCAGCCTCCCGGCCTCCTCAGCCTTCCCAGCCTTCCCAGCCTCCCCAGCCTCCCCAGCCTCCTCAGCCTCCCCAGCCTCCCCAGCCTCCTCAGCCTCCTCAGCCTCCCCAGCTTCCCCAGCCTCCTCAGCCTCCCTAATGCTCACTTTGCTCTGGTCATCTGAGCCTCAGGCCTTTGAGGTCACCTTTGCAGGAATGCTTTCTCCCATGTATCCATTTGGCTCCCTCCCTGCCCCCATCAAGGTTGTTGCTCCAATCCCAGTGCGGCCCTCTCCCACGCCAGCCTCAAGGCTTTGGGCCTCCAACCCTGCACTTTCTTCCCTTCGCTGATGCCTGCCTCTACCCTCCACACACTCTGTGGTTGACTATTTGGCATGCAATCTCTCTCCCACACTAGAGGGTGGGTCTCAATTGGAGGATTGATTGGGGTCATTCCCCACGGATCCCCAGCACCCAGCATGAGCCCGACTGCACAAGTCTGTTGAATGAACAGAGTGCTCCTGCTCCAGGGGAGCTCTTCAGCCACCCAAAGTACCTTGTCCACTCGAGTGAGTGTTTTGTTTCTGGATCTTTCTGGACAGACATCCGCCCCACATGCTCCCTTTGCAGCTCAGCCCCATGCCATCCATAGCTCCAGCCTTCCCTGCAGGTGCTCCATGGGAGGGTGTGGGTGGTGAGCAAAAGGTGAGCCAGGAGCAAGCTTTCCCTCCAGTCAGGACATTGTCACCCCTCCTGAGGTGACACACGGCACGACATGTGGTTTTAGTTATTTAAGCGCGTGTTTTAGATTTTTAAAGTCATTTCTGGAGCATGTCAGAAACACTGGCCATCTTTCCCCTAGAGCATGAGATCCTCTTCCCAAATCCCAGTGGGAAGTTACACACAGTAGTAGACAGAGAAGAAGAAAGGAAGGTGGAACAAGTTCTCCGGGCCACGTGGAGGAGCAGGCCTGGAGCCCCGGGATGCAGGAACAGGACAGGCAGGCTGTGACCGGTGTCTGTGAAAACGACCCCAGAGGCACCAAAGGCAGAGGGATAGTCTAGGCACTTCACCTGGCCCGCGGGCAAAGCTCACCTCCTTCACTCCAGGGGACAGTCTTCATTCTTCCACTCCAGGATTTCAAGTTTATTCTGCGCTGTTGACCAGTAACCAAAGTCACGCCATTTGCACTTATTGAATTTAGAAACTGAGGCTCCACCAAACATTCAAACCCAATTTTAAGCTTTGGGAAGGACAAAGAGAAATGCAATGTGCCAGGAAATCAGTGTCCCCCGCCCCCCCACCCCGCCCGAAATCAGTGTCCCCCGCCCCAAGTGCACGACTGTTTTCAGCAACATCCCAGTTACATTTCAGGCAAGTCCTTCCCCCTACATTCACCTGATCTTTAATTAGCAAAAAGCTTTAACATCAAAGTAGGCCTCATTCCCAAGTGTCCCCGCTGCCCTGTGCCCTGCCTACCAGATACATATGAATTAAAATAAAGACGAGTCAGCAAGGGATTGGGTTACTCGTTCCTTCCCTGCCATTAAAGCCAATCCTCAGAGGTGGGACATGAAGCAGAACCAACCCCTGATTTTCAATTAGTTGTTTAGATTGAAAGGGGGGGGGGAATTGGGATTAAAAACAAGGTTTTCATGGGGTGCAGACAGCTAACTTCAGCACGGCCTGCTCCCCAGATGCCCTGATGGAGTCTTGCAGAGTTGTTCCTTCGATTTCCAGGACCCCTGGCAGCTCTGCCAGTTTCCCGTCATCTCCTGGACGTAGCATGTGATGATACAAATATGCTCTTGGTGTATAAGGGCCCGTTCTCTCTCAGTCTGTGGCCCGAGGCCAGCACGCTTGGCTCTCTGCTAGAAAAGGGAGACCCTCTGAATAATTGCAAGGACGTTCTTATGAAGAAGCCCAAAGAAGTTGGTGACTTCTTGATTTCTCAAGTTCACAGCTGTGAGGGAGCAATGAAAGTTCTGGAATCTCGGTCTTTTCCAGTGGAATAGGCACCCAGGACTCGGGGGTGACTGGCAAATTCAATCATCCCTATTAAACAAAAGCTGGCTGTAGGTTGAACATCTCTAGTCCAAACTTCTGAGATGCTCCCATAATCAAACCTTTTTGAGAGACAACCTGATGCTCTGTCTTGGATGTGGAGCATTTGGATTTCAGAGTTTTAGATTACAGATTCTCACTGGTAAATGCTGCACAGTTATTCCCAAATCGGAACAATATGCAATCTGAACACACTCCTGGGGGCAGGCATTTGGTTGGGGTAAGGGTTCCCCAACCTGTATTTATTTTGAGGGAGACTCTCTGCTGACTACACTTAGCACAAACTTTGACGAGGGCACTCAGGCGTGACAATGGAATCCCCAGGGGGCAGCAGGATGGAGGGGGCCCATCCCCCTGGCCAGGGCAGTGTCCAGGCAGGATCAGGACAAGTAAGAAGTGGTGAGACACCCCAGCCATGGGGTTCTGGGGCAGGATGCTGCTGCCCAGGCCTGTGGGCAGCTGGAGACCCTCTCAGGGGTTCTTACCCCCTGTTCTTGGGTAGCCAAGCCCCAACACAGCTGAGGTCAGCTTCCTAGGGTGAACTCGACTGGGCTTCTCCCTACCGTGCAGGGAAACAAGGGTCCAGGGAAAATCCTCCCTGACCCTTTGGAACCAGAGAGGAAAAAAGGAGCCCCCAGGTGCCACTTATCTTCCACCTTTTCTCTCTTGGAGTTTCACCCCTCTACTTTGGCAGGACCAAGTTCATCTCTTTCCCATGGATGAACTTCCTTGACCATTGACAACTGACTGTCAATCAAGTCAACAGGCAGACCGACATTCACATGTGTTATAACCTTACCTGGAGATGTTCCCAAGGGTGGCCCTGAGATTTCCAAACACAGGTCTGACTCATATGGATGCCCACAATCATCCATTTTATTTGAAGATGTGTCTACACTGCATTGAACACCAACACAGGTGTGATCAAGAAACCCACAGCCCTGTCCCGGCAGGCATGGGGTCCAGTGTGTGGCTTGGAAGGACTGTTATCTTTCACAGTCAGGGAGGCACGGGGAGAAAGAAAGAATAGGAGAGAAGAAATGGATATTATTCCTAACCCCTGTTCAGGAATCTGAATGCTGAAACCAAAAGCCATGTAAACTCTGAAGGCTCCTCTCAACTCCCCCTCTCAGTCAGCTGATGTTCAAGTGCAGAACCCGGTGGGCCAGCTGGCTTGGGGAGCGCACGGATGCACTGTTTAAAATAACATCCACACAGGACTGCAAAAACTGGGCGGAACGGGCTGTGCTTCCAACCGATTGTTTACTTTTTCCTGTTTTATGAACTCTTCCGAGCTTATAGGACATCAGGATTGCACAACCCCAATCGTGAAAGAGCATCTGGTCAGAATAAAAACCTCTGGTGTAGGCAAATGAATTCAGTGTATTTTGGGGAAGAGAAGCAGTGAGCATGATGGTATTCCTTTATTTTGATCCTTTCAACATGACCCTCTTGAAAGGTGTGCTGTGTTATAAAAACTGAATAGCTTCAGATCTTTAAATCCAGATGTTCTTTAAAAAAAAATTAGTATTGTACAAGATCATGTCTTGCTCTCCCCAACTTTCCTTGGAGGCAGAAAGCAAATGTTAAAAAACTAGCGGGTTTTACTTCCCAGGTCAGAGGCACACCCAGGGCTTCTTTCTGCTTGGGGACCAGGCTTGGTTCTTGGTTTCTAGAATGGGTGAGCCTCTGGCACCACGGAGCACTTAGCAGTTTCCTCCACATCTGGGGCTGAGATCTCCATGCTCAGAACAAAGCAGCCGATCTGGAGGGTTTGGTCCTAGGGAAGAGGGAAGGCTGCCCTGGACTCTGGTTCCCCGTGTCTGAGGGAAGCAGAGGGGCCGGGTGGGTCCAAACCTCGGCATAGTGGTTTGGCTTGGAAGATGCGTGGGGAGCTTATGAGAAGCCCAGTACCAAATACAGACTTCCTGCTGGTAATCTAAAGTGATGGCTTTGAAATGTTTATCTGGACCTTCTCAAGGCAGTTGCTTGATCACATCTTATCCAAGTTTGGACTCTCCACTTGATTATTCATACCCCATGAGCCTGTAAAAACCAGGCCATGCTGGTGAGCAATGTGTCATTTGAACAGATCAGCAACTGCAAAACGCCGGTGCCACTGGGGGGTACTGTCTCCGTTACAGATCAGGTCACCTAGTCGTGTTCCCTTTTCTGTGCATTTTGTCAAAGATCTTGTATAAAGTTTGTATTTAAAATGTTTTTCAAAAGGTAAATGCTTAGAGGAGCCAAGTCTTGTGAATTATCCTTCTTGTGCTTCCTTTTGGCAAGTGGAGGGATGGCCATGACCAGGGTGGGCCAGCATTCCATGGGTCATCTTCTCCTGTGAGCTCGGGGAATGGGAATGAGGGGAGTCAGAGGCTCTTCTTCAACACTTTTATGGAATGGCAGGAGGCAGGATCCTTCAGCTCATTAGGGTCTGTGAAAACAGAGGGGGAATTGCTTCTTTTACTGGCACCTAGTTCTCTATGTCTCTCTCCTGTGGAATACTTCTCGTCTCCCCGCTCCTTCCTCCTCCATACCTAGTCCCCACATAGCCAGAGTCAGCCTCCCAGGCGTTTACAAACTTGCTACCTCTCTAGCTGTATGGCCGGCCTCAGTTCCCAACCCCCAGCTGTACACCGCCCTCCCCCTCCCCCTCCCCCTTTATCATCTCCCCAACAGAAGTAAGAAAAGGTTTTCCTCCCGCCATGAACTTGGATATCTTGAATTCTTAGGGAAGTTTCTTAAGGAGCAAGAAGGCCTTCCCCTCATCCATCATCAGCCTAAGGGTATGTGATGGTTGTGGGTGGAGGCGTGCAGGGCAGGAGGGAAAGGAGGGATCTAAGTAAAAAAGACCCTGTCACCAGTGGGACTCCACATCACAATGGGAGCTTTGGCTCTGTGACAGAAACCACCTTCCCCTGATGGCTGGTGGCAGGGGGATCAGGTCTCAAGTTAAAACCTGGTTTTTAAAATAGGTTTTTTAAATAGGTTGAAACCTATTTTTTTTTCTTCTCAAGTTCAGTTAGCTGGAAAATTAAGACAAGAACCCACATTTGGTCAGATCTCAGCAGAAGTCAAAGTAAGCATCATATCTGGCCCAAGTAGGTATTTGCTCTTCTGGGGAAACTTCAGACATTACTTGAGGAGGTGACGGGCTTTTGAACATGACCTTCACTCCGAGGTTTCCATTAGTTGGCAGGTGTGAGTCCTGAACTCGACAGTGCCCACCCACCCACCACGCGGGTGTGAGGACTTACGAGTACCCTCCTGACATTTTCCGCACAACCACAAAGATGATCCAACCAATGAAACCGATGGCCAGTAAGACCCCGACGATGATTCCCACCAGGGTCACTGTGGCCAAGCCATCTGCACAGGAGGGGAAAGAAAGCATAAGCCCCAGATAGGACATTCACCTGTGGCACCAATGTCACCCATAACAAGGCCATTGCCCTACTCTACACAGCAAATATGAGTGGAGAAGTGTTGGGCTCTTTTCCTGCCCAGGGTCTCAGGAACTATTGTGCATAACAGATGGACCTCACCTAATGGGTGGTGTTTTTACACGGCTTGTCAACTGGCTTCTACTTTGATTCCTAGTGACACCAAATTGGAGTAGAACTTCATTCCCGCAGCGTCTTTAAGTGAGTCGTTCACTTCTTTTCTTTTTCCTCCCCCTTTTCTTCCCTCCCCTTTTTTTTTACAGTGCTAGGTGAGGAACCCAGAAAGCAGAAAGTCATGGGTTACGGGTCATAGTGGCAGGGGGATTGTTCTACCAAGGTGCACACTAATGTTCTACCAAGGCGCTGCAGCCCCAGTCCTACTTCTTTTCAAGTAAAGAAAATTCTCTGTGCTTGCTTTAAAAAAATTATATATATATATATATATATATATATATATATATATATATATATATATATAATGAATGAATGTTTTCATTCCCAATGAATGAAAACTATTCTCAGAAGCTTTTCTCTTCTGCTCTTGTTGAATATAATCCAGGAAAAATAGGCAACTCATCAAAAAAATCAGGTTTAAAGAAACTGTCTTCCACGCCCACAGGAATATTCTGAACCTGTGGTCTTGCCTACCTTTCTCGACTGTTGTTTCTGTCTCTTCAGCTACTTTCTCTGAAAAGGGAAAGATGTAGTGATATAGAATTATTAGGATTTAATAACCATAATTTAACAATTGGCAAAAGATATACAATGTAACAAAACATGCAAAGAAGATAATTTCTCAGATAAATTGGATGGGTTTTAAGCAAGCGATGACATGAAACTGTCTTGGTGTCTATCATTATCAAAAATCATGAACGCTTCTTCACATCCATGGGTTCACAGCACCTCTGTATACATGACTTGTTTTCTCATCCAATTTAGAAAGCAGAGTCAAGGACACTAAGCCACAGAGATATGAAATAAATGGTCAAAAAGTTTCAGAGATTATGGTGGTGAAAGAATCCACAGCTGTGGATACTTAGTCCAATATTGAGATCATGGAAAACTTACAGACTGTGCCCAGGGCTATTGCTCACTGGGAGAGTAATACTCTAATCTGGGAAGAGTTGACAGGGCTATGATTCCTCGCATGCCATCTATTCCCTGCTTGGGTTGCCAAATCCAGATTTCACAAGGCAGCAGCATGCCTAGCCAGGTTTCACCTGTTCATGCCACTGAATTATGTTTAGATTTCTATCACCAGTCAGATCTACTCTAGAACTTATAATATGAATATTCTCCATTGTGAGTCTCTTCCAGATAGTTCTACACAGTTCCTAAAACAAAGGTGTTTTCCTTTGTTTCTCCATTATATACTGAGTCTGTAACTCACAATTGGCCCCTAAAGTGTTGCTGGGAGCAGTCTTGAAGGACTGAACCCTCAACCTATGGGATCTGATGCTATTTTTAGGTAGATAATGTCAGAACTAAATTGGATTAGAGGATGCCCAGCTGATGTCCATGGGCAGAATTGGTTGTTTCTGTTGGCGGGGGGAGGGGTTTGCATTTGATGTCAGAGGTGATCTGTGTTGGGAGGAGGAGAGTCTTGGGTTTGAATTTAGGGTTGGTTTTTCCCAACACACTAGCCAACCATCATCTAAAAGATGCTTACTTTCACCAGTTGGTTGGCTTTGAAATAATCCACTCACTTTGTAGCAAGAGTCTCCTCAAAATAAGATACCTTTTCAAGATGGCCCCAGGGTAGTTCCCCAGATCCAGGGCTCCCTGCATGAGCCGATCCCATGGCTCTGGGATACTTATACAGAGTGTATGTTGAACATTCTACCCTCAGATAATGGGGAGGAGACTGTTGGGTTTGAGCCTCCCAGAGCAGAGGGTTGTGGAATCAAACTGTCATCCTGGGTAGCCAAGTACAGCAGTGATAGCTCAATCTTTGCTTATCAGGTCCTAGCCTGGAGGCAACTGATTCTAGGCTCAAAACACACGGTTATCATCATTGAAGGCACTCTGGGTTAGAAAATGCTTTACTGAAAATAAAGTTGATGCAAGACTCTACTAATTGAGAGCTTTTAGTTCTGTATTCCCCAGTCCCTCCCAATGATGCTGTCCATGATCATGAGCATGTGTCATGCATGGGAACACCATCGCACTTGGGCACTCCATGGGAAAACTGGTCATCTGCTGCCCTAATAAAATTACCTCTTAAAATCCAGTTCTCAGAATGACAGTTTTGACTCTTATGGGAAATATCTCAGGATAATGAGGCTCAAAGTGGGATTGAGTATGTAACAGAATCTCCTTCCCTTTTAAGGCTGAATAATATTCTGTTGCACATATATACTATTTTTATTTATCCATTCATTGGTCCATGGACAATTGGGTTGCTTCCATATTTTAACTATTGTGGATGCTGCTTGCTATGAACATGGGAGTACAATATAAAAGCATTTTTTTAAGTCCTCAGATGTGCTATAGTGTTTAAAAACCAGATTGGCATCTGACCCAGAAGTGTTTATTGAAGGATAATATAGTTGGGGGCAGTGGTGTGTGCCTGTGGTCCCAGTTACTGGAGATACTGACACAAGAGGATTTTGAGTTCAAGGCTAGTCTTAGAGACCCCAACTTAAAGAAAAAAATACAAAAATGTGCATTGCTGATGGGGATATAGCTCCTTGGTAGAGCATTTGTCTAGCACGCACAAGGCCCTGGGTTCAATGCCCAGCATTACACACACACACTCTCTCACACACATACAGACTGACTTTCTGGTTGTTTAAATGTGTAGTTGGTTTGGGGAATTAGTTTGGGGGAACCACTGCTTCAAGCATGGTCTTTACACTGGCTTTTCATCTTAAAGACAGAAACATAAAATCTAATTAGATGAAACAATTTATATAAAACTTCTCCAGTTAGCAAGCACTCCTTGGAGTTACTTGAAGATTTGCTCTTTTTCTCTCCTGCTACAAAATAAGGCACATTAAAAAAAATCTCAAATAGCTGAATTTCTTTTAAGAAATCTCTGGAAGTAGGAATGAACCCATCCATTGCTGAGCATGACCTTCTCTCATGCTCACCAGCAAAGGTCTAATTCTCAGGATAATGGTAATGACCCCAAAGCCCCCTCCAAAGCTTCTCCATTTGCACTGCTGCCTGTACTAACCACGAATCACAAATACAACCCCAGATCCTGATCCGTCTGATGTAGAAGATCCTTGATCCACATATGCAGACATGAACTTCATGTGAGATGGTCAGTGTTAGTGTGGAATCTATCAAGATTTACTTAGGCTGGCCGAGTTTCATGCTGTTGATAGCATGAAGTTCTTGGTACAGGGTCAGGAGCTGCTTAACTCGCCCTGGCAGGGGCCACATCACTAGCTGTCATTCAAGGTAGAGATAGATTTCCAGCAACCTGAGAGTTAAATTCGATCTAGCAACTCATAAATTGAATTCTGAACCCACCACACAAAGCTTGGTTCAGAACTCACTCTTTCTTTCCTCTTCTTTTTAAAATTTTTAAAAAATTTTTTATTTTTTAGGTCCTGGGGATTGAACCCAGGGGTATTTTCCACTGAGCTACACCCCCAGCCCTTTTTATTTTTTTATTTTGAGACACGGTCTTGCTAAGTTGCTGAGCTGGCCTCAAACTTGCAATCCTCCTGACTCAGCCTCCCTTGTTGCTGGGATTACAGGAGTGCATCATGGTGCCCACTCTTGCATTATAAACATATCCCCTGTTATTACATTTGTTCATGGACTTTTGGAAGGTGTGGACAAAAGCAGATCCACCCCTACTGGGGTGACGGGTCTCCTTACCTTTGGAGTGGCTAGTTGCTACATCAGGGACTGTGGTGCTATGGCTTTCTTCGTGGGTGTGGACTGAGCCTTCTTGGGTGGGCAGATCCTCAATGGGAACGTCTGTTCTACTCTCTGCATTTGTTGGCACCTATTAGACATGCAAATGAGGCAAAATAGAAAATAAAGCTTAATGTTTTAAAGTGCTTACTCTGGCTTACAACAGAAAAGGGTTTAAGGTGGCATAAATATACACAAGACATGATGGCACAAATTCAAAGTGGAACCAAGAAACCAAAACAAGAAGGGTGGGAACAGGAATAAAACCAGGTCTCCTCCAAGAACGGATTCCAAATGTTCGACATGCTGACTTGCTGGTGGGTAATTTCTTCCAAAACCCACCAGGCCACAAAGCTTTAATATTTGCTTTTCCATAAACCCAAGTAGCACTTTTTCCCTGTAACCTGTGGACACACATCTGAATCATCCTTCACCTCCTCCCTCCCCCAGTGAGAGTGACCACTAGCCATTGCTGGGAGCTTACATGGCCCCCGGCACTTTAAGTGGTTTCTCACTTACTCAACACACGACCTTGGGAAATAGATCATATTATTAGTCCTATTGTACGAACAAAGCTTAGAATGATTTGACAATATGCCCAAACTCGTGTCACCCTGTAAACTACAGGGCAGGACTTGAGTAGTGCTGGGTTAATGGTTTACTACAGAGAGTATCACAGAGGATGCCCCTGAAGAGATTCACAGGGCCAGAGAACATAGGAGGAGGCAGAGCTTCTAGGCTCTCTCTGGGCACCACTCTCCAGGGGCCTCCAGGAACTCAGCTTTCTAGAAGCTCCCTGGACCTCATCTTTCTGAATCCACACAGAGACTTTATTGCCGATGCATGATCGATTCAATCATTGGCCAATGGTGACCAATTTCACCTTCAGCCCTCTCCCTTCCCTGGAGGTTGGAGTGAAACTGAGAGTCCTTTTAATCCCACCTCTGTCTTTCTGGGGGACCAGCTCCACTCCAGAAGCCACCCAGGGGCTGGAAGCTATTAGTCAACTCATCAGCATAGAAAAAGACACTTAGCACTTTGAAGATTCCAAAGAAGTAATTCTGCTGACTCCAAAGTCCATGTCAATGTAGCAGTTGACAAACTAGTGAGCATAGGCAACAAAACCAAAATCAGACAAATAGAATCACATCAAACTTAAAATTGTGTGTGCACCCATGGGCACCAGCCACGGGGGGAGGGGGGAAGGCCACCCACCTACATGGGAGAAAATATTTACAAATCATTTATCTGATAAGGTGTATAAAGAACTACAACGGAACAACAAAAAGAACCCACAAAACTCGGGCAAAGGTCTGCAGTAGAGGTTTCTCTAAGGATGCTATACAAATGGCTCACAGGCTTATGAATCCATGCTCAGCATCACTCATCGGAGAAATGCAGATCAAAACTGTGATGAGCTAGGTTTGCACTCGCTTCTGTTAGAAGGGCTGCTATGAATGTATATATCCTTGTGCACTAAAGTGGGAGAACTGCTGTGGAGAGCAGTATGGCAGCTTCTCAAAACAGTAAATCTAGAACTATCTGCTTTCAGATAGCAGCACTATCTGAAAGTGATTCTTGAGTACCTAAAAGAATTCCAAGCAGGGCGTTCAAGAGAGATCTGCACACCCACAGGAAACAGTGGTGCTAGGAGGCACTATTGGCAAATGCGGAAGCAGGCCAGCCGTCCACCAGCAGAGAGCCGGGTGGCCAAATGTGGCACACACACAGGGACAACTCAGCCTTAAAAAGGGAGGAATTCCTGACACATGAAGCAACACAGACGAACCTTAAGGAGACTTTGCTAAGTGAAATAAACCAGTCCCCAGAAGACAAACACGGTGAGGTTCCCTTGTGAGCTATCCAGAGAAGTCAAAATCAGAGACAGAAAATAGATAAGGTGCTAACAGGCACCAGGGGCTTAGAGAAGAGAAGGATGAGGAGCTGCTGCTGAGAGGGCACAGAGCTTCAGATTCATAAGGCAAAAAAAGTTCTGCAGGTCTGTTTAGCCATGCAAATATACTTAGAACTGCAGAACTATACACTTAACATAGTTATGATGGTGAATTTTATCTTCTGTGCTTTTTACCAGAAACTACTGTGGGTCCAGCCTATTTCCAAACCCTTGGGATATAATGAGTAACAAAACTTCCCCATTAGCAGTCTGGGGCTGGGTTGCAGGGTGTGAAGACAATAGGTAAACAAATACAAAAGATCATTTTAAGTAACTTTAAGGGCTTTGAAGAAAACATAGACTGGACTGGACTAGCAGTTGGCAAACTTTTTCTCTAAAGACCAAAATGGTGAATGTTCTCAGCCTTGCAAGCCCAAACCGCTAGGCTCTGCTCTTATAGTGTGAATGCCACCAGATCCTTCTCACCCAAACAGTGTTCCAATAAAACTTTATTGACAGGAACAGTCAGTGGGACATGTCTGGTGGATAACTTGCTGACCCTGCAGCTGGGGGTGGGATGCTTTAGATAACATCTCTTTGAGATAACTCAGAACTTGAGTCATAAGAAAGTCAGCCAGGGAGGATGAGGGAGTGTTGCAGGAGGAGGAAAGAGAAGCCAAAGTTGGAACCAGGTTGGTGTTCAAAGGTCAGAAAGGCCAAAGGCAAAGCAAAGGTCAGGTGGGCAGGAGCCTCCGTCTTGTTAACCAATGAGTCGTCAACTCCTAGATGATTGACGGTGTGTCTCACGGCCTCCTCCCTGGACCTGGCCTCTTGTCTTGCCTAGGGCAGGTGCCTGAGATATGTGTCAGTGACAGTTCATTAGGGTAGGGTGTGTGTCCACACGAAATCCACGTGGGTTATACCAGCGTGGTCTGGGGGCTGATTCCAGTTCATGCTCATTACTGGTCTACATATCGAGGCAGGAAATGGAGATTGCATATTGGGGAACTTGTATCAGTGACATTGCCACAACGTGCAAGACTACAGTTGACTGTATTGAAACTGTGCTGTAACGCAGGAGAAGTTTTAAAACCTGGCTCTTTCTGGTTCTTTCTGAGTCTGACCTCTGGGCTAGTCCTCTTCACCTGTCACCTGTCAGTATACCACCTCCCCACTGGACGGAATTGGAAGCATGCCACTCATGATCCCTTGGCAAGGTGGTTTATGTTGATTTTACATACAATACACATTCTATCCTTCTTCCAAGAGAGGAGCAGATTCGTCTCTTCCCAAGATACTCACCAGAGCCGCTGGGCCAGAAGACGCAGAGAACTCTTCAGTGGTGCCTGTGGTCACGATGTTGTCTTCTATAGCTGGAGCAGCTGAGTCTTCTTTTGCACCTGGGGTCACAAGGTCATCTTCTAGCTGGCCTGTGATGGCTGAAGAAAAATTGAGTTAGGGTTTGATACAGAAACAGTGTGGGCCGACCTGACCAGCCAGCCGCAGCCAGATGATTTGTTACCCATTTCTTGCGGCGCTTTTATTTAATTTTGGTCTTTTTCTGGCATATCACAGTGCCAGGAACCAAACTATTGTCCTTGCAGGACCTGGAGCACACTCAGTGGCCTGGTTGTCTCCATTAATGGAAACACAAAGAGATGAAGCAGCCAGCCCTTTCCCCGGATTCCACCGAGATGCGTTGCACACAGGTGTGAACCCCTTTCCCAAAGGAAGCAGGTTCTTCCTGGCACTGATTCCTATGATGAGTCAATGCATTCAGATGAGTAGAATATCATTTAACCTGGAAAATATTCTTAACAGAAGCACCTGGAAACATCTCTAAGCCTGCCTAGTTCCAGGATCCGTGCAAACCTACTGAATCACAATGTCCAAAATCAGGGTCTCTGACTTTTTAAAATCAAGCTCTCAGGGCTGAAATGGAGCTCACTGGGAGAGTGCTTAGTAAACAAATAGATAAATAGATAAAGTTCTCTCTCCATTTAGTTTTGAGACTGCTGTGCACTTGGATGACGAGGACCATGGGCTCTAGTGCAGACCTAATAGACACAGTTCAACTTGTTAGTTCACCGCTTGCTGGAGGGTTGGTAACGTACTCAAGGGCATCAAGACACCAATACGACTCTTAGTGCTAATAAATAAGCAAATTAGGGCTCACTGCCCCACTCTGCCTTTTCTGTGCCAACAAGGGGATGAATGACTGGGAGGTGCCAGGGAGAGGGGTTTCCAGCGGAGTGAGGCACTGGTGGAGAACAGGGCGAATCCCACAGTGGGGAGCGCTTTGGTTCAATCGCATCCCCCCAGGCTTCATGTACTGGAAAACTAATCCCCAAATTCTTTTGTTGATGGCATTTGAAAGTGTGGCCTTTAAGAGGTCATGAGATGAGATGATCAGAGTAGGCCCCTTAGGATGGGATTGGTGGCTAAATAAGAAGAGGAAGAAGTTATAATGCAGCAAGATGGCCCCTACCAGATGCTCTTGCACTGCCCAGCCAGAAACATAAGCCAAATAAATGTTTTTTTCTTTTTTGCGGGGTGGGGTGGGGTGGGGGGACTAGGGATTGACTTCAGGGACACTCAACCACTGAGTCACATCCTCAGCCCTATTTCGTATTTTATTTAGGGTCTCACTGAGTCACTTAGCACCTCGCTCTTGCTGAGGCTGCCTTTGAACTCGTGATCCTCCTGCCTCAGCCTCCTGAGCTGCTGGGATTACAGGCATGTGCCACCATACCCAGCATGTCTAGTCTGTATAAACTCCCTAGTATCAGGTATTTTATTATAGCAACAGAAAATGGGCTCAGACTGGAGAGAATAGAAAATAGCAATGTCCTCTTCCACCTCTGTTGCAATGACCTAGAACTAGTCATGACTGTGCCCAAGCATCATCTCTGAACTCACCAGATAATCCTTTTCATGAGTTAAAAATCTGACTCACAGGCCATGGGCTTCCTCTCCAGACTGGAGTGGTTCTAGAAATTCCATGACTAAATACAGTTTCAAAATAAGCAAGCACGTGCATCCCGGGAGCAGGAGGAAGGGTGCTTGGAGACCTCTTTGTGTAATTAAAGAGCAGATGTTCATCTGTAGCTAGGCAGTGCTCAAATTAGCAATCCATTCCTTGCCTACGGAGCCTTATTTTCCCTCTGTTTAGACAACCCAGGCAGAAGCACAGCTAATAAATATTTGATCATAAGTTCTCTGCAGATGCCTGGAGCGGGGAGGCCCCCAGAGGAAACCCGCTCGCTTCCTGAGCCTCCCGTCTGCATCTCAAGTCCTTATCCAGCTGCGGATCAATGGCTTTGGGTGGACTTAAGCACATACATTCATTTCTCTATCTTGGGAATGGGGAAAAGGCTCCGAATTGAATAACTCAGGGCATGCAAATGGGTCGCCTCTTCTGCTGGTTATTTACTGGGCTAGGGGGATGGCAGTGGTGGGTCCCACAGGATTTATGAGTCTGTAGAGTGGGCAAATATTTACTGTATTTATTAAGCTCAATGGGAATATTCTTTTGCCAGGCAAGTGTCCTTATTAAAAAACTAAGCATCCTGTTTTCTTCCCTCCTCTGTTTTGAACAAATCATCCACTTAAAAAATGTCTTTTGGATCTGTTCAGCAAAATCACTTGCTATGTGGCGTCTGTAACTTAAAAAAAAACAACCCTTGCTCAAAAAAAAAAAAAAAAAAGTACTGAATGAATTTGATTTGAATTCGTTCATAGAGAGCTCAGTTCAATGAAAGCGTAACTTGATAAAAATTCCCTCTTGTTCTTTGCTAGCCCTGGCCCTCAGAGCCAAACACCCAAATCGCTCTGAATGGACAAAGGGTGTTTTATGAATGACAGTCAGGATTCAGAAGCAGGTCCTTTGTCCCATGGCCTCCGCTTTCTTTCTGCACCATGGGAAAGTTGATCTTTACAAGAGTTCTCAATCGTTCCTCTTATTATTTTGGCCAAAGGCTTTCCTGGGCGAAGAGTTGCTCTAGGCCTGCTGCGGAGTTTCCAGCCAGCGTCTGACGTCCTGTCCCCCTGTCCTCCTGAAGCCACGCACTGATGTCTCCTTGCTCAGGGGTCCGTCTGAGACACATATGCAAGCTCACAAGCACAAGGCACATGCACATACTCACACACCATTGTTCACACAGGTGATACCTACAGCCAGGTGCACAGAGAGTTCTAGAGCCTTGGACCCTCCTAGGCACCTTCAGACCTCTTCTTGCCACACCCAACCTCGGCCAGCATGAGGAATCAGTGGAAGTTTCCAAATCGGGCAGGAACCTTTTATTTACCTGGACAATTTTCTGTTGTTATTCTTTAAAAACCGAGGCCATGATTTATACTATTTAGGAGATTGGACAAATCAACTTAAGGTTCTTCATTTTGAAAATAAAGAACTGAAAGGGTTTATTTGTATCTAAGTGCTAATTATAAATGATTTTTATCCTTGTAGTAAAGTCTAACATCTCACCAGGTGTAGTAGAGCATGCCTGTAATCCCAGTAGCTTGGGAGGCTGAGGCAGGAGGATCAAGAATTCAAAATCAGCCTCAGCAACTTAGCAAGGCCCTAAATAACTCAGTGAGACCCTGTATCTAAATTTAAAAAAAATACAAAAGGGCTGGGGATGTGGCTCAGTGGTTAAGTGCCCCAGGGTTCAGTCCCCAGTAGCAAAAAAAAAAAAAAGGTTCAACATCTCTGTAGAGATGATTCAAGTTTACACATAGTATTTCTTAAAATATATCTTAGAGTTTAGATACAACATTGTCAGGATAGTCCTGGAATTATAATACTCCCAAATTCTTAATCTTTTGAATATATGGTTAATCCTTTGGTTTTATTTGCCTCCCTTTGGTTTGTGGTGATGACTGTCTCTAGCTATATGGTTATTACCCTTTGAGAATGTCTTCTTTGTGGGCTTTTTTCTTTTATGGTATTATTCATCTTTTTTTGTAGCAGCTAGTGCTAATCAGACCTTAAGAACACATTCTTTGGACTGCCTTTTCCCTGGTTGGCATTTGCCTCTTTTGCAAATGGCAAGCTCTGTTGGTACTCATCATCATCTTTTTTTTTTCTGTTTATTTTCTTCCTTTGAAGCCATGCTCCCAAATGCTTCCTCTAGAGCACGTAAATGTCCACTTATGCTTTCCCCAAGGTTTTGTTCTTTCATTGAATATCTACATTTTTCTTGTGTTTATTTTGCAGTCTCTTGTAAAATGGGAACACAAGTTCCAGAGTCACAGAATGACGTTTCGGTCAATGACAGCACAACCATGTCCCATAAGATTAAAATGAAGCTGGAAATTTTTTTCCTTTTATTTATTTATTTGTACTGAGTAACTAGCACTCGGGGGTTTAACCACTAAGCCCTTTTTATTTTCATTTTGAGACAGGGTCTCACTAAGTTCTAGGGCCTTGCTAAGTTACTGAGGCTGGCCTGAAACTTGCAATCCTCCTGCTTCAGCTTCCCGAGTCGCTGGGATTATAGACGCATGCCACCATGCCCAGATGAAAAATTCTATCACCTAGTGACGCTACGGTTGTCACAATGTCATAGCACCACACATTCTGGTGTGTGCAAACCTACTCACTGCCAATTGGATAAAAGTGTAACTAGCACACCCAAGTATCTGACGCACGTAATCCTTGCTAATGACAATAAACAGCCACATGGCTGGTCTGGGTGTCTAGTATACTTTTGGTCATCTCTTAATGTGTACCCCTGCTGCTTAATGGCCACCACGGGCCATTTCTCCTGACTGCATCAAAGACCATGTCAAATGATTGACCTCTTCCACCCAAGTTCATGTCAGTGTCCTCCGTGACAGCCGCATCACAACAAAATCGCCTAACAGTGATCTGAGTGTGTCCCTGTCCCTAAGTGGCACTTCACTGTAATCTGACTCCCTGGCAAAAGGTGAGAGTTATTCTGACAAATTTTTTTACCCACGGCTTCCAAACACCCAGCTCTCACTGAGACAAGCTTCTTCCAGTGTCTGTGTCATATCACAGGAGAGACTGCCCAGCACGAGGGCCAGCTCCGATGGCCTGACCACTGCCCGCTCTTCCCGCCCCCACACTGGCTTGTCTTGCTGTCCCTACAAACCAATTCCTAAGTCTGTGCTCCCTTCCACAAGCTCCCCGCCCTTCCTCCATCAGCTGGTAGCTCCCAGTGAAGTGGGTGCCCAGGAGGGGCTAGAATCAGTGTGGGAAGAGAGGGGGCGGGGGCTCCTCACACAGAGGGGTCTGCAGGTGTCCCATGCTGGAAGGCACAACACCCGGCACCCCCTCACCTCTGCTGGCCACTGCAGGGTTTCTGGGTCCTCTTCCTGCTGACCATTCCACAACAGCCCGAGGGTGGGGTGAGGGGCATCACTGTCCCCTTAACAGATGAGGACCTGAGGCTGGAGGGGACTCCTTGACCACCTTCCGTCAGGCTCCTCTGAGTCCTCTTCTCACAAAGGCCCCCGTGGGCTCCTGAGCCTGCCCTGCTGAGTCCAGCTTTAACACAACTCCCTCCAGGTCGGAGCGTTCAGAAGCCCCACACTGGGCATCTGGGCAAGACTCTGGACACCTTTGGCCAGAGCCTTGTCAGGCCACCGTGGCCACAATCCCACCTTTGAGGTCTCTTCATAGGGACATTCTTATCCACGGACTCCTCACTCGGCCGGTGGCTCATCCTTGGATTCAGAGTCAGCGGGCTCCCTCCCTTCGCCAGGTCCCTACTGCAACCCTGCAAAGTCTCCTTTACGTTTTAACATTTTGAAAGGACAACTTTTTTTTTTTGCCAAGTCACCAGTTAAATGCTTTGCTGAGTTTGTCTGATTCATGGGTGACACAAAGCCAAGTGCATCATGGGTCCAACACAGGACCAAAAGGCAGCCTCGCCCCTCTCTGACATGGGCTTCCGGCAGCACTCAACAGCCTGCACCCGCTCCCTGGGCCCCACCCTCCTTCTCTTCTCCCCACCCTCACCTTCGTCCTCCCCTCAGTCACAGTCTCACTGGTCAGAAGCAGCACCGTCCCCCAGGCCCCACTCCCCTGGTGAAATCTCGTCTTGCTAGGACCTTCAGTCTTCCTCTTTGGTGACCACAGTCTCAACTTCTTCAAACGTGTCCCCTTCTAGGGAACATCGGGAGGATCTAAATGCCTGATGAGGAGAAGGCTAGAATTTGCTCTCAAAGAATGTCCTTTTTGGACTGCGGCTCCCTTGGCTGTAAAGTGAACTCGGCAACAATGATCGAGACCTGAACCCACCAGGCGAGGGTGTGGCTCTATGGTAGAGTCCCTGCTTAGCCCTGCTTAGCACGCAGAGGGCCTGGGTTTGATTCCTGCATGAAAAATAAAATAAACCACAAACAAACAAAAAACAACCAAGCCCATCTCTCTTATCTCAAGCTCCAGGACTTATATTTATTTAACAAATATTTCTTGAGTAGCTGCTATGTGCTGAGTACCACTCTGAGCACTAGAGTGCTCAGGCCAGGTCTTTGGTCTCACGAACTGGCATGGACTGGGTAAGAAAGGGTGGAAAGAAGCCAGGAAGGAAGGGCTGAGTAGGGGAGGACTTCACCTGAGCCAGAAAGCAAGGCCATTCTGGGTTCCACATGAAGGGACTGTGTGCTGGGAAGGGTCAGGCGGAAGCTGTGAGGCCACTTAGACCATTTCTGCCGCCAAGTGACAGAGAAGGAAAGAACCAGACAGGTAAAGGCCAGGAAGCCTTCCCAGTCGTCACCCACCAACAATCAGAACTATGCACATTCCTGGAGCCAAGAATGCACTTCAGGATCCCTTAGGGCCGTATTGGCAAACCCACCCCACAAAGCCAGCTACTCCTGGGTTATGCACAGGATAGTCACAAAAGCCAGCAGTTCCTGCCCTGTCCACCTGCATGCCAGGAGGAGCTCCTTCTATTCATTTCTGTGTGGGACAAGCAGTTTTCACAGCCTCCAGCTGAGTCACTCTTGGGGTCTTCAAAGAAAACCCGCGGTGTTGGTCAGCAGAGTAGGGCAGGCCTTCAGGCTGCCCCGGGGTTCCTCCACTCCAGGGCTGCTCCAGGATCAAAATGCACACCCAGATCAGCCTTTGAGGAGAGCTGACCAAACAGCCTTGGGAAGACTTTTGCAGCCATGAGAAAAGTGAAATGCTTTTTTATTTAAGGACAATCTAGGAATGTAAGGAATCTGGTTTTGCCTCCAGGAGAAACTGTCTGATAACTAATAAACAACGACAGGAGTGCACCATGCCACCCACAGCCCACATGGCTACAGCCCACACAGCCCCAAGACACTTACTTTGCCTTTTTTTTTCTTTGTTTTTTTTTTTCAGTAAAGTCATGCTTTTGGTGAGATGTCAAAATGTGTATTTGGAAAGGAAAAACACCACTTCTTTTCTTTTACATAGACATGGGCTTTTGAATCTTATTTTCCCATCAGGTCTCCAAATTGTGCCCAGAAACCTGAAAATAAACACACCTCAGACGGCAGAGAGGAGCTGACCCTGCCGGGTGTTCTAGCCCTGACCACCCAAATCTCTGTGCGACCCCTTCATTTCTGTTCAAAACGCACCCAATGTGCTGTTGGCTAACCTTCCCTTGGTTACCACGAGCTGGTGTCCCGCCACAGGAGGAAGGCTTCAGAACACTGCCTCTAAGCTTCCCGCTGCCCCTAGGCTGGCCTCGCCCCTGACCTCATGAAAGCCTTTCTTTGGAATATGGAGGGAGCCAATAGCCTTTGAAGTTCCAAAGCTCCTCTGCACAAAGAAAGCCATTCCTCACCGCAGGGCTGTGTGCCCTCCACTCCTGGCAGTCCAGATGCTGGCAGGGTGTGGGCACATCCTCACTGATATGGCCAATGGGTTACTTCTCCTTACCCATTCCTTAAACCCTGGTAAATTGCTTCCTGGATCAAAAGTCTGGCCCTGGAAAATCTAAGCAACCCAATTCATCTAGGCAACCTCTAGAAGGCTTGGCCCTGTCACCCCGGGCACCCACAGAAATGCACTCTCTTTACCTTCTGTCAGAAGTTCACAGTGCTACCTCCAGCCCACATGGCCCAGGCCGCCAGGGGCTGGCGCCACGGTCAGCCTTTAGCAGACGTTGGTTGGGTGGCTGACTGCGTAAGTACGTTTATAAGCCAAGAAGGAAATTTCTCTTGAATGACCCCTTAGATTATAATATCCCTGCACTGTTCCCTGGCCTTCACCCCAGAGTTGGTAAACACCTCCCCCTAACAAAAGGGACAGCATAGCTGAAGACAGGACCATTCACCCGCGAGATGAGGTGACGCTTGCTGTTTGATTTCTAATGAGCAGTGGCTGTCCACTCACTCTGACAGGTCTGTCAGCCCTTGCTGGCTGAGCCCAACGAGGAGTTGGGACATGGCTGCTGGCTGCTGGCATTGGAAAAGTGCCACTAGCTCCTCTGGAGGAATCAAAAGAGGTCCTCCCACTAAGGTTTGGAGCCAGGAGGCAGGCATAATGGACTCTGGGTGGGGTGACCCCTCTGGGTCACTCCCCCAAAGTTGAAAGCAGAATTTTGAAAGTTTCCTACAGCTACTGGGCACAGGGGCCCACACCTGTAATCCCAGCAACTCGGGAGGTTGAGGCAGAAGGTCAGCAAGTCCAAGGCATCCTCAGCCACTTGGCAAGATCCTGCCTCAAAATAAAAATAAAATAGCGAGCTGGGGCTTTAAGTTGGTGGTAGAGAATATGCTTAGCATCTGAGGTCCTGGGTTTGATCCTTAGCATTGATTTTTTTAAAAGAAAGAAAAAGTAGAAGCCAATGACCACTAGGAAAATTATTTTCAATTTACTAGCAAGGAGTCACATTTTAAGTCACTGGAAAGGTAGACGAGACAGAACTTCAGATCCATAAGACATGACATCAGGCGTCCCAACTAGATCCATCTTCTCTCCCCTTGGAAGGGGAAAGAAACTGAGACCTTCTGTGTTTCATTCACAAATTCTGCATTTAGTCTCTACAACCATGAGGTGAGATTTTGATAACGGCCACTTTTTGTTGAATTTTAGAATGTGCAAAACGTGGTATCATGTGCCCTTCGTTGGTCTTCACGAAAATGAAGTGAACTGCCCAGGTACAGAGCAAGCAGCAAAGCAGAGCTTAGACATCAGGATCCACCAGACCCATAGACCCCAACGCCCATGCCCTGACCACTGTGACATGGCTGGCTCCATAGGTACTGGCTGCTCTTGTTCACCTCCAACCCACGGGTCTCTCTACTCCTTAAAGATAGAGCTGGAACAGACTGAGGCTGCTCTGAAGTAACTTCTGCAGGAACGTTAGGCTGAGCTGCTCTGGGCACCTGCAGGTTCATCTTTCAACGATCTCACTGCCCATCCAAACCATTCACTGCCCAGGTAAAATCCCCATCCCTCAGAGCTCTCCCACAGGAGAGCCTCTCCCCTGTACTAGCACAGGACAACATTTGGGTGGCTCTGCCATTCACTGCTGTCTCTGGACCAGCATCTGTAGTTGCCAGGGTGACATGTCGTTCTGCCATAAGCTTAGGTCCAGCCGCTGGCATGGGTGTGCTGGCTGGCAGAACGAATGGATGGGTGATATTTAGACTCTCCAGGGCTCACGGAAGTGAATCAACTTTCTGTGCACCCCCCAACACGGACAAGCGTTCACACAGAGGCTGCTGATTCCAACCTCAACCAAGATTACTCAACTTGGGAAGACGGTTCACCCTTGACTAAGAGCAGAGTGTTGTCTGTAAAAGAGGAAATGAGTTCACAGTTTTTTAAACTGGAACCACACCTCCCTAATGAGGTCTCTGGAACTCAGTGGGGGGCCTGGGAGCACAGTCAGGTAGGAAAGGCCACCTCCCAGGGCAGAGTGCTAGCCCTTGAGTCATCAGATGACAGGAACCTGTCTTAGAAGTGCTGCCTCAGGACAGCCTCTGGGCAGGGAGGTGGGGTACTGGGGAGCACTTGCCATCTGCTGGGAAACTGAACGGGAATCTGAGCTTCTGATTCACTCTGGCTGTCAGCTGAGCAGAGCAGTTTTGCAAGAGTGGAAGAGAAGCCTTTGGATCCCACCTCACTGTCCACCCCTGCAGAATGTGGCTGTTTCCACTAGCTGCCCTTGGCCTTGATCCTGAGCCTGGTTGGAAGGCTTCAAGTGCGGCTCCATAGATCTTTCTTTTTTTTTAACTAGTTGTTATTGGCAGGGAGGATCTCTCCGGACCTTCCCGTACCATCTTTCTCCCTCTGTTCTGACGCAGGGGAAGTTCAGTCACCATGCTTCACTTGCGTGGCTTCACTTGCAGGGCTCACCTCGGATGCCCCTTAGCAGGCGATTCCCCTTGTGCTCCTGAGATGGAGCCAACTTCACGTCCCACGTAACCTCAAGATCCCTGCAGCTAAACCAGAGCACGCAAATGCTCCCTGCCCACTAAGTTGGCTCCTAGCCTCCTGTCCAGCCTACTTGATTTTTGTGATGTTCCTATCATCTGCCTGCTTGTCCTTCCTACTGAAAGGCCACCGTTTCCTCCCTCTTCTTCCTCACCAGCTGACTGTG